>NC_054479.1:102682879-103005220 GCF_017639515.1 Carcharodon carcharias | reverse complement strand
CTTCTAAACTATCCTCTAGAGCACGCTAATTGCCAGCGTCTGGGGTGGTGGCAGTGAGTGTGAGATTGAATACCTCATCACTGCCTTCCTACCTTTCCGCCACCTGCTGTTCCACCACTGCCTGGCCTGGTTGCAGTTATTGGACATCTGAAAGGGGAGAGGTGCAAAGGTAGGATTGTTATGGTGGTGGGAGAGGTCAAAGCAAGGGACATGTGATCACACCTCTGCAGCTTGTAAATCCGAAGAGATTGTGGGATAAGAGGCAAGTGGGATGTGGGAAGGAGGATTCTTTTGAGGATACAGTCATCTTTGATGTTTTCATTCCCATTGCTAGCCATGGCTGCTACAATGACCGCGATCTCTTCTAGAGGGCTGTCAGTCTCACCTGCCCATTAAACGCTGCTGACTCCAGTTCTGTGCTGCCTTGTCCTGTATGTGTCAATTGAGTCTGAATCAAGGTTGACACATGAGTGTAGTATGGAGAGAGCATTGCACTGTCGGAGTTGACATCTTATGGAAGAGACGTTAAAATGAGGCCCCACCTGCCTACTCCAGTGGATATGAAAGACCCCATTGTACTATTTTGAAGAAGAGCAAGGGAGTTATGCCTGGTGTCCTGGCCAATATTTATCTACCAAGCAAAATCATAAATAAGCAATTTATTTGGTTATTATCACATTGCTGTTTGTGGAAATTTGCTGTCACATTTCCTACATTACTACAATGATTACACTTCAGAAAGTACTTCATTGGCTGTAAAGTGCTTTGATTGCCTGGTGGTCATATAAATGCAAGTTTTTCTTTCTTTTTCAATAAGTGTATTGGGTCATGTAGTTGTTATAGTTGAATAGCAGGCATTGGGTGCAACCTGTGAGATGTAGATTTGAGGCTCATAGCATTTCTTAGTGTGTGAGGTTGTGATGAAGCATATTAATGTCAGGTATGAGGCCTGATTGTTAGAGATTCTTGGAGGCATGGTGAATTCTGCAATGTATGAGGCTAATAGTGCAGTTTTTAAATTTCTTTCTGGGATCCATGGAGACCTCCATGCGCACATGTGGGCAACACTTAATCAGAGAGTAGGCAACAGCACTCTTCTGACTCGTGTGCCACTCTGTTAAGTACTTCCAACAGTTCTGTGTGATGTTCCGCCGCCTTCTGCTGATTCTCCACGATGAGTTGGAAGACCAAATCCAGAGGCATGTCATCTGACTCGGACTTCACAAATGCCTCTTCCCCAGCAGCCCTCTGAGTGCCGGGGCGCTTGGCTTAACCTGCCTCCTCCTGCTGCGGAGACATTCCATGTGGTGACCACCAGATTGTGAACCCAAGCCTGCTCTAAACTGAGGTCCCATTAGCGTGTGTGTCTCTGCGCTGGTGGAGGGTGTGGGTAAGTGCCTTGATGGGTCATCCAGGCTGCTTATTTCCAGCTCTTCAAAGGAGGAAGTGTCCTCTTGGCTGGAGGTGAGGACCTAGATGGAGCTGAGGGACTGGCTGGCTGAGGGCGTTGGTCACTTGGCAGAGCTCCCTGTGAACCAAGTGGAGATAATAATAAGTGCATGACAGCAGAGAGAGCACTCACAATTGCGTTGAGAGAGGGATGATGTGGTGCAGGATCCTCATGTGTGTGTTCGCCGCTGATCTCACCGTTGCTGGAGGCATGGTCCACAACCTCACCAGTTAGCTGGCTAGGCTAGCATTTATTGCCCATCCCTAATTGCCCTTGGGAAGGTGGTGATGAGCTACCTTCTTGAACCGCTGCAGACGCTACGGTGTAGGTACACCCACAGTGCTGTTAGGGAGAGAATTCCAGGATCTTAACTCAGCGATAGTGAAGGAACGGTGATATATTTCCAAGTCAGAATGGTGAGTGGCTTGGAGGTGAACTTCCAGATGGTGGTGTTCCAATGTATCTGCTGCCTTTGTCCTTCTAGATGGTAGCGGTTGTGTGTTTGTAAGGTGCTGCCTAAGGATCCTTGGTGAGCTTCTGCAGTGCATCTTGTAGATGATACACACTGCTGCCACTGTGTGTTGGTGGTGGAGGGAGTGAATGTCTGTGGAATTGGCATCAATCAAGCAAGCTGCTTTGTGCTGGATAATGTCATGCTTCTTGAATGTTGTTGGAGCTGCACTCATCCAGCAAGTGGGGAATATTCCATCACACTCCTGACTTGTGCCTTGTAGATGGTGGACAGGATTTGGGGAGTCAGGAGGTGAGTTAATCACAGCAGGATTCCTAGCCTCTGACCAGCTCATGTAGCCACAGTATTTATATGACTAGTCCAGTTCAGTTTCTGGTCAATGGTAACCCCCAGGATGTTAATATAGGGGGGGGATTCAGCGATGGTAATGCCATTGAATGTCAAGGGGCAATGGTTAGATTCTCTCTTGTTGGAGATGGTCATTGCCTGGCACTTGTGTGACATGTATGTTACTTGCCACTTGTTGGAGGTGAGGGTGGAGGAACAGGGAAGAGGGTTTCAAGAAGATGATTTGCAGTAAAGAAAAGAAGCCGGGTGTTATCTTTGTATCCCAGGATGATCCTTGATCTTGCAGTTTTGGCAGGTGAGAGCAAGGACCCTATAGTGCATTATCTGGGCCAGCTAAATCTAGCAGTGAATGCAAAACCAGTTCTCCGAAATATCCCTTCAAAAATCAGCATCCTTTGGATTTAAGGGGGTGAAGATGAGGGTTGTACCTGAGAGTACAGCCCAGGGTGAGCGAGAGAGAGAGAGTAATGGTTTTATTGAGGATGATGGCATCAAAGGTGGAGATAATGATGTGGTTAAACAGATCAGTGGCTGAAGAAATGCCATGCTGAATGGAGGGCCAAATGCTAGAGAGTTGGGATTTCAAAAGTACAGCAGTAGATAGTTTTTTTCTGTGGCAGGCACAGAACGAGGTTGGGTTGGGATGGGGAAGGGGAAAGGGGGATGTGAGTGGAAAATGATACAAGGAAGTTATCAGTAGTAGCTCTATCTGTGATTGATAAAATGGGAGTAGTGAAGTCACACGAGCTAGCAAGGTCAAAGAGGAGGCAATACAAAGTTCTCTAGCTTTAATTGCAGAAGGAGAGAATGAGTATAAAATTGGTAATCCATTCACAAACTTATTTTCCACACAATAATAAATATGCAGATTTATAAGTAATTTGTGTTGATCTCTTAAAAAGTGGCTGGAAAAATATTAGAAGAGGAACTAAAAGGGCAATTATGAGGACTTGAAAGCAGAGCGAGCTAAAATGAACTGGCAAACTAAATTAAGGAATAGGTCAAAAGAGATGCATTATCAAACATTTAAGGGGATATTTCAGAATAGATACATTCCATAAGACTATAAGACGTAGGAGCAGAGTAGGTCATTCAGCCCATCACGTCTACTCCACCATTCAATGAGATCATGGCTGATCTGATAATCCTCAACTCCACTTTACTGTCTTTTCCCTATGGCCCTTGATTCCTTTACTGGTTAAAAATCTGTCTATCTTAATCTTGAATATTCTTAATGACCCAGCCTCTACAGGCCTCTGCGGCAAAGAATTCCACAGATTCACCACCTTCTGAGAGAAGAAATTCCTATTCATCTCTGTCTTAAATGGACGACCCCTTACACTGAGATTATGCCCTCTGGTTCTAGACTCTCCCAGAAGGGGAAACAGCCTCTCAGCATCAACCCTGTCAAGACCATTAAAAATCTCATACGTTTCAATAAGGTCACCTCTCATTCTTCTAAACTCCAATGAGTACAGGCCCAACCTACTCAACCTCTCCTCATAAGAAAACCCCTCCATACCCTAGTAAACCTTCTCTTGACTGCTTCCAATGCCAGTATACCTTTCCTTAGATATGGGGATCAAAATTGTTCACAGTATTCCAAGTGTGGTCTAACCGGTGCCTTGTATAGTTTTAGCAAGACTTCCCTATTTTTATACTCTATTCCCTTTGAAATAAAGGTCAACATTTTATTTTCCTTCCCTATTACCCGCTGAACGTGTATGCTAGCTTTTTGGGATTCAGGCATGAGGACCCCCAACTCCCTCTGTGCCACATCTTTCTACAGTCTTTCTCCATTTAAATAATATGCAGCCCCTCTATTCTTCCTGCCAAAATGCATAACCTCACACTTTTCCACATTATATTCCATCTGCTAAGTTTTTGCCCACTCACTTAACCTGTCTCTATCCCTCTGTAGACTCTTTGTGTTGTCCTCAACTCTTGCCTTTACCACCTATTTTTGTGTCATCCACAAACTTGGCGATAGTATATTCACTTCCCTCACCCAAGTCAATAATATATATTGTAAATAATTGTGGCCCCAGCACTGATCCTTGTGACTGTCCACTTGTTACAGGTTGCCATCCTGAAATGTCCCCCTTATCCCAACTCTCTGTCTTCTATTAGTTAACCAATCCTCTACCCATGCTAATATATTACCCCCAACATCATGGGCTCTTATCTTTTTAAGCAGCCTTATGTGGGTACCTTATCAAATGCCTTTTGGAAATCCAAATGTATTACATCTGCTGCTTCCCCTTTATCTATCCTGCTTGTTACATCCTCAAAGAATTCAAATAAATTTGTCAGGCATGATTTCCAACAAAAAAAAAAATTCCAAGAGGAGGACCCACCATACATGGTTATTATCTAAAAAAGTTAAAAATAGTATCAAAATTAAAGAAAAAGCATGCCATTGTGCAAAGATGGATGGCAGGTCAGAAGATTGGACAGAATATAAAAAACAGCAAAGAATGACTAAAGAATTAGAAGGAGGGAAAATTAAAGTACAAGAGAAAACTAACTGGAAAAATGAAACTAGATAGTAAGAGGTTCCATAGTATTTTAAAAAGAGTTAACAAAGTGAGCATTGGTCCTATAGAAAGTGTGTTTGGGGAATTAATAATGGAAAATAAGGAGATGACAAATGAATTGAATAGGTATTTTGCATTGGTCTCAGAATCCCAGAAATAGCTGTAAATCAGGAAATGGATGGGACGGAGCAACTCAAGAAAATTACAATCACCAAGGGAGTGGTACTGAGCAAATTGTTGGGCACCCGACAATTCTTCGGGTCCTGATGGACTTCATCCTAGGGTATTAAAAGAAGTGGCTAGTGAGATAGCTGATGCATTGGCTTTGATTTTCCAAAATTCTCTAGATTCAGGGAAGGTTCCATTATATTGTAAAATAGTGAATGCAGCTGTTTTATTCAAAAAGGGAAGGAGACAGAAAGCAGGAAACTACAGGTCAGTTAGCTTAACATCTGTCAGAAGGAAAATATTAGAAGCTATTATTAAAGGTGTTATGGCAGGACACTTAGAAAAATACAAGGTAATATGGCAGAGTCAACAGGGTTCTGTGAATGAGAAATCATGTTTGACCTGTTGGGGGAAGGAAAGGTTTAAAACACAATCTACTGGAAACCGGGGGGTGGGAAGCTGTTGATGTGATTTACTGGTTCAGAGGAAAACAGGGTGTTGGACACCAATGTGTTTAGCAATTCTATAATTTAGCTGATAACAATAAGTAAGTGATAACTAGCACTTGGGAAAGAAGGTGGGCATAGTGGTAATGTCGCTGGATTAGTAACCCAGAGACCCAGGCTAATTCTCTGAGGACATGGGTTAGAATCCCACCAACACTTCTGATGGAATCTGAATTCAGTTAATAAATCTGGTAAGTCTCAGTGATAGTGACCATGAAACTATCATCAATTGTTGCAAAAACTCATCTAGTTCACTAATGTCCTTTAGGGAAGGATATCTGCCACCCTTACCTGGTCTGGACTACATGTGACTCTAGATTTTAGGCCAGTCATCTCAGCTGCAGGACATCACTGCAGGAGTCCCTCAGGGTAGTGTCGTTGGCCCAACCATCTTCAGCTGCTTCATCAATGACCTTCCTTCTATCATAAGGTCAGAAGTGGGGATGTTCGCTAATGATTGCACAATGTTCAGCACCATTCACGACTCCTCAGACACTGTACCAGTCCATGTCCAAATGCAGCAAGATCTGGACAATATCCAGGCTTGAGCTGACAAGTGGCAAGTAACATTCACACCACACAAGTATCAGGGAATGACCATCTCCAACAAGAGAGAATCCAACAATTGCCCCTTGATCTACAATGGCATTACCATCAGTGAATCCCCCACTATGAACATCCTGGGGGTTACCATTGACCAGAAAATAACTGGACTAGCCATATAAATACTGTGGCTAGGGGTGTCAGAGGCTAGGAATCGTGCGACGAGTAACTCACCTCCTGACTCTCTAAAGCCTGTCCACCATTTACAAGGCACAAGTCAGGAGTGTGATGGAATACTCCCCACTTGCCTGGATGAGTGCAATTCCCACAACACTCAAGAAGCTTGACACTGTCCAGGACAAAGCAGCCTGCTTGATTGGCACCCCCTCCACAAATATTCACACCCTCCACCACCAGCGCATAGTAGCAGCAGTGTGTACCATCTACAAGATGCACTGCAGGAATTCACCAAGGCTCTTTCAACAACACCTTCCAAACCCATGACCACTACCATCTAGAAGGACAAGGGCAGCAGAAAGATGGGAACACCATTACCTAGAAATTCCCCTCCAAGTCACTCATCATCCTGACCTGGAAATATATCGCCGTTCCTTCACTATCATTGGGTCAACCTGGAACTCCCTTCCTAACAGCACTGTCGGTGTATCTACACCACATGGACTGCAGCTGTTCAAGAAGGAAGCTCACCACCACCTTCTCAAGGGCAACTAGGGATGGGCAATAAATGCTAGCCCAGCCAGCGAAGCTCACATCCCATGAATGAATAAAAAAAAAGACCCACAGTAATGTGGTTGACTCTTAACTGCCCTTTGAAATGACCGAGCAAGGTCAGTTCAAGGACAATTAGAGATCGGCAACAAATGCTGGCCTTGCCAGTGACACCCACATTCCATGAAAGAATTTTTAAAAAAGTATGAAGGATTGTTATATGTAAATAAATGAGTTATAACAAGCATGGATACATGTGTCTTTTACCCAATAAGTTGCCTGTGATCACTTCTATCTGTGGATCATTGGCTCTCTGGTCAGTGTCCCCAGTGTTGAGTAAACCAGATTAACTCCACTCTCTCCGGACTCTGAAATATCCCACAACATCTGGTGCAGTTGGCAGGATATCAGGATATCCATATACAGGCGGCGGCTCCACAGCTATAGTCTGAGTAAATAGAAATACTATATTTTATGTAAGAAAGTAGCCAAGTGGTTATGATACTGGGTTTGTAACCCCAAGATCAAGAGTTCAAATCTCACAATGGCAAACTATGAAACAATGTAACTTCATCTGAAACAGATGGAAACGTGTTTGTACTCGAAAGAGTTACTAGAAAGTAGAAAGTAAGAAAATAGAACTACTATCTTTTCTGTTAGACCGACCCGGGATATCCAAACTTGGGGTACCGGTGAGAGGGGAGGTTACTGATCAAAGGTGCACCCAAGCTTTAGGCTGGTTGGCTGGAGAGGGAGTAGAATCCCAGAATTTTATTGGAAATATAGTCCCAGAATTTTATCGGGTGTACAGTCCCAGAAGTTGTACAGGGAGTATAGTCCCAGAGGCCCCAGTGAAGGGGAAACCGGTTGGGGGGGGAACTGTTTTCTACCAAGGAGTATAGTCCTCATAAAATAACATTAGTCATGTCTGAGAATGACTCACAGTGGGGACCGGTGGGTCCGTGATCAAGTATTTTATGGACAAACGTAAGAAAACTGGGAGTAAGATGAAAAAGGATGGTTTGGGACCCCCAGATGAACACTGTGAGTGGTGGTCCCGCCAGCAGAAAAATAGAAAGGAGAAAGCTATGATAATAATGTGCCAAAGTCATGTTTGTGACCTGGCAGACATAAACAGGCAAAGATCTGAGAAAGAGAAGGAAGCATTACAAGCCCAAATAGCTAGTATTCGGAGATGAACACAGAAGACATTATTTGGACAGGTGATCTATGACGATGACGTAGACGAGGGAGATTAGAACAGAGAAGTCTTCGAATACAGACACAGAGACGACTGGCCAAATGACTGTGAGGATGACCCACCTAATTATGCCAGAGTTAGGGAAGAAATTCCAAGTACCCCAACCTTTTATTCATTCTTACTGGGTCTAGAGTCAAACTGCTAGCCCCTGTTATCTATCGATCAAAGAATGGTGGCCAGAAAGTAACAGAAGTATTTAAACCCTTTACACCCGGGGGAAAGCAGATATTGCCAAAAGACCTGGAAACCCTTAAACTGAACAATGGTAACACCAAGTTCTGGAAAAATATAGAGGAGATGATTGAAATTCATAGTATGCATTGTAGAGATATCCACACACTGATCCTGACTAAGTGCCCACAGACAGCCTGGACTAATTTGCCACAGGCATGAGAGATGGGACATGGGTGGATCTCCAAGATCAAAATGTGGCTCAAAGATATACTGGATTTAAGAACACCATCAAGCAAGATCTAGGGGATGGCCAGGGTAACTGGGGACCATCACAGGAATCAAGTAAAAGACAGGACCCCCGATGGAATATGTAGAGCGTAAATTCACTGCCTATAAAGAATTTTCAGGAATGCCCAATCCCACTAAGGATAATGAGGTGTTCCTAAAGATGTTAAAGGAAGGGTTGGGACCCAGTCACAAGAAGGTGTTAGACCTGGGACTACGGGTGGGATAAAGTATCGTGGCAATCCTGCAGTGGGCCAGTGAGGCAAAGGCAAAGTCTGAGGGTATAATGAAGGACAAAGTAAGTGCAGCAGGGGCAGTGATGGGTGATAGTGGTCTGAGATGCTATAATTGTGGGAGACAGGGACATTTGGCCCAAGATTGCAGGGAGGCAAAGCTGAAGAATGGCGAGTGTCATAATTGTGATAATTGTAATAAAGCCGAATGTCAGAATAAAAGCGGACGTGTGGAAGTCAAAGATCCAGGACAAGTAGCCCAAGGTTCCGAGACATCCGGATTTGGGGGAATGGCTTTGACCCCCGAACAGATCTTAGAGGTGATAAAACTTACCCCTGAAAAATAGGTAACACCTTTGCATCGTTAGGGGACGGCGGTATACAATGTT
This sequence comes from Carcharodon carcharias, assembly GCF_017639515.1. Classification (NCBI taxonomy): domain Eukaryota; kingdom Metazoa; phylum Chordata; class Chondrichthyes; order Lamniformes; family Lamnidae; genus Carcharodon; species Carcharodon carcharias. The sequence continues at coordinate 102,996,125 of NC_054479.1, read as the reverse complement.
AGTGGATACAGGAGCTTCAGTCTCTATTACAGATCAGCTATTACCCACTATGCAACATGCGATACGTATAGCAGGTGTGGAGGAAGAATTTTGCTTGAGCTACGTAGTGAAATATAAATATTAGAAATAGAAAAATTGGCAATGCTACTTTACTTTTGGGTTTGTCCTAATCCAGAGGGAACCATATTGGGAATAGATATACTTGGGGAAATCGATGAATCCAGGGTGCAAGCGGGTAATCTGGCCCACCTCAGTGTGGTACACCTGGTTAGTATCAATAATAGGAAAATACTAGAAAGGGACTGGACGCAGGAGGGGATATATGGACTTACATGCATCCAGATACCTGGAGCCTGTGCAACCCACAAACATATCTGCGGAAGGGTTAATATGGGGCTGTGGTGATAAATGGCCATGCCCATAAGCCACACAGAAAATGTTCCACCAAACCGGCTGCCTTAGAGGCAGTCAAGGGTATTATATAAGAATTGGTTAGACTGGAGTGCTCAGGGAAAGTAACTCAACCACAAACTCACCCATATGGCCTGTCCCGAAGCCTGACCATCGATTCTCCTGAATTGAATAAAGTCATCCTGTGCCAACATCCAATAGTTACTAGCCCCGCAATGGTTTTCAGTGGATTGAGAGCAGAACACAGGATATTCACAGTCTTAGACATAGTGAATGGTTGTGGGGCTATGTCCCTCGCTGAGGAAGCACAGGGTAAATTTGCATTTACAGTGGATAATAGACAATACGCCTGGACACGATTGTTGCAGGGATTCCACAACAGCCAAGGGATGTTTCACCAGGTAATAAACAACACCTTGGAGATGATTTTCCGAACACAGTAGGACAGTAGTGTGTTATAGTATGTGGATGACCTGCTGATTGCATCCAGTGGTGAAAGAGAGCACTGCGGAGCCTGTGTCTGTGTATTGCAGCTCCTGGAAGTTGCAGGGTTTAAGCTCAGTCCAAAAAATGCCCAGGTAGGCAAGAAGGTGGTACAGTACTCAGTTCTCCATCAGGCAGGGACATGGGTCCTATCAGAAGACAGACATGCAGCCATGTGAGATTTGCCACGTCCCACAAATGTTAGAGGTCAGAAAGGTGCTGGGACTCTTTAACAACTGCAAAGATTTCATACACACCAATGCAGCCATTGTGGGACCCCTCCAGGACCTGGTTAAAAGGGGACGAGCACCACTGGTGCTAATAGTTTGGGGACCTGACCAGGACCAGGTACACCGAGAAATAAAAGGAGCCCTCATTCAGGCACTCGCAATGGGTCTTCCAGACATGGAGAAGCCATCCCGCCTATACTGCAATCATGACGGGCAGTAGTATTACAGTGAAATGGTAATGCAAGACCACGGTGATCAGAAGAGACCAATCACATATTATGGAAATGTGCGTGGTCGCCCCTGACTGCTGCCTGGGCAGTCAAAGCATGTGAGCCAGTGGGGATAACCGGGTTGATATTACTATGCAATAGACATGGTCAAGTTGCTAAACTCAGGCAGGTTGTGATCAGTATCCGATAGCCGCCAAGCTGCCTGGGAAGCGGTATTAATCCCGAAAGACAAGTCAGTACAGATAGTGCGGGATACCAGAGTTAACCCGCCCGATGGCATGAATCCCACAATGGTGAGGATCAGCTGTAGGAAGAGGAGATTAGTCGAGTACGAGCCACAGCCATGACTGACCCTGACCAGGAGTTCTTTGTAGATAGGCTAGGACCAGGTGGGGAGTGGTTATTTTCCAAGGTGACAGTAGCTCAAGGAGCCCTGAGACCCGTGGACTCAGCTCAGATCACAGAACTGGTAGCGTGAACAGAAACCCCAAGATTGGAGAAAGGAAAGGCGGATACACATTTACACAGAGCGTTGGTATGCATTTGCAGGAGCGCAACATTACATGATGGCCTGAGGCTGTGAGGGTTTATCTTACCGGGGTGGGGGAGGTCAGGTACAACACATGGATTTAACGAAGAACCTTGTGGAGACAGTAGGGCTACCTGCGGAGGGAGCGCTGGCTAAAGTTAAAGCCCACCAGAAAATCATTACTCTAGTACAGCTGGGAAACATGTGGGCAAGCCAGATAGCGAGGCAAGCAGCCAGCGCAGAAATGGAAATGTCTGCAGGCACAGCCTGACAGGAGGGGGAGGAGGAATGCAACCTGGTGGACATCTACAAGACCACCGAAAAGGGACAGAAGGAAATGTGGGAAAGTAAAGGGGTGACGAAGGGACCCGACGGGATATATAGGAAAGGAGGGCGGGTAGTGGCAGCCGAGTGTGTGGGCCAGGGTTTACTAGAACTTTACCATGAAACAGTTCAACAGAGTAGACCACCGAGTTATTGCGACGAGGCTGGTGGGCCGGACTGGGTCGGGATGTCGCAAAGTGTTGCCACAAATGCTGAAAATGTGTGTGCAACACAATCCAGAGAAACCCATCAAGCTAAAGGTGGGATATCAGGAGTGCCCCAAGGGTCCATGAGGAAATATCCAGATTGACTTTTGTGGGACCCTTACCAAACAGTCGAGGAAAAACCTATTGCTTAGTTGTAATAGACCAATTCACACGATGGGTAGAGGCATTCCCGATAAGGGATTGCACTGCCAACACTGTTGCCAGGATCCTACCGGAGGAAGTAATATCCAGATGGGGAGTATGCTTTCAAATAGACAGCAGTCAGGGAACACGTTTTGCGAGCAAGGTCATGAAAGAGGTCTGTTAGGAGTCAAACAGAAATTTCAAATACCCTGCCATCCCCAAAACTCGGTAATGGTGGATGAATGAACTGGGCCACAAGGACAGCCATAAGCAAAGCAATAGCTGAGAGTGGAAAAGGATGGGTACTACCCACCATACTGCTTCAATTCAGATCAACACCCAAATGGATTAAGGGTATCACCCCAGATGAGTTTATGCCGGGGAGAGCAATGCAGATCCCAGTTGGAACACTGATGGGTATTGATGACATAGGACCTGCTAAAGATAGGGTTAGGAGATACTTGCAGTTACTGTGCCAACAACTGCGAACCCTTGGGCAGGATGTAAGAGAACAACAAGGCATAGACGACGTGAAGAGGGCAGCCGGGAACGAGGGAGACCTGGAGATACCAGAGGTAGCCAGCCAGGTAATGATTAAAGTATTTCCAGAGAAGCCAGGTGGAACAGACCCTATGGCATTGTGATGACTAGTGACAACTGTATCTGCATAGACGACATAGGTGGAAGCGCTGGCCGCAAGCAAAACTATTTAATGGCTGATTTGTGTGCTTCACGGAGACCAAGGGCAAGGCGGATTCCAGAAATTAACTATATCATTGCAGGTTTAAACATGGCCCCCCACATATGGATCCAGATATGTATCGTTCTGTTGGTCATAACAACATCCACATGTGCTTACAGAAGATTCAGGGAAGGAACACTAGGGAAACTAATTCAAGTTGAGGGGGAAATATATCCTCAATGGGGTGTATTCCAAAATGGCAGTGCCACTACAAAATGGCACGGTTAAACTGGTAACTGTATTTGATGGTGGCACCCTCTGTTTTCTACGTCCTAATTGCAAATAACAAGAATGGAATTCCTCCATCCCAATCCCTTGGATAATCCTGACTGTACGCTTTCATCATAATTTTTAGAGTTTGATGCCATTTTTCCAAAGCCCCTTGTGACTCAGTATGATAAGCTGTTGACTTAAATTGTTTTATTCCCAAACTGTTTATTACTTCCTTAAACAGCTGTAACATAAAATTTGAAAGCTGATGTGAATTTCCTTAGGTAAACCATATCTTGTAAAAATTTAGTTAACTCTTCCACCGTCTTCTTTGTTGTAACATTTCTCAAAAGGTATTACTTCAGGAAACTTTGTAGACACATCCATTTTTGTCAGTAAATACTGATTTCCACTTTTTGTCTTAGGGAGAGACCCTACACAATCAATCATGGCCTCGTAAAAGGTTCTTCAAATACTTGAATTGGAATTAAAGGTGCTGGCTTAATCATTGCTTGTGGTTTCCCTATCACCTGACATATGTGACGTTCTACAGAATTTGACTACATTCCTATGCAATCCAGGCCAAAGAAAAATGTTTTTGTACTTTCACCTATGTTTTTCTAATTCCTAAATGTACCCCCATTAGAATTTCATGAGCTATCCTCAGGATCTCATTTCTATATCCAAATGTATTACAATTTGATGTACCTCCCTTCAGCTTTCATTTACTGAAACATATTAAGGCCTCCATTTTATCATTAAAGCATTACCCTTAAGGTAATAACATTCTGGAATACATTTTGCCTCTGTTTCTGACTAAGCTGTTTGATATGAATGAATGTTTTGTTTGCAAATTCTTTTTCTGTAACTCAACTAACCTCCTTGAGTTAAATACTTAAGCTGAATTGTCTTCCAGTCTCTTCTAGTCTTTTTTCCTGAACAATGTTATCAAACACAGTGTCAGCTAATTGGGCTTCCATGTCTTCTCACTGCCTTTCAACTTCATGTTCTTCTTGTTTCAACCTGTGAGCCTGTGATCTCATTATCACACAATCTGGAAACAATCCAGGATGCTCTCTCTGTAACAGTTCTGTTGAAAACACTTCTACAGGCTGCTCAACTACCATAGGCTTCACCCACATTTGTGATCCAGCTATATCATTACCCAGAATAAACTGAACCCCTGCAATAGGCAATTTTTCCACTACTTCAACAATCAACTCACCTGTTTTCCACTTACTCTTTAAATTTACCTTCCACTATGTAATAGGTTTAGCATCTCCATGAACCCCACTTATTATTAGCTATTGCTGCAATGCTCCTTCTGAATAACAAATGTCGCTATCCCACAACATTAAGGATCGACTAGCCTCTGTGTCTCTTAAAATTGTAACATCTTTACCTATTCCACCCCAGTACACATGGAAAGACTTTCCCTTCACATACAAAATCTTTAAACATCTCTGCAACCTGCTCCTCTGAATTCTCTTGGGTAAATTGTGAACACGTTCTCGCTTCTTTACCTATGACTGATTCTTCCTGTTTCACCTGTACACAAGCCACTGGTTTTGCCTGTTCCACAGTACTTTTACTCCCAGAAGTTTTCTGCACCCCTATAATTCCAATAGATTTTCCCTGCAATTTCCAAAACACTGACTTTGTGTGTCCAACTTTATTACAATGAAAATACCTCAATTTTCAAATGTCACTTCTACCCTCAGCACCTTCCTTTTTATCCTGAGGATAAACTTCTTACAAATTTCCACTCACTCATTCTCTTCCCTGACTACTTACCCTTCTTTCACCTTCCCACTTTCTATCCTTTTCTGATTTAAAAGGGTGATGAAAAACAGTTTAGCTCTATGAACTAACTCACAAATCATCAGCTACCTTTGCTGCTTGTCTTACCGTTTGAACCCTCTGTTACTCCACGAGTTCTCACAACCGAAGGAAGTGAATCTTTAAATTTAAATTTTTCCAAGACAATTACTTCTCTAAGAGCTGCATATGTTGTTTCTATCTTTCATGCCTGTATCCACCGGTCAAAATTACTTTGTTTTACTCTTTCAAACTCAATATAAGTTTGCCCAGGTTGTTTTCTCATATTCCTAAATTTCTGCCTGTATGCCTCCGGAACAAACTCATATGTACTCAAAATAGTCTTTTTTTTAAACACCTCATAATTTAGTGACATTTCTTCTGACAGTGAAGCATAAACCTCATTTGCTCTACTCACCAACCTCGATTGTAACAACAATGTCTGGTTTTCCTGTGGCCATTTCATCTGTTTAGCTATCTTTCCCAGTGAAATAAAGAATGCTTCAACATCTCTTTCCTCAAACTTTGGAAGAGCTTTCACAAATTTAAACATCTTCCCACTGGGTTTTAGGTTAAAGGTTTTTTCATCATCAGAACTTTCATCAGAATCTGAACTTTTTAAAATCCAGCTTTTTAAGCTGATATTCTCTGTCTCCTTCCTTCATTCTCTCTTCCATTGCTAACTTTTCCCTCTGGAGATCAAGTTTTCACATTTTCATTTCTTTTTGAAATAATCTCTCTTTTTCCCTTTCTTTCTCCGCTGTCTCTAGTTCCAGTTTTTTCATTTCCAATTCTTTTTCCTTTTCGTTTGCTTCCGATTCAAGTTTTCTCAGTTCCTTTGCTTGTTCAAATTCAAACCTCTTCATTTCTAACTGAAGTCTTACTCCCTCCAGCTGTGACTCACTAGTGTCAGGTATCACTTCCAACTTTAAATGCATTGCTATACTTACAATTATATCTGCTTTCTTAGCCCCTGCAGATACCCCCAATTGTAATTTATCCGCAAATTCCAGTAACTTAACTTTAGTTACCTTTTGTAAACCAGCCAAAGTTATAGCTTCAAATCTCAGACAAGTTTTAGCAACTGCCAAAGCCATATTTCAGCCTCACCACTTAAAAAAATCCTTACACCAACACCTGAATTCAAAGTGTTTCTCATATTCATAACCTTAAGATTCAGCAATTCCAAACCAATCAAGGATTTTCAAATATATCCTGTAAAGAGCCCCCAACTATGTTATGGCACCGCTGATGGTAAATGCTGAGTTGTTCAAATCCCAAAGGGAAACTTGAAACAATTGCCACAATTTGTTTTGCAATTTGTATAAATTTCAAGATGCGTGCCCTGAATTCAGTAATAATAAGACTACCAAGTCTTACAGGTTTTTGCAAAACTAGATTAAACATTTATTAATAGAAGAAATGACTTTAAATACATACATAGATAAACAAATTACTACTATGATAACTTTTAAATCCCCAACTTAATCTGACTCCCAGTTACACTTTCGTTAAGTCAACAGTAAGACATATTTTTAAAAGACCCAGGCAAAGCAAACGATACCTTGAACAGTTGAATTCAAAGTGAGGTCAATTCAGTTCCTGAGGACAGTAGTTTGAGGCATAGATGCTGAAGGCTTTTCACACTTGTTGAATCTTAGAATGCCTTCCTTTATACATAATCTTCGCTCCTTTATACATATTTTCTCCTTTGAATGCAAATTCCCATTGTTTCACTATGTCTTTGGACTTTATCTTTCTGATAATCAAAATCTCTCATAGTACTAAGTTTTACCAGTAATCTTTGGGGAAAATAAAAATCTCTTTCTAAACTATACCTGACACATTTCACTCCCTCTTTTGAAGACAACCTAGCCTGGTTTATTTAAAAATGCAAATGTTCCCTTAACACCTATGTTTCTAAACATCCCCCATGTTTAACTAATTAACATTTCAAACATAACTTCTCTTCTTACATCAAAACACCCAGACTAGCTGCCTCTAATTCAATTAAGTCTCACACTCACACAGACACTCACACACACACACACACACACACACACAGACACATATAGACACAGACTCTATTTAACAATAAATTCCAGTAACACCATGGACATTATTACATCTTCCTGACAATGAACTGGTACCCATAGGCCTAAACATATCAGATATAGGCTTATCCTTTGGTGCTGGTCAGAACTTGGGCACTGTACATGGCATTGCTGAATCAAGTGTTGAAACAAGCAATTCAGTTCAATGACAGAAGTAAGCAAGATCCCCGACTCCAGAGAAAGGGGTGGAAAAAGTACAATCTGGTTAATGACACCACTACACTGTTGAACACAGGCCATTCGGCAGTTAATTCGATTGATTTGACATGGGTGGACTATAAAGTTGCAGGTTGAGTGCTCCACTTCAGAAAATATTAAAGGAGGAGCAGGGATTCCAGAGCAGACAACTCAGTATGGACCAAAATCTGACCTGGATGGCGTAGGCCTTGCTAACAATATTGTAGAGTCATGCACAGACTATTAACGAATTAATTAATGAAGGCCATAATGCCTCACAGAAAGCAGCACAGAATGATGCTGGAGGTACCTATGGATCATGGGTGCTTGAACAGACACAAGAGACTCTGAGGCAAATAGATGAGGGAGTAATACCCCTGCGGATCACAAATAAACAATTGACCAACCTGTCTAGAAAGAGAGGGTCAAACATAGCTCAGAGGTTTGATACATGTGTACTCAACTAATGCAGAATGTGTTGTGAAAAATGGTATGTTGCTCGGTTTGGTCTTGCCAATCCCTGTGATAACAGAATTTACACCAGGAAGAACATTATATAGAGCAGAAAATATAGAAATAATTTTTAGAGGAAATTATTATGTAATGTGCCATCATATGTAGTGGAAGTAGAGTACTGTCCTAGATGGGTGTAATGTAGTGTCCTCCACAGCAGTGTGCCCCCATCCAATATACAAGAGAGAAAAGGCCAGGTGTGGATTTAGTACAACAAAGTCTTTGAATATTTTTAAGGCAGAGGTAGATAGATTCTTGAAATGCAAGGAGGTGAAAGATTATTGAGGGTAGGCAAGAATGTGGAGTCGAGGTTACAGTCAAATCAGCTATGATCTTATTGAATGGCAGAGCAGGCCCGAGGGGCTGAGTGGCCTACTCCTATTCTTAATTCATTTGTTCATATGTCATACCCCGAAGGTACCCCCACCATCCCCCGGCAAAATATGCTGGCAAACCCCTCGGAAGTCCCAATGCACTGACTACATGGGAATTGCCCGGGAAGTTTGGAATTCTGATGGGCAATTCACCTGTGTCTGGAACCTTCTGAAAAAATTTCCAACTCTGAGTTAGAGTCGGAGACTTCGGATGGTTCTGACTCACTTACCTAAATAGTTATCCAGGAAAAATTAGAAGGATAAAAAGCAGTTCTAACTGACTCCCTGAATACCCCCCCACTGACCTGACTGGCCCCTGACACCCTGACTTACTACCCCAACTACACGCCCCCCGAATCCCTGTACAACCACCTGACTCACCCCGACCCTGCCTGACCTATCCTAACACCTAACCACCCAGTTGCCATCCTAACCACTCTTCCACTCACATGCCATCCTAACCCTTCAACCATTAACCTTACACACTTAACCTCTCTCTGTAGCTTCTCAAAGTGGCTTGGGAACCTTTAATCTTTCTATTTACCAGAAATAGTAGCTAGGGAGAGACGGTGGTGTAGTGGCAATGTCACTGGACTAGTAACCTAGAGGCTCAAGCTAATGATTTGGGACGTGGATCCAAATCTCACCATAGCAGGATTTGAATTCACACAGTATCTTTACAGTGCAGAAGGCGGCCAGTTAGCCCATCAAGTCTGCATTGGCTCTCTGAAAGAGCATTCCACTTAGTCCCATTCCCCTGCCTTATCCCTGTAACCTTGCACATTCTCTCTTTTCAGGTAGCAATCCTTTTGAATACCCCGATCGAACCTGAGGAACTCCACTACAAACCAGAAGTTTCCCAACCACTGGGGTCAAACTGACTGGCCTATAGTTGTCAGCTTTATCCTTACACCCCTTTGTGGTCAAGGGTCTAACATTCTCTAGTCCTCTGGCACCTCCCTCGTGTCTAAGGAAAATTGGAAGATTATCATTAGTGACTCTGCAATTTCCACTTATCCTTCCCTTGGTACCCTTGGATGCATCTCATTCGGTCCTGTTACCTCATCTATTTTAAGTAAAGATAGCCTTTCCACCACCTCCTTCCTCTCTATTGTAAGTTCTTCTGATTTACAAGTTACCTCCTCTCCCATCTCAGCTTGTCTAGCACATTCTTCCTTTGTAAAGACAGATAAATAAATCTGCAATATAAAGCTAGGTTCAGTAATGGTGACCATGATAACTGTCATTGATTGTTGTAAAAACCCATCTTGTTCACTAATGTCCCTTAGGGAAGGAAATCTGCCATCCTTTCCTGGCCTGGCCTGCATGTGACTCTAGAACCAGTGTGGTTGACTCTTAACTAACATGTCACTCACTTCAAGGGCAATTATAGATGGGCAACAAATGCTGGCTTTGCCAGTGAAGCCCACATCTCGTGAAAGAATAAAGAAAAAGAGAATGTGGCTTTGACAATAATTCTCCCCATTGCGCTCTGCGAGGATTGCTGCACTGCGTGACATTTTGTCTGATGTGAAATTTTGGGCCATTGTCTACTCCAGGCAGACATTTCAGCTGTGGAAACAGATTCAAGCTAACATTAAAGAGATGATATAGATCACCAGATCAGCATAAGAAGGGCAGTAATTTGTTCGACGAGGAGATAGGAAAATGATTTTAATGGGAATCCTTAATCAACCGACTAGAAACTTGGAGAATTCAAGTTCTTCTTGATGTAATGTATCAAGGAACCAAAAATAAGCCATGTTCATCTTGATTCAGTATTCATTAATAATCCATAAAATGTATCTGACCTGAAAATCAAGCATCCGAGGGGACAGTGACCACAGAATGAATAAGTTCAACGTGATCTGGGAATCAGCAATGCTGAAGACCAGAAGCACTGCACAAGTTTAAAAGGAATTAAATACAAAGAAATGAAGAGACAGATAAATGAAATGGATTGGGGAACTTGTTCAGCAGCACTTCAGATGAAGAGAGGTAGAATACTTTTAAAGGTAAAATGCTGAGCATGTAGACTAAAAACATACCCCAAATCAACAAGCTCTGTCTGAATAACTTTAACCTTAAATTAAATTACAAGCATCCTGAAAGGGAAATAACAAAAATTACCTCAGTAAATGCTACGGAAGAAGATTAAGGGAAATAATAAAATATAGGAACATGTTTAAAATGTAATAAGAAAGATAGGGAAAAAAAGCATAACAGTAGAGGCTAAATATAATAAAAAAAACAACTTTCAGTACTGCAACAGTTGGATGATAGTGTTAGGAAATAGAGATAGTTTAAGTAAGTTATATTTGTATTTTTGAGTTTTAGGAATGAGTTTAAGCTCTAAAGTTTAAGTTTGATTTGTATTTCTGTGTTTGTGTGTTAAGGAAAGGTCAAATTGAGTTTAGTTTCACTTTAAAAGATACGTGCATTTCTAATAAGTGTTTTACGACTTGTAGCTAAGTTAACAAATAAGAATAGAGGAATTGGGTTGTTGCCTAGTAACAGGGGTCCAAAGAGGCAGGTCCCTCCCACAGACACAGACATAGAAAAAACTAACAGCAGTTTGATTTAGAAGCTGTTTGAGTTCAGTTGATTTTGAAAGTAGCTGCCAGGAGAGACTGGAGCAAAGGGGACAGATAGCCAGTCCCAAACTAAAGGAAAGACCCCAAAATCCAATGGACTGGAACAGGAAAAAGTCCTAAGCAGACCTTCTAGTCAAAGGAAGGACAGGTACCTGGAAAAGGTCCTGTAAAGTGAAGTTAAGAGTGAGGGGCAGAGAGAAAGGCTCCAAGCTTCAGATTTAAAGAGACGAAAGCTGCAAAAAGCAGATTTAAAGCAAGAACAGCTTACAAGAGGCCAGAATGTCCAAAGAGACAACTGAAGGTCTGTAACTCTTTGTTATGTGCATGTGAGGCAGTGATACTGTTGACGGCTAAGTTGGTGAGAGAGACTGTGTGGAAGACAGCTTGAATGGATGTGGTGACCCAGGGGAGAGGAACATTGGAAGGAGAGTTCAAAACCCTGGAGGTGAACACTTGTGAAAGCCATCTGAGAGAAAGCGTTGGTTTTGGAGAAGATTCTATAGCGAGTTCTTGGAGATTGGAAACTCTCATGTGAAAAACAGACTTTGGTGAGACCAGTTGGCTCATGGTGTGATAAGTGTCTGGTGAGAGGGTGGGGGGGTGGGTGCGTAGTTGAAGAGAGATCCATAGCAACTGGTTGGGGTGGCATCTGTCATTTGGTTTCAGAGTGTGGTGTGTCTGACTGCTGGGTGCCTATTGGTTTATATGGACTGTGTACTACTGTGAACATTAGAGTACAAGATGGTTTTTGTGACTTGCGTTATCTTTACAATATCTGTAAAGGTATAGTTGTGGGTAAAGGAGTATTGTAATATAATTCATCTTGTTAAATAAATGCTTTACTCTTTTGTTAAAAGTTCATTAGCTGACTCTGGTGACTGTTCTGTCGCCACTCTCCACATATCTAAATAAACAAATTAAAAGTTAGGATCTATCAAGCTGGGTTCCATGCTGGGATCAGGCTTGTCCTGGGGTAACCTTCGCTGGGATCATAACAGACAAAGAAGATGTGGAAACTATATAATTGGCAAATGGGCTTTAAGGATGGGTGAAAAATAAATATTCTGGATGATGACAAGGGAAGACATGAGTAACATACCCTTCACAGATAGAGATAACAACCAGCATCAATGATTCTATATAAATGAGAAAAAAAAGTCCAAAAAAGAATTAACAAATAAAACAAATATAATACAGGCAACTACAGTTTATTCATTTTATTTCCATTCCATTTAAAATAATGGAGTTAATTATCAGGAGTAAATTTAGAGATTATCTCTTTAATAACTTAGTAAATAGATCCAGATGGGGAAGGTCCTGCATGACGAAATCCAATGGATTGTGAAAAGCCCTATGATGTGCTCTCCTTTGACTTCTAAAAGACTTTTGACATAGTTCCAAATGAATACTATTACATAAAGCAATAGGAATTCAGGGCAAGTCAAATGAATGAATTAATAACAGACTGACTGAAGGATAGAAAATTATGAGCATTCATTAGAGAAGTTATGCTAGGGTGAGAGTGCATTACTGAATGAGGTAAACTGATGCTTTGGTTGTGGGATCTCTCTAATTTACTTAAATGGCCTGGACTTAGAAACTTGATGCAAACTGATCAAATTTGGAAATGATATCAAATTAGGAACGGCACTAAAATTGGGGGAGGCATCTCAGAAATTACAGGACTAGCTGGACAATGCAGATGAAATTAATGTAGACAAGTGTACTGCAGATTGGAAGGAATAAAAAGTGCCATACACTTTTCCTTGAGTAGTGTTGATATAGCTAAGCATGAAGCATCCCGTGAAAGAATAAAGGAAAAAAGGCTGGATGAGTGTCAATAACCATAGAACCATAGAAAAGTTACAGCATAGAAAGAAGCCATTCAGACCATCATATCTGTGCCAGCCATAAAAAGAGATAAAAGAAGCTAGCCAATCATTTTTAATCCCACTTTCCAGCACCTGATTTGTAGCCTTGCAGGTTAGAGCATTTCAGGTACATATCCAGGTACTTTTTATATGAGTTGAGCGTTTCAGCCTCAACCACTAATCTAAGCAGTCAATTCCAGATGCCCACCACCCTCTGGATGGAAAAGCTTTTCCTCATGTCCCCTGTAAGCCTTCTACCAATCACCATAAATCTAAGCCCCCTGGTAACTGACCCCTTGGCTAGGGGAAACAGGTCTTTCCTGTCGACCCTCATAATTTTGTACACCTCAATTAGGTCACCCTTCAGCATCCTCTGTTCTAAGGAAAACAACTCTAGCCTATCCAATCTTTCTTCATAGCTGTAATTTTCAAGCCATGGCAAGAATCTTGAAAATCTCCTCTGCACTATCTCCAGAACAATTATGTCCGTCCTATAATGTGGTGATCAGAACTGTACACAAAATTCCAGCTATGGGATAACCAGCGTTTTATACAGTTCCAGTATTACATCCCTGCCTCTGTATTCAATACCTTGTCCAATAAAGGAAAGCATTCCATATGCTTTCCTTACCACCTTATCCACCTGTCCTGCCACCTTCAGGGACATGTGGACATGCACTCCAAGATCTTTCACTTCCTCAACCCCTCTCAATATTCTCCCATTTATTGAGTATTCCTTTGCTTTGTTTGTCCCCCTCCACCCCAGATGCATTATCTCACACTTCTCTGGATTGAATTCCATTTGCCACTTTTCCGCTCACTCAACCAAACCATTGATATAATTCTGGAGATAACAGCTATCCTCTTCACTATCAACTATGTGGCTAATTTTTGTGTAATCTGCAAATTTCCCAATCATGCCTCCCATATTTAAGTCCAAATCATCAATATATATGACAAAAAGCAAGGGCCCCAACACTGAACCCTGTGGAACGCCACTGGGAACTGCTTTCCACTCGCAAAAACATCCATCGACCATTATTTTTTGTTTTCTGTCACTAAACCAATTTTGGATTCAACTCACCATCTTCCCCTGTATTCTATGGGATTTTCCTGACCAATCTGCCAAGAGGAACCTTGTCAAATGTCTTACTAAAATCCATGTAGACAACATCCACTGCAATACCCTCATCAATCCTTTTTACTTCCTCAAAAAATTCTATTAAGTTAGTAAGACACAATCTTCTCCTAACAAAACCATGCTGACTACCCCTGATCAGTCCATGCCTTTCTAAGTGACAGTTTATCATGTGTCTCAGAATTGATTCCAATAATTTGCCCACCATCAAAGTCAGACTGATCGGCCTATAATTTTCTGGCCTATCCCTTACACCCTTTTTAAATATTGGTAGAACGCCTGCAAACCTACAATCCTTTGGTACCTCACTTGTATCTAGTGAGGATTAGAAAATGATTCTCAGAACATCTGCTATTTCCTCCCTGGCTTTCTTTATCAACCTGGGATACAATAGATCCGGACTTGGTGATTTATCCACCTTCAAGGATGCCAGTCCCTCCAGTAATTCCTCTCTCATTATGCTTATTGCATCTAATATTTCACACTCTTCCTCTTTAACTAAAATACCTGCATCATCCCTCTCCTTCGTGAACACAGAGACAAAGTACTCATTGAAAACCCTGTCCAAATCTTCAGCATCAATGCACAAGTTATCATGTACATCTCTGATAGGCTGTACCCTTTTCTTAGTTATCCTCTTGCTCTTAATGTACTGGTAATACATTTTTGGGTTTCCTTTGATTTTACCTACCAATATTCTTTTGTATCTTCTCTTTGCTTTCCTGATTTCCTTTTTCACTTCACCCCGTACTTTCTATACTCCTCTAGGCTTTCTACAGTAGTAAGCTTTTTGTGACTGTCATACGTTCTCTTTTTCTGCGTTATCTTACCCTGTATGCTGCTGGATAGCCAGGGGGCTCTAGATTTGGCACTACCCACTTTCTCATTGTGGGGACATGTCTATACTGTACCCGTAGAATCTCGCTTTTGGATACCTCCTATTGATTTGACACTGTTTTCTCTTCTAGTAGCTGTATCCAGGCCACTTTCACTAGTTCACCTCTCAGCTTTGTAAAATTTGTCTCCTGCAAAGTCAGAACTTTTACTCCTGTTCTATCTTTTTCCTTTTCTGTAATGATGCTAAATCTAACTGTATTATGGCCACTATCTCCAAAATGGTCCATCACTGTTACTTCATCCACTAGCCCAGCTTCAGACTAAGGCTACATCAAGAATTGCGTCCCCTGTTGTTGTGCTGGCTGAAAAAAATCTCAAAAGCAGTTCAAGAATTTTGTGCCCTCTGTAGTCTTCACACTGTCCGTATCCCAATTGATATTAGGGTAGTTGAAGTCTCCAACTATTACTGCTGTCCGAGTTTTTGCACTCAGAAATTTGCCTACATATTTGATCCTCTAACTCCCTTCCACTATTTGGGGGTCTATATGTGGATGCCCTTTTTTTAACTTCTGAGCTCAACCTATGTGGCCTCATTTGCTGCTTCATTTAGTATAGCATCCCTTCTCACAGCCATAATTGTTTCTTTAACCAATAATGCTACACCCCACCTATTTTGTCCCCCTCCCTATCCTGCCTGAAAACTTTATATCCAGGGATGTTGAGCTGCCATTTTTGCCCCTCCTTAAGCCAAGTTTCCCTTATAGCTATGAAATCATTCTGCCATGTATCTATCTGTGCCCTTAGCTCATCAGCTTTATTTGCTGGAGTCCTTGCATTTACATATACACCTTTTAACACTGCCAAATTCCTGTGCTGTACACTTTTTAATCTGTGCTGCTGCTGTCTTTCAGAGTCACTCATTAATTCTCCATCTCCTGTTCCCTGCTCAGGTTCCCAGCTCCCTGCCAATCTAATCTAAACCAACTCTCTCCCCCCACCAACTTTCGGCCCCCGGCCCCCAACAGCACTAGCAAATCACCCTGTTAGGATATTCGTCCCAGTCCTGCTCAGGAGTAGACTGTCTGGCTTGTACTGGTCCCACCTTCCCAGAATGGGTCCCAATGCCTCTGAAATCTGATGCCCTCCCTCCTACACCAGCTTTCCAGCCACATGTTCAGTTGCTGTATTTTCCTTTTTCTGTACTCATTTGCACGTGGGACCAGGCGTAATCCTGAGATTACTGCTTTAAAAGTCCCGCTTTTCAATCTGCGTCCTAGCTCCCCAAAATCTGCTTTTAGGATCTCATCCCCTTTCCTACCCAATTCATTGGTACCACAACCTCTGGCTGATCACCTTCCCCCAGAAGAATGTCCTGCAGCCGCTCCGTGACATCCTTGATCATGGCACCTGGGAGGCAACATACCATCCTGGAGTCATGTCTGTTGTCCATAGAAACGCCTGTTTGTTCCCCTAGCTAATGGATCCCATATCACTACTTCCTTTCCCTTCTTCTACCTTCCCTCCTGTACAGCAGAGCCATGTGTGGTGTCACAAATCTGGCTCTGACCATACTCCTCTGAGGAACCAACGCCCTCACCAGTATCCAAAACGGAAAACCGATTGGCAAGCGAGATCTCAGGGGACTCCTGCACTACCTGCCTAGTTCTCTTGGAGCGCCTGGTGGTCACCCATTCCCTTTCTGATCCAGACCCTTAAGCTGCAGTGTGACCACCCCTCTAAACATGCTATCAACGTAGCTCTCAGCCTTGCAGAGGCCCACAGGAACTCCAGCTGCTGCTCAAGCTCTAAAACCTGGAGCTCAAGGTTCTGCAGCTGGTAACACTTCCTGCACATGTGGTCGTCTAGGACACCGGTAGTGTCTATGACTTTCCACATATTACAGGACATGCATTCCACATGACTGAGCTGTCCTGCCATTGCTTCAATTTTCTCAACTTATGTTAACTTTATTTTACTTTGGTTTACTTATACTACTTTATTTTATCTGGCCTTGACTTTACTTTATTTTCCTATTGCTTGTGTTTCTTACTGAAATCTAAGTAGCTTGCTCTTTTAAGAAGAATAGGTTTTTCTAATTTTCAACTATTTGAAAATCCTCCCTAACAACAGTTTCTCATCAACCGATGAACTTGTGTTCTTTCTGTGATGTCACTCTTGCATATTTTCAAAACTCAGCCCTCTCGTGCAGCTTTTCAACTCCTGGTCTCCTGCAGGCTGGGAAAGATAGAGAAAGAAAAGAAAAGAGAGCACCTCTGGCTGGCCAATTAACTGCCGGCCAGTGTGAAATGCACGCAGAGACAGGCTCAGCTCTGTTGGCAAGGGCAGGAAGAGGGCGGGGGCTGGGACCAGTAATGATGTGGACAGGGGTTTAAATGGAGCTCCCTGAAGGTTGGAAGTCTGTGTTCAAGAGCCTCAGGGAGCAGCTTTGAAAATCGAATTGTTTGACTCATCACATCAGTTATTGTACTGTTACTGTCTGCAGTGTGTCATCTGCACCCACAGCCCATATCAGGTGGGATGGAAGTGCTCAGAGCCAGCCTGCCCCTTGCTTTTCCGATGAGTGCCTGCGGGTTTTGCTGGAGGCAGTCAGTGCCCAACACGACATCTTGCTGCCATGAGACGATAAGAGGAGGCAAGCTCATGTGACAAAGAAGGCCTGGATGGATGTGAAAGGCCTGGTCAGTGACTATGATGTCATATGTAGGTCCTGGATCCAGTGCAGGAAAAGGCTCAATGACCTTCTGGTGACCAGGGTGCATATTGAATCCAGTTGGAACCTTAGATAGATGTCCTTGTGGATGGCAGCACTTGCTGGTGCTCATGGGTATAAAATGTAGAGCGTAAGGTGGCACATAATCCTGTGCCTTAATAGACTATGGCTAGCATGTATTTCAGGGTGAGGTGCAGCAATGTGAAGGGTACGTGAACTTGCGTCCATGGTGGGGGTGGCTGCGATTTTCTGGCATGTAGAGGGGGTCTAATGAAAGCACTTTTGGTCTGACAGGAGGAGTCACAGTGTGCAGGAGTGAGGTCGGACAGATGGTGGGATCCCAAACCTTCTCTTAAGTCAGGCGGAGGAGCAAGCACTGGCAGATGGTGTGTGAACGTGGAGCCAGGTCCTGCCGGTCACAGAAAGGCAGGGTTCTTGGATGAGGGTAACAATCCAGTGAAGAGGGAAGGGATTGGGAGAGGGAAGAGAGATTTCGGGCAGCGGTTGTAAGATTGACATGTGAAATCCACTAATCCCTGTTGCTTGCCCATTCAGAAGTCTTTGTTCAGCCAGATGTCCATTCTGAAAAGCAACCAGGCTACATGCACTCTGACTTCATTATGCTGTTTGATACTGACATTTTTTCTTCTTCCCTCAGATGGAACATCATCATGATCCCAGAAGAACCCCGAGGACCTTCCTGTGACCGAGGGTACCCAGCTGCCAGATGCACACACGTCGCGTCCTCCCTCTGTACCACGCACCAACACAGATATAGACACATCAGGAAGCATATGTGTAACAGAGCAGATCGTAATGCACAGTGGTGATTGCACGTCACACTCCTGAGGAGCTGGCGGAGGCAAAGTCCCTAGGGCGCCGGCAGTTGGAGGATTGCCGGAGACCAGGACGATGCTGAGCCCAAGGCAGATGATGAGCCTTTGGAGTCGTCCATCAGGTGGTCGATGCTGGATGTCCAGCAGGATGCCCATGAAGATCTGGCAGAGATCCCTGATCCCATGGTCTCAGTGTTTGAGGTGTCCATGCACAGAGTGTGTACTGTGTTGGCCCAGAGCTCAGAATGCACAGCTTCCTCTATAGAGAGAGCGGCGACTCTCATGGAGAGGCATCTCCAGGAACTCATTCAGAGCTTTCAGGGATTGTGTTCAGACCTGTAAACTGCCAGTGTGAGAGATGATGAGGCACCGAATGACTCTGCTAACTGCCCGTCCATCAATGGTGAGTAGGGAGGTTCAAACCAACCTCATCTGGGCAGGCGACTTGCAGTATGAATCTGGGCTCTCCTCTCAGGGCGCTCTTAATGATAGCAGCAGCTCCTCCACCCCTCTTCCAGAGACAATTGGATCTGGGGAGAATGTGATGACTGAGGAGTGCCCAGCTGGACTCTCCTGCCCAGATGGGGCCTAAAAAGACTCCGCTGTCTAGAGGATGGTTGCTAGTCATCAAGGCCGACGGTGCATCAGAGTCAGCAGCCTGCCTCCAAACCAGCTGCCAGCGAGGGGGAAACACCAGGATTTAGCACCCGCAAACGGAAATTTAAGTCACAATGATCACATAAAGGGTCTGACAGGTGATTAATTTCTCCTTGACACATGTGTAATGGTATACTTATGTCTCTGCCTTCCATATTAAAACATTAGATAAAGTGCAATGGCCTTAGTGTGCTTCATGCAATTGTTAGGGAAGAGACCTGGGATTCGTGTGTCACATATATAAATGGCTGAAAAGTTTATTTCAGAGGTTGAGGCATGAGTGAAAGGTGTCAGGAGTGCCTGATGTTAGGTGACATTTCTCTTGCCATCACCTTGACTCCTTGCTTTGGATGTATAGTTGAAAGTCCTCTGAATCAAGGCCTCCCTGGTCTCCCTGCCTTCCATAAGCATGCTCACATCGGGATCTTGTTCCTTACCCTGGGGCTCTTCAGGCTCCTCCTCAGACTCAGCACTTGAATCATCCTCTGTGGCCTCTGGAGCAGATTTGCTGTCTTCATCCTCCAATAGGTCCCCCTCTTGAGAGAACAAGATTGTGTGGTGCGCAGCAGACAAGAAAATAAGGGAGATGCGTTCAGGAGGATATTGCAGTGATCCTCCCCAAGCGATCCAGGCAGTGAAGCCTCATCTTCAGTAGGCCTATAGTCCTCTCAATTACTGCCTTTGTGGAGACATGACTGCGGTTATAGCTCTCCTCAGCTGTAGTCCTTAGGTGTCTCAGCGGTGTCATCAGCCACCTTTTCAGCGGGTAGCCTTTGTCTCCCAGTAGCCAGCCATTCAAACGTGCTGGAGCAACGAACAGCCTTGGCAACTGGGAGTGAAGCAGGATGTAGGTATCATAGCAACTTCCAGGACAACTGGCACAAAGCTGTAGTATCTGACTCTTGTGGTCACACATAATCTGGACGTTTAGATAGTGGAAGCTCTTTCTATTGACAAAAGCACCCGGCTCCCCTGCTGGCATCTTTATGGGCACATGCATGCAGTTAATGGCTCCCTGAATTCGGGGAAACCCTGTAATTGCAGCAAAGCCTCTGGCTCACTCTGCCTGGCTGGCCTTTGTGTCCTGATGTGGATGAAGGTACTGACCCTTTGGAACAGTGCACCTGTGAACAACTTGATGCAGCTAGTGACAGCCGATTGCAAGACACCATGTAGATTTTGCACTGACCCCTGGAAAGATCTGAGGCACAAAAGTTCATGGAAACTGTCACCTCCAGAGCCACTGGTATAGGATGGCCACCTACACAGAGGCAATTTCGGAATTGATAATTTCATACATAGAAGTGACAGTGTCCCTGGAAAGGCGGAGCCTTCTTTGGCACTGAACCTCTGACATGTCCATGTTGCATGATCACTGCCTGTACACTCAGCATGCCAGATAATGACATCTTATCTGGACCCTTCTGACTTGCACTTCCTGCTTGCCCTCCACCCCTTCTGGCTGTGCCTCTCAGTCCATAGGGCCAACTCTGGGACGGTTCCTGCAGGCAACTGGCCTTCTCTCCTTCTGGCCCTCTTCCGAGGAGGTCCCTCCAGCAGAGTACACAATCCCCATTTTTGTCCAGATGGTTGCACAGGTTTCTGCACAGAAGGGGCCTTTCCGCAGGAAGCCTCCGCAAATGCTTAAAAATCAAAAGAGTTCGCCAAAACACTAAAAACAATGCCAGAAATGATCTCTAAACCAACTCCAGACAACTCACAGCATAATTCCTAGCACCTCACTTTAGCAACGCCCTGTAGGCCTTTTATCCCGCCCTGGATGTGGAAAGAATGAAAAATGTGAACGATTGGCCCATGCACTGAGAATAAAAGCACACGGACCACTCAAAATTACTGACCATTGTCCTTTAAATGGCTTAATTGGCCCTTTAACTGTTGGCAGACATGGGTCTGACTACATTGGAGAAACCAAATGTAGACTGGGTGACCGCTTTGCAGAACACCTTTGGTCTGTCCGCAAGTATTACCCAGACTTCCCTGTCACTTGCCATTTCAACACTCCACCCTGCTCTCATGCCCACATGTCCATCCTTGCCTTGCTGCATTGTTCCAGTGAAGCTCAACGCAAACTGGAGGAACAGCACCTCATCTTCCGACTAGGCACTTTATAGCCTTCCGGACTGAATATTGAGTTCAACAATTTTAGATCATGAACTCTCTCCTCCATCCCCACCCCCTTTTCGATCCCCCTCTTTTTTTTCCAATAATTTATATAGATTTTTCTTTTCCCACCTATTTCCATTATTTTTAAATGTATTTCCTTTCCATTGTTTTATCTCTACCTTTTAGCCTTTTTTGATTCCTTCTCCCCACCCCACCCCCACTAGGGCTATCTGTACCTTGCTTGTCCTGCTTTCTACCTTTAACTATCACATTCCTTAGATAATATCACCACCTTCAACACCTCTTTGTCCTTTTGTCTGTGACATCTTTTGGTTATCTCCACTGGCCCTCTATCCAGCTCTACCTGTCCCACCCACCCTTAAACCAGTTTATATTTCACCTCTCTTCTATTTTTACTTAGTTCTGTTGAAGGGTCATTTGGACTCGAAACGTTAACTGTGTTCCTCTCCATAGATGCTGCCAGACCTGCTGAATTTTTCCAGGTATTTTTGTTTTTCTTACGTTTCCGACTTCCGCGTGCATCAGCCGACCAAAATATCGCGAAGTGTCACAATGATGTCGGCACGTCCTCCGCAATGTCCCATTTCGCGACCATTTGTGTCTACCGCGCGCCATTTGGCCAGCACAAAATTCTGGTCAAAGAAAGTGAGCAAGGTACAGGAGCTTATAAAATAAAGAAATAAATCAAGGATGGGTAGATATTTGGTAAGCAAGTTATATCAGGTTAGAGATGTTACCAGTTGATTGGAAGTCCAGTGTGTTAGGGAATTGTTTCTTCTTGTGATTTTGCGCATGGTTGATTGGCAAAGAGGGATAATTAAATATTTGCAGTTGTGGTCAAAATCATTGCTTTTATTACAATTTGCAGCTTTGCAAAATGCAAACAATAGTCATTTTGAATGAATCATCAAGGAGTCAACATACATAAGTTCAATTTATATAAAAATTAGTGTCATGTTGCTAAGGTGATTTCATTGTGCATAACAAAACATAAAAGCACCTTTACAAAGTATCACTCTTCCACATTAATGTTGGCATTTAAAAAAAATTATAAACGATATTACGTAAAATTTTAATTTTAAAAGTTACAAAAAATAAGTGATAATATTAAGGTACAGGACTGGAGTTTACAATGGTTAACAATCATTGTAGAAACTGACCTTGTTGTCAATTTCCTTTTTAATGCTGGTCACATTTTTTTCAAGGTCAGACAAATAATCTGTCTTCGCCTTTATTTTCTTATTTCCATCTTGTAATTTCTTCTCCAGGTCTGTAAGTGCAGAAAACAAAATCAGTTAGCATTATATCACTATTTACCATCTGTTGTCCTCACTATTAGACTACTAATCAACAGATTTTTTTTCCTCCACTTGCTGCTAACATTACTGATGGGTTTCCTATGGCACACTTTGATTGTGACAAAGTATGGCGCGTAACTTCCGGTGGCGTGGCAATTGAGCTGGATTGCCACTCCGCTCACATAGTTTCTTACCTTGAAATCCAGCTGTTCCCATCTCGCCCGACCTTTTGACTCAGGCAGGGTGAGAGCTGAGTAACGCAGCAGATTCGTGAGGCCTCCAATCGAGGGCAGCTCAGTCGAAGGTAAGCAAGCCATGCTCTCTTTTTTGTGGCACTAGTTGTAAACCAGGTAAGATGAAAGGTCCAGACACTTTGATAAGCCAGGGAGAAGTGTATAAAGTAAGTGGGTAGCATTTGGGGCTGGAGGGTCAGGTGGCGGTGGTCGGTAGGGGGGGTGGGGTGGGAAGCATGGGTCAGGGTGGTTAGTGGGGGAGGGCGGTGGTCAGGGTGGATCAGTGCTATAGTTACACAGAAGTTAGAAATGGTTTTAATTCTTCAAACTGTTTCTGGATAACACAGTCAGAATCATCCAGATGTTTGCAATTTAAATCGCATTTTCGGATGGTTTCCAATGCAGGGCAATTGCCCAAAGGTTGTTTGAACTTCCTAGACAATTGCCATGCAATCCTTACCTGGGAACTTCTGGTGGAGGGGGAGCCAGGGGGAGATTCCCCTGCCTATCTTTGGGGTACTCCTCTGATACACTGCCCTGGAGCTCAGAAGGAACGGCCCAATATTCCAAGAATGTTTGTATTGATTTTCAGATGGTGCCTGCATCATTGCATCAGGATACCCTGGGTCTTTGGAAATCCTGTACATCCAATTGTGTGATGTTCCTCTTCTTTTGGTAAGTTAATGAGGTTTAGAAAACTTGCTATGAAAGCTTCAGTTATGTCCTTAACACACTTTTACATTATATTCTAAACAATGTCAACATCATTTCAAACAGCAGCTTGAAAAGACCCTGAGGGAAGAAGTGAATACAGCTGTAACTTCCATCCACAAAAGTTGGAACAATGGGATTCACAGAATTAGTGAGCACTTCTGCAGCAATAAAGTACAGCTTGCAGACCTACAGTTTCCCTCATTTAGCCTGAACTTTTCCAGACACTGCTGTTAAGGGCCCATTCTTCACCTAGGACTCCTTATACTTAGGTAAGTAACTCTTTTGAAACACTCTTCATAGATCAATGCCTTAGAAACAAAACGGCCAAAGCTATCCCAATCAAACTAGTAAGAAATCGTTTTTGGCATACTTTTTAAAGCTCGTTTGATTAGATTCAAGCTGTGTATGTCGCAGGAAACTTCTAGTCATAGTGAACAATCATGGTCAGTCAAATGTAGGTAGGAACTGCTTCCAGTAATTGCTAGTTTGACCATCTTCAATATGGTGAGTGTTGTACAGTGTTGGTTATAGTTCGGTTGGTCAGAAGAAGTCTTCATGGTCATATGTAGGTTAACTGTAAGTCTTTATTGACTCTTAGAACTATTTGCAAATATACAGTAAAGGGTGCAAGCTAGGAACTGTTTCCATGCTTGCTGGCACACATGGCTCTGTCCAACACTCAAGTGACCCTGGGTGCAGGTAATGTGCCCTCTCACATCACTGGGTGGGTGTTAGTATACTCAGTCCCATATTAACCCTATATGTGCCAGACTATTATACTACACTGAGAAGCTTTTTAAAATAAATCCTTGGGATGTGGGCCTTGCTGGCAGGGTCAGCATTTATTGCTCATCCCTAGTTGCGCTAGTAGAAGATTGGCTAAAAATCCTGTTTTTAGAAACTATGTTGGCATCATGAGAGCTCTCAGCAAAGCACAGGTTGTACATTTCCACAGCTTATATTTTTTTCAAACATTATGATTAATAAATGAATAAAATAACTGTACAACAATGAAGAGGCTAGGCTCCACACAAATCAAACATATACCCCATTCTCTTGGTTTAACAATGGACATCTACCTGTAATTCTTCTCAGTTTTTCTTCCAGGTCTTTGGCCAGATCAGCAGCCTGTTGTTGTAATTGTTCTGCGTTTTGTTTTCCATCAGTTGGAATATCTTGTACATTTATTTTGCTTAATTTTACATAAGTTTCATTCATTTTTTGAAATTCCTTCAATGATCAAAACATAACAATGTCTTCAAACAAATCAGATAATTTACAAGTAACATAAAATAAAGATATGCTTAATTGAGAACAAAATCTGTTAGTTGAGAAAACACATTGTAATGGTTTAAAAAATAGAACAGCAGAACTCAACACACAGGTGGTCATTCAGGCTCCAATCAACTTAAAATGGCTGTGCTAGTTCACAGGTAGAGCAATCCAAAGCTAATTTCACAGTTCTGTTCTGTTTATAACTTTATATTTACCTTTGTTTCAAATATTTATCCCTTTTTCTCCCAAAGATATAACGGTCTCTTTGACTGTAGTCTAACCATCGATTTGTACAAATTTATTATTACCCCTTTGCCTTCGACATCATCTCCATGACCTTATGGCCTTCTCCATTATGAGAAAGACCCATTAACCCTAAACCTTTAATTCCTCGGCCACTGAATAAGCCCAGATCTGGTTTAAGAGGAGGTTGTTTTTTTCGCTCCCCAGAGTATAATGAATATTTGGAAATGCTGGCTGCTTGTGTGGTGAACGCTGATTTGTTAAATTCCTTAAAAGGGAGAGCTGGACTTTTTTTGTGGCTGGTTCACATATCACCTCATACAAAAAGTAGATATTGTATCAAATTGATGGGGCCAGAGTGATGCCAGATCTGACTAGTTTTGATCACCTAGAGTAGTGGAAGAGAAATTTCCCAATTTTTTCCCCCACAAGTTGGCCCGTGTTTTTATCTGGTTTTCACTTCTACCAGGAGATCATGTGTTTTTGGGTGGTGAGGAGAGGGTATTGTGATACACTTTGACATTAATCAGCCCCAGAATGAATGGCAGAAGGTTAAAAATTAAAAATTGGGGACTGGATCTCCAGTCGGTCACCAGCGATCATTTTTACAATGACAGATAGCATGATTTACATATGTCCTGTTTTGGAGATACTGGGCAGTTCATTACAATATTTATACCAGGCTCTCTCATTATATTTGGGAGTTTTATTTAAGCTTTACAGTTGCTGTGCAGGTATTGGCAAACCTAGCAGCTAAATAGAGATGGGAGCAGCTGACTGCAGAAGTTAAGTACTTCTTAGAGCATTGCAGGAGTGCTTCCCTCTAGTTGCTCGTACAAAGCTTTGGCTTCTTTTCTGCTTGCCATTGTCTCCCCTCAATGCTGGGGTTGATCAAATGCAGCAAACTACCCACTGCCCCCCAATTGCTGTGAATGGCCCCCAGTTCTGGGCTTATCCCACTGGTTTACCTGCCCAACACCTGCCAGCCTATTAAGCTGTTGGGTGGTAAATGAAAGGAAAAGATGATGACCTGTGGGAAATTTGGCAGCATTTCAATGTCTCCAGGATTTACCCACTTCTTAATGCAGCCACTTGTTATCATGCACCTCTGCACTTTGTATATTGTAAATATTGGGGTAAAGGCTTCACAACTGTGTTCAACTGGCTGGATAGACCTGTCATTGTTTGTATGTTTGTAACTTAACTTTCTATTCATAATGCAATATAACTCTGTGGAAACTGCATCACTGAGGAAAATCTAGGCCTCTATATCTTGCAAAA
This sequence comes from Carcharodon carcharias, assembly GCF_017639515.1. Lineage (NCBI taxonomy): Eukaryota > Metazoa > Chordata > Chondrichthyes > Lamniformes > Lamnidae > Carcharodon > Carcharodon carcharias. Next base: position 102,969,767 of record NC_054479.1, on the reverse strand, counting down.
CAAAAAAGACCTGCTTCTCAATGGTCTGGCTTGAACCATGGCCCTACAAGTGAAAATTCTATGTCCTAATCTGCATTACCATTGGGGTTTTGCACCAAGAATTGATAATTGTTGGGTACATCCCTGACACACCAATTAGTAGTTAAGATAATAAGCATCAGAGTACCAAAAGTTAATTTTTACTCACAATATTACTTATTTGGCCCAATAGGTCCATAGTGTTTATGCTCCACAAAAACCTTATGCCTTCTTCACCTAACCTGATCAACGTCTCTTACTATTCCTTTTTCCTTCATGTGTTTAGCTAGCTTCCCCATAAATGCATTAAAGCTAATCGCTTCAACTACTTCCTGTAGAAATGAGTATTTAGTAATACCATTGTATTATAACTTTATGAAGATATGATTAAAATAATTACTTGTTCAGCTTCCTCAGCAAGATTCTTTGCTTCACTTGCTTTCTTCATTGCCTTTTTAGTCACAATCTTGTTGTTAATGGTCTTGTTTTCCAATTCTTCAAATTCATTTTGTAACATTGTTAGTTTGTTCATTAAATGCATGAGATTGTCAGAAATTGACTTGGTTTTCTCATTAACCTGTCAAGAGGAAGTTAAAACATGAAAGCCTAAACATGGTGAGTTGAGAAAAAATGCAAATTAGTGATCTTTCATTGACTGGTGTTAATTTTAGTATTGCAAGAAATTATAATTAAAAACCAATTTAAAAAGATGTGTGACAATGCTAGGCTGGTTACACATAAGAAAATCACTTGTATGGAGAATTTGGAAGGGAAATAAAATATATTTGAAAGAAAGGGTATGACAAAATACTGGCAGGTAATATAAAGGTTAAATGATAAAAGATTTTATAAACACAAAAGGTAAGAGAATAGTTTAAAAAGTTTATAAATGAGTTTTCTGTAGTTGCCTATTAAGAAATGTTTAGTTGTTGTTGATTTTTGTTATAAAGTTTTATGGGAATCTTGGTATACGATTCATTTGTGTTAGTCACTGAACAATTTGTATCTCTTTATAAAAGTTATTGGTCTCTATGGGAATCATAATACTATTAGTTATCCCTCAATCAACATCAAAAAATCAGATTATCTGATCATTATCACATTGCTGTTTGTAGGATTGTAGGTTTGTAGGATTGCTGCATGCAAAATGGCTGCCAGGTTTCCTACATTACAGCAGTGGCTACATTTGAAAGTGCTTCATTGGTTGTAAATCACATTAAGATGTTTGGTGGTCATGGAAGACACTATAAAAATGTAAGTGTTTTTTCCTTTCTCTGGCCATAACTTTTCAAATGTCCTTGGGCATGGCATTCATGCCAGATGTCTAGAGGATTGTCCTTGTAGCATCTATGTTCAAAAAGCCTAAACCAGTTAATAAATGATGGTTATATAAACAAAAATCAAAATGTTAAATTAAAGTGTTGGGAGGTGATTGATATATGTAACCACACTGTAAATGCATTAAAAAAGATTTATGATATTGGTACACGTAATGGCTCGAGCAATCTCAGGCCAATATTAATGTACATAGTTCTTTCAGAAACATGAAAAATGATTAACTGCAGAACGATGTTTAACATCCATATGGGACAAGGTGGTCTCTTGACAACCCTTTTTGTCCAAACCATAACTTCTGATTTGAAAATAGAAGGAAAAACTGTGGTATAGTTGAATATTATACAATGGGATTAAGACATATTAAAGATTACCTGGCACCTTTATAAAGAATTCAAGCATTTCTGTAATCTGGATTTTAAAGTTATAACTTAAAACTTTTAATTAGAATTAAGATCCTTCCTATTTACCTGTGAAATCTTAGTCTGAAAATTATTTAGGTAATCAAAGATTGTCTTCATCATGTCTGTGACATGTTTTTGGACCGCTTTAACTTTGTCCAGATCTTTCTGTAGTTCCTTTGGGCTTGGGATCTCTTGGGCCGCTTTCCTAAGAATTCACATAAATTTACCACAGTATTTATGTACCAAGGAAAGTTAATACACAAAGACACTTTTCAAATGTAAATGGATTCACTGTCTGATAGCTACTGTTAAAATAATATTATGCAGTATCATGCATTCAGATGGCACCATACCATAGACAAGAAACAGTAGAATAACACAATTGCACATATTTGTTAAATTCAATCATAATGAGGTTATTAGGTGGATATCACATTAATTGTTTGGTGTGTTATTAGTGCCTGTTACAATTGTGAGGCATATAAGATTATGTTTTGGGATTTGTTCTTTTGGTTTACAGGGTTATTCAATTTTGGGACTGTAGCTTTAAATTTAGGGTAGAGGAAAGGGGTCATGTGACCTGTTCTACAGTCATTCTGACAGTAAGCCTGAGGGGTTTGATTGTTAGAGGAAAGGGGCCATGTGACCTGTTCTACAGTCATTCTGACAGTAAGCCTGAGAGGTTTGATTGTTAGAGGTCAAAGGAGGGCTCAGATTATTTTACTGAGAGGAAGGTACACGGTATACATGCTTGGAGAGAATGACAGCAGTTTCTGAGTCTGCAATGAGTTGACTCTGTGTCCCCTAAAGTCCCAGAAAAGTGTTAAAGTTATTGAGTTGTAAACAGTTGTGCCGTAAAATATCCTATTATTCTAAGTTTGAATGGAGTTAGGATCAAGGAAAGCTGATTAGCATTTCTATTTAGATGTAAAGCTAATGTGTTTCCTGTTGCACGGGGAAAGAGGTAGAGGAAGCCATTGTTGAAATCAGGCTACAGGTCCTATAAATCTGTTACTATCCCAGACAAGATTTTTGTCTTGTGTGACCTTTAGCCATCTGAGAGGCAGAGAGCAGGAAATAGAAGCAGCCTGGCCTGGACATGAAGTGCAAAAAATGCTGCCTCTGCTATTCACTACGCAGAACACAGGTGTGAGATCACACTCAGATTGAAGACCAAATTTGTGAGGATTTAGAGGAGGCGGGCAGATTTGCATAGCCTGGAGCTAGAGGAAAAAATCTACAGTAAACCCTCACAGGAAAGTCAGTTCTGCGATTGGAGCTACCCAGCTAGAAAATTAAGAAGGAAGTAACTCATTGGAAGCCAGGACAAATTGGGAATATTTTGCTATAAGAACTGTAATGCTGTAGAGAATGCAATGTGTGATAATTAAGTAAAAAGAAAATGTTTATTTCTGTATAAATTATAAGTTGTCTACAAAAAGTAAATTGTGTTTAGTCAATAGTGTTTCTTTAGTCATTTGTTATAGTGAAAGTTTTAAAATGTGAAGTATTGACATGTCATTCTTTCAGCTTATAACTGGAAATTTGAAACTATTTTTAAAAAGTTAAAAATCGGTACAGAGATTGTTACAACTCACCCAACCATTTGTATGTTGATCATTTCAACTTTTGTAGAATTTGCTTAATTTACATGGTCTGAGTGAGTCCCTGTCCTATATTGGGTTTGTGGCTGGGAACTTGTTGAATGGGTCTATGAAATCTCTTGTAAGCAGGTATTAATGGTTGGCTAAAATGGGTGAATTTAAAGATTGCTAATATTTTTAATGTATCCTTCAGGCTTTGCAAAGGGTGTATTAGGCAACAAAGAAACTTGGTGATCTTAGCATAGGCATGCAGTGACTTGGAGGTGTATGTTGACAATATCCAACTCTACTTTCCACCACCAACCTCAATACCATGAGCTGTTCTGGTTGTCAGACTATTTGTTGTAAATAAATCAGAACTTCCTTCAACTCCACACTAGGTAGAATAAAGCCAATAAATCACCTACCATCAAAAACTCATTATACCTTTATGTAATTTTCATGCCCCTCTCCAGCTGGGCACTCCCTATACACCATCAGGTTTACCCTATCAATGTCCCATACATCCTGAGCTTTAATTTCGACAATATCTCTGCCTCTGCCTTTTTCTCATTCTCACTGAATTCTTTATGCACATTTACATTACCTCCATATTTCTCTAATGCTTTTCTTATCCATTTCTTGTGGTTTGCCATGTACAAACTGCAACTTGTCATCAGCTATGGTGTCCATATCCTGTCCTGCATTAATTCAGATTGCTTGTAACCCCCATCCTCACAGATCTATTGACTCCATTTCCAAAAATCCTGATTGTCATATACAAATTTCTTCATGGCTGCATGCCACTGTACCCAGCTCTGCACTCCTGCCATTTGTCTTTACTCCATCGGTTCTAATTCCTGTGCATCTCACCCCAACGCCAAGTCCAAATCCTTGCCACACCTCCCTCCTGATCCACCACCCTCGGCAGAACTTTCAGCTATCCCAATTCTAATCTTTAGAGCTATCTCACTTCTGCCTTACTGCTTCTCCCTCTGTCTTTAAATGTCTCCTAAACATTGGCCAGGATTTTTCATTGGTCGGGCAGGCTTGGCAGGAGCGGGTGGGGGTGGTTGGGAACCCAACCACCGCCTGTGATTGGCTCCGTACCGCCATTTTGCGCAGTCGGGCCTCCAGCAGAATACGCGAGCGTTCCTGTGCGTGCAGGGGAAGGAGGGAGAGTCAGGTCCAGCGCTCTTTCACACATGCATGTGAAAGAGTGCTTCAATCTCCCTGAGGCAGAGGACTGAAGCGCTTTTTAAAAAGATAAATAAAGCCAATAAAAATTTAATGAAACATGTCCCCTCATGTCACATGAGGGGACGTTTCATTAAATTTTTATTGATTTTATTTGTTTTTATGACTGTCACATGAGATGGGACATGTTTTTATTTTTCAGAAAAAGTTTTTGCATAATCATTATTAGCCTTAGGAAACCTCATCCTGCTCGTGGATGAGGTTTTCTGAAAAACGTAAAGGCTGCTTGGCCTTTTCGCCTGCCCGCCAACCATTAGGTTGGACGGGCAGCGTAACAATCATGTTAATTATCTGTTTAATGACCTTAATAGGCCTATCAATTATTGGCGAGTGCGCAGTCGACTCTGGCTTGCGCCGGCTGAGTGAAATATCACGAGACAGTGCGATGACGTAGGGGTGCATGCCCGATGTCATCTCGCATCATTTTACATTCCGGTGTGTTGGGCCCTCCCCCGCATGCCGAATGGAAAATTCTGCTTATTATAATTTTACCAATGTTTTCAATCATTGATTCTTAACTCTGCCATCAAGTGGCATCCATTTCTGCTCTATAAACTACCTTTGAGGCATTTTCTAGATTAAAATGACTATATTGCAAATTGTTGCTTTCATTGTTGATATACTCTGGCTATGCAAAGATGCACGATTTTCCATACATGACTCATCTATCCAAATGGGTGGCAGGACAACAGGGGTACCTTTTAACAAGTCATGATTTCTGTTTTCCATGCACTACACTGTCAAAGAATTGAGCATACACAAGTTTGATCATGAGATAACAAAGTAAAGGAACAAATCCTTTTCTCTCCTTTTTTCTAGCTATAGTTAAGATTGGGATGCAACAACTTAGGGAATATGTAGCCAGTTTGCAGCAGAAGAATATTATAAATAAAAAGTGAAGAGGCTGTAAACTGTCAGCAGTAGATTACAGAATAATAATTAACCAGGCAGGTTATTTAACTATAACCCTACATACTCTGCTTTCATTGCACGTTTCAAAAGCGTCTTTGCTTCTTCAGAGCGGTTGTTCAGTCTTTCCACTTCTTTATCTATGTCATTAATTTTGGAAAGGATGTCTTGAATTTGTTTGTTTTTCTTCCTCACTTCCTCGGGCGTAATGGGTAATTTGATGGAAAGAACGTGGTTTGCAATTTTTTCAAGATCTTCGGAAGAAACGCTGTCCGCTTGAATTGGAAGAGAAAGTGTAAAAATACAAGTTGCCTTCATAAATGAAATATAAAGAACACATTTCTCAAACAAACAATCTGAAGTAGAATTATAATTTTTACGATCATAAATCCATACTGTCATCTCTTTATTGGATGACCAGCTTGGCAGATGGCCTATTTTTGGTGTAACTTCTACAAACGCTTATTTGCTGGATTGAACAAGACTGTGCTGATGTACGATGGTATAATGACTGAAAGACCAACTATTATAGGGTACGCTTGCCAATTGTAAGAGAATGCAATTTTTCAAACAAGATACATGCATTCTCAGGAACAAAGTTTAACATGTTTCACTCCTCCTTCGAATACAAGGAAACATGGGAAAATAAAGATAAAAGCAAAATACTGTGGATGCTGGAAATCTAGAACAAAAACAAACATAACTGGAAAAACTCAGCAGGTCTGACAGCATCTGCGGAGAGGAATGCAGTTGACGTTTCTAGTCCATATGACCCTTCACCAGAACTAAGGAAATAGAGAAATAAGGTGAAATATAAGCTGGTAGAGGGGGGTGGGACAGGTAGAGCTCGATAGGGGGCCAGTGATAGGTGAAGGCAAAGAAGAGATTGCCAAAGATGTCATAGACAAAAGGACAAAGGGGTGTTGACAGTGGTGATATTATCTAAGGAATGTGCTAATGGGGACATTAAGGGTAGCAAGCAGGACAAGCTAGTGGCAGATGGGGGGGTGGGGGGGAAGGGATCGAAATGGGCTAAAAGGTGGAGATAAAACAATAGATTGAGATAAATTTAAAAATAGGTGTGAAAAGAAAAATATATTTGTAAAAAAATTATAAATAATTGGAAAAAGGGGGATTGAAAAGGGGGTGGGGATTCTTGCTTGATGTCTTAATGTCCCCAATAGCACATTCCTTAGCTAGTATCACCACCGTCAACACCACTTTGTCCTTTTGTCTATGACATCTTTGGCAATCTCTTCTTTGCCTTCACCTATCATTAGCCTCCTATTGAGCTCTACCTGTCCCATTCCCCCTCTACCAGCTTATACGCTTATATTTCACCTCATTTCTCTATTTCCTTAGTTCTGATGAAGAGTCATTCGGACTTGAAACGTCAACTGTATTCCTCTCCGCAGATGCTGTCAGACCTGCTGAGTTTTTCCAGGTATTTTTGTTTTTGTTATGGAAGAATAAAGCACCATTTAGCCTTGAAGCTCTTTCATTTCATAACTCTAATCATGAACTCTACTTGTCCCATTTAATGTTCAAAGGGATAGCTGCCAAACTTTCAGCCAGTGCCCAAGGGTAAATCAGATTGTAAATACTCTACAATAACTGTAACTTAGTCATTTCAGAAAATTTGCCTCCCTTAGTATGACATTTCTAAGCCTGCAGCATCGCAGAAGCCAAATTTTTCTTTATAACATTTGATTATCTCTGTAAGTATTCTTTTCCCCCATCAAATTCAACTCATTTGTTCTCCTTGTGAACTTTTCCCCTGCAACTTTCTCTTTCTTTTCCTCCTTTGACTGCTTGACTGTTTACCATGATAAAGTTCCACAGATATCATTTGCCCTGTTATACCAAATGAGTCTTCTTCCTGTAAAGAAAATCCAATAAAAGTGGCAACAGGGAGGGAAAAGGACTAAGTACCTGTGAGAAACTCTTTCACTTTACTGATGATGGCTTTGCTTTCTTGCTTTTCCTTTTCAAGTTCATCCTTAGTCTTAGTTACCCTATTGGATAATTTGGTTGCCTTTTCCTTGGTTTCCTGTGTCATGTTTCTGAGGGAATCAATCTAGAAAAAAAAAGGAAGGCTGCCTTACTAGTACACAAAATTAAAGCCTTCCTAAATTCCTTGGCTTTTGCAATCTAATTGAACAAGTACATAGTTCTTTATCAAAACCTGAAACTATAAGACATGGTTACCATGCTTATTGTGTTCTGTAATTTTTCTAAGAGACGGTTCATCTGGTCCATTGTTTCATCAGCTTGGGTTCTTGCAGACTTTGCCTCTGACAGAGCTCCAGTACAGTTTGGGGCACCACATATTTGATTTCCAAACCTGTCATGACATAAAGCTCCTCCACATCGATCTTCATCACAGGATAAATTCCCTTGTGCTCCACAAATCTACAAAATTTGTTAGAGGAAAGTAGTTGAAAGCATGATGTACAATGTGGCAACAGTAAATACAGTTGCACCAAGTACTTTTGGTGTTTTGAAACATAAGGCAGCATTTTCCCGCCAGTGAGCAGGGGGGCGGGGCCTGCTCGGCGACACGTAAAATGATGTGCGGTGACGTCGGGCAGGTATCCTAACGTCACCGCACGTCATTCAGATTTCAGTTTGGCGGGCGCGTAGCTGAGTCGGCTGCGCTCCCACCAAACTGTCAAAGGCCTATTAAGGCATGTTAAAAAGTTATTAGAGTAATTAACTGAGATGCCCATCCAACCTTATGTTGGCAGGCAGACGAAGAGCCCAGGTGGCCTTTGCGTTTTTCATGAAACCTCATCCATGGGCGAGATAAAGTTTCATGAAGGGTTTATTATTTAAATAATTTTTTTTGAAATAAATAATGGACCTGTCCCAGCTCATGTGACTATTTCACGTGAGGGGACATGTCCTTAAATTTTTTTCCCACCTTTATTCAAATTTCTATAACTTAAACAAATCTCCCTGAGGAAGATCTCTGCACGTGCGCGAAAGAGCACAGGGAACCACTTGGGGAACCACCTCCCCTCCCCCGCCTGCACAGGGAGCGTTCAGCGCTTCCGGGCGTGCGTCATGATGGGCGGGCCTTAATTGGCCCGCCCACATAAAATGGCGGCGTGGACCAAATCAGGGGTGCTGATCGGATTCGCGCCCACCCCTGCACAACACCCCCGACAAGGGGAGATTTCTGGCCATAATGTCACAAAAATTCATTCTTGTTTTTTATCTGAGAAGTTTTTGTATTATGAAAATGTGGTACGTTTCCATTTAGGCAGGATCTCAAACTATTCTCAACATTATTGCAACAAATTCACTCTTTTCTGTAGCAAATCTTAGAGGAGCAGTTCTCCATAAGTTTTATCGTGCAACTTAAAAGTAATGTTTACTCTTTTCCTTCTATCATTTGTAATTGAAGTGTTATCTTGAAATTGTAGATTTGTGACCTTTTAGAGTCGGAGCACTAACATGAGTTTGGCTCGAGAAGAATTACATTTTTATGTTCTCTCAGCAGTGATGCAATATTATCACATTAACAATTCTACCAGTAGAAAGGCCGGATTTCTGCTGTTTTAATCACCCGTAGGGCTAAAGGCTTTAAGTTAAATATTGGGAATGAAATGCAGGGACACTACTTAATTAGTAAAAGGTGATTTCAGGACTAATATCAGGAATTCCTCTTTACAAGTACAGAGCAACATTTCAGACAGCCGTGGAGAAAAGAACCAAAGATAAGATTAACATTTATATAGCAACCTACACAGGCGCTCTCCGACATTCCCACAGAGAATACAGAAACGAAATGGAACATACTTTGAGACACTATCCACATTACTGTGATCTCAACCTGAAGGTGCCCTGTCATTGGTGCTGGGTTGAAGTGGAAGTCAAACCTAATTTACTTAAAGGAGGCCTGTGAGTTAAGAAGTTTCACGTTGATGTGCACATTTCTCACCCCTATTTAAAATCGTGGCTCACATGATAGAGGGACAGTCATTGATGAAGAAGCTGAAGGTCATTGGGTTGTGAATATTGCTCTGGGGACTATGAACTGGAACTATGCACGGAATTTCTGAGCCCACTGGCGGTGGGCGTAATAGGTGGGGTGTGCGGAAAATATGGCGGGACCTGCTTCACGACGGCGTGAGCACAGGTCACGATCTTCTGCTCAGCCTGCCAATGGCGGGCTGCGTTTCCTGCCATCGGTCAGTGGGGAGCTATTTGTAATACGTTAGCATATAATTAAAAGGCCATCCCGCCAAGCTCTTGGAACCCCGCCGTATCGTCCATCTGCATTGGTGGGAAAGCACGCGACGTGTTTCACAACAGCACACAGGCGACGTGCAGTTGGCGGCCTTCACTCTGGGGCAACTGAAGTGAGTGAGCAGCAGCGTTCTCCACAGCTCGCCCGTTGTTTACAGGCCTCAGGGGCGCCGGGGGTGGGGGGTTCTTTTTTGCCAATCTCTTTAAACGTGTCCTCTGGTTACACACACTTCTGTCACTGGAAATACTTTCTTCATAATTATTTAATCAAAACCATTCATGATTTTGAATACCTTTATCACATCTCCTCTTAAGCTTCTTTGCTGTAAGGAGAATCATCTCAGCTCCTCCAGCCTCACCACATAACTGAAGTCTTACATCCCTGCTACCATTCTGGTAAATCTCTTCTGCACCCTGTCAAAGTCTTGACATCCTCCATATAATGTGGTGCACAGGTTTGAACTCAATACTCCAGCTGAGGCCTAATCAGTATTTTAAAAAGGGTTAGGCTAGAATTTTCCAGACCCGTTAACGTCGGATGTCATGGTGGACGAGGTAGGGGGACAATATGGCCAGGAGGCCAAAAATCGATTTCACGCTGGTATGAATGCACAGTGGGATCATCCGATGGTGTCTGCCCATGGCAGAATGCCAATCGTGGTGGAGGCTGGCGTGAACCCACTTTGTATCCTGCTAATGGGTAAGACCCAACCAGAACCGTCCCCCCACGCCAGATTTTCTGTTACGCCGGCGGGAAAACACGCAAGCCCAGAACAAATATGGACAAATGTGACGTGCAGAAGTCGGGACTTACAATTAGGGCCTTACCCAGATCTTTGACATCTGAGGAGCAGAAGACACTGGAGCCCTACAGCTACCGGACCCTGGGTATGCTGGGTGGATGCTCACGGACTTGGCTCCACCATAAAGCAGCTCATGGAAGGTGGGAAGTCTCTACTCATGTCTCGGGCCTGCTTTGAAATATCATGGTCTTGGCCATGGGCTGCTCCGAATGATCGGCGAGCGGAGGGCAGAGGAAGATCCAGTTGTGAGTGAGAGAGGAAGATGTACTGGGGAGAGTGAGGTTGGGAGGGGTGGGGGATGAAGATGTCGGGGGCAGGTGAGGTTGGGAGGGGGAGCAGGGAGTATGGGGGGGGAAGAGGGTGTAAGGTGGAGGTAGTGTGGCAAGAGGGAGAAAAGGTGTAAGGGAAGGAGTCGGGAGCGGGGGAGGGAGTATAATGGGGGTGGGGGAAAGGAGTCCAGAGGGGCGGAAGGAGCCTGGAGTGGGGGGTGCGGGAGGGGAGGTGTCTGCAGAGGGAGGAAGGCATTCAGAGGGGGGAGAAAGGCATTCGGAAGGGCGTTCAGAGGAGTCTGGCGGCGGGGTGGGGGGGGTGGTTGGTGATGGAAGGAAGGAGCCCGGGAGGGGATAATGGTGGAGGAAGGAATGAGGTGCGGGATATCAGGGTGAATGTGCAAGGGAGGGGTCTGTGGAGTCAGTTACTGCCTCCTGGGGTGGGAATTGAGTGTGGATGTGGTAGGAGGGGATGGTGAGTATAAGAGGGGGGCAGAGTGAACCGGAAGGCTAGGAGGGTGAGAGTGCAATGGTGTTAGTAGAAAGAATGGGGACTTGGAGGCTGAAGGGTACCCTGGGGGTGGGAAGGAGGTGGTCAGGGAGGTCAATGTAGATGGGGATGGGATTCTCAGGAAGGTAGGGAACCTACATGTTCACCTGGACATTCTGGAAAGAAAAGGGTTCTGGTTGCTAGGTAACATGGGGAGGTGGAAGGTGATGTCAGGGGAGTCAACAGTGATGGGGGAAAGGATATGGGTGACTGGGGGAGGGGAAGGGACAAGGGAGCTTATGAGAAACATGATGACGACCATGTTTTTCAAATCAAAGTGAGCGAAGCCTCGTGTTGGATAGGCACAGGTGCTGCATGAGTGTGCAATTGGTGGGTGAGTAGAGATGCAGGTCAACTCAGGTGGACAACTGAAATAGAACCCTAGCAGACAACACTTGTGATCATAATTTCTTACCTTTTCTAGGCTTACCACTTTTTCTAGGTGCTGCCTTGACATCCACAGCAGGGTTGGAGACAGCCTGTGCAACAGTTGGCCCTGTTGCCTCTGATGACTTCATCATGGGTCTTCTGGAGAGCTGAGGCCTTGTGGGTCTGACTTACTTTAACTGTCCTCCTGTGGGCCAGCTGTTCCCTCTGCAGTGACAGAGGACAAGGTTGAGGGGGTCACAGGCAAAGTGCACTGGGACGGAGAGGACAGCTTCTGAGATTCCTGAGTGGATGACCCAGGAGTGTCCAGCTGCCACTTCTCCTACCTTGGGGTGGTCGAGGGCCCCGGACTGAGTGACACCTTGAGGGGAAAGAGCATCTGGAGGGACGTTGAGGTGCCCTGTTTTCCTCACACTGTTTGCCACTGCAGGAACTCACCCGTGGCTACCGCGATGGAGTGGAGGTCTGTGTGCATCTCCATGTTCTGCTGGACTAAGGTCTCCATGGCATCCACCATCCTTCCAATGGAGGCCTCCATAAGTGCACACGTGGGCACCATTTCATCAGAGAGCAGATGGATGCATTCTTCTGACTCACGTGCCACTCTGTTGAGGGCTTCCAAGAGGTCTGCATGATGTTCCCTGCCTTCTGTTGACTCTCTACGAAGAGTTGGAAGACCGAATCCAGAGGCTCATCATCTGACTCGGACCTCACAGGTGCTTCTTTCTCAGCAGTCCTCCGAGTGCCGGGGAGCTCGGCTGAACCTGCCTCCTCCTGCTGCGGATATGTGTCTGTGCAGTGACCACCAGATTGTGAACTCAAGCCTACTCTAGATCTAGATCTAGGTCCCACTGAGCTGTGTCTCTGTGCTGGTGCAGGGTGTGGCTAAGCGCTGCGATGGGTCATCCAGACTGTTTATTTCCAGCTCTTCAATGGAGGAAATGTCTTCTCGGCTGGAGCTGATGACCTGGAAGGAGCTGAAGTACTGACTGGCTGAGGGCTTCGGTGGCTTGGCAGAGCTCCCTGTGAATGAAAGTAGAGATAATTAGTGCATGGCGGCAGAGTCAAAAGCAGGAGAGAGAGAGAGAGAGTATTCACAGTTGCGTTGAGAGAATGATGGTGCGGTGCAGGATCCTCACATGGGTGTTCACCACCACCCTCATCGTCGCCATAGGCATGGTCATGTCCTCAACAGTCAGCGCAATAGTACACTCCTCAAAGTGAGTGAGTGGCCTAATGTGGGCGATTGCACCCCCCTGTCTGAGCAGGCTTCTCCTGCATGAAAACAAATGAAGAGAATGTGAGCAGGATGCATGGCACTGCATGGAATGTTTGTGTGATGAGTGGAGCCATGGATGGGATGAGGACATGAGCTCCAGAGGATATGAATCTGATGGAGGTGTGAGTGTGTGTGTGAGTTAGTGGTGTTGTCCCTTGAGGTGTGAGATCTCCGTGGATGTGTGATGGGTTTGTGAGTGTGAGAGTTGAGAGTGATGAGGTGGTTGACTTACTCTGGCTGAATGGATGAGAGCATTCACCCTCTTCCTGCACTGGATGGCTGACCTCTTCTGTGCTCCAGTGGCACTGACCGCTGCTCTCACCACCTCCCAGGCTAGATTGGTGACTCTGGTGGACCTCATGCAGCCAGAGTAGGGGTAGAGGACATTGTAGTGGCTTTCTGCAGTGTCCAGTAGGCCCCCCTGAGAGGTGTCATTAAACTTGGGGGCTGCCATCTTCTTTGCTTTCGGGGCCATCTGTCGCCTGGAGCAGTCCTGGTCTGAAGACATGGGGCAGCATTTTCAGGTTGGCGAGTGGGAGCAGGGGTCGCTCACCAACGCGTAAAATGACACAGGGTGACGTTGGGAGTGCATCCCGACGTCACCCTGCATCATTTAGGTTTTCAGTTTGGCGGGCTAGCAGTTGAATTGGCTGTGCACCCACCGACTTGTCAACGGCCTATTAAGGCCATTAAAAAAGTAATTAAAATGATTAATGGACCTGCCCGTCTAACCGTAAGGTTGGCGGGCAGGCGAAGAGCCCAGGCAGCCTTCTGAAAAAGCATGAAACTTCATCCACGGGTGGGATAAGGTTTCATGAGGGATTTAAAATGTTCGAAAAAATTTTAAGTAAAGGTAATGGACGTGAACCAGCTCATGTGACAGTGTCACATGAGGGGATGTGTCAGGAAAATTTTTTCTTACCTTGAATAAATTTTTAAAAGTTCAGCTGATCTTCCTGAGGCAGCACTTTGCCTCAGGGAGATCCATGCGCTCTTCTGTGCGCACGTGTGAAAGAGTGCACAGGGAATCCCCCCACCCCGCCCACACAGGGAGCGCACAGCGCTTCCGGGCAGATGTCATGCTGGGCGGGCCTTAATTGGCCCGCCCATGTAAAATGCTGGTGCACCCCCGACTGGGGGCGCCGACCGGGAACACACCCGCTTGCGCCCGTTCCCACACAACCCCCCAAAACGGGGGATAAATGCTGCCCATGAAGTAGGCTGCTCTCTGGTGCGCTTTAAATATGGTCTGTCCGCAAGCGATCCGGCGTGTTTGCTATGAATGCATTATTAATGAGGCGGGACACACCGGGAACGGGATAATACGCGCATTGTGGCCGGCGGATAAAAGGTCCTTTTCGCCCACTACCGCACTTTGTGCAAATCCTGAACGATTCCACCCTCAGTGATTTTTTCTTGCTTTCATACTCTATTCCTCTAATTAATAAACAGCCTGCTCGACTTGTCCTGTCGTCTTCAAAGATTTGTATATGTATATTCCTAGGACTCAATGTTCTTGCATGTCATTTAAAATTGTACCATTTAATTTATATTGCCCCTCCTCAACTTTCCTACCAAAATGTATCACTTCATGTATTAAATACGTTTCTGCCTATTATGCCGATTAAAATCTATGCATTTTCAATATCATGTGGTTAAAGTTCTTTCTAGAATTTTTAATGTTTTTGGCATTTTAGAAAGCCTCACTTTGTCTGTCATGAACTGACCTGATTTTTAAAAATTCTTTGTATTTCTTTGCCCATGAATTATCAACAACCATCCTATCTTTCCTTGAAATGGTTTTAATAAATGCAGGACCCACCTCATTATTCATAGTATGCAAATCCAATAGCTTAGTCTTGTTCTTCAATGCATGAATCCTATTTCTATCAATCAACATTGCTTTGTCTAACAAGGTGGCTGCCTTTTCTCTTGTTATTTTTGAGTTGTTCAGCAGCACTTCTGAATCATTCACTTTTTGCTGTGAGGCTTCTGAATTCTGGTAGTATGTTTCAATATCTTCAAAGCTACCTGTCAACAAAAGGAAAATCATTATACTATCAGCCCTTGAGCTGAACCTAACTTCTGACTATAAATTTTATCACTATAGACTGATGGAAGAAATGTCTGAACACTATTTGCTCTGAATGAGCTGACTTATTTTATTAAGCTATTAAAAATTGGTATGCACACCTCAAAAGATTATATTACCCTGTATTTTATCTCAAGGAAGCAATTAATTGCAATGGACTTCCCAAAGCTTTCATGCCCATAAATGCAGACTTTTTTCACTTCATGTGCTATATCTTAATCAATCCTTTGGCTTTTAGCTTTAGTGGTAAGAACAGAAAAGCAGAATATTTTTTAAAATGTGTGAAACTTCTAAGCGTTAATGTTCAGAGAGACTTCAGTGCACTTGTAGAATGAACACAGGAAGTTAGCATGCAGGTATTGTAACTAATTAGGAAGTCAAATGGCATGTTGACCTTATTGCAATGGGATTGGAATACAAGAATAAAGAAGCCTTACTGCAATTGCACAGAGTTCTGGCCAGACCATAGCTGGAGTATTGTGTGCTGTTTTGGTCTCCATTCGAAACAAAGGCTGCACAGTGAAGGTTCACTAGAATGGTTCACAAGGATTGTCCTATAATGAGAGTTTGTGTAAGTTGAGCCAATACTCTCTGGTGTTCAGAGAATGAGATAATCTCATGGAAACATACAAGATCCTGAAAGGGCTTGACATGTAGACACTGAGAGGTTGTGTCCCCTGGTTGGGGAATCTAGAAATTGAGGGGTCCAGTCTCAAGAAAAAGGGTCGATTACTTAGGACTGAGATGAGGAGACATTTCTTCAGTCAAAGGGTTGTGAATCTTTAGAACTCCCTACCCCAGAGGGTTGTTGGTGCTCCATCATTCAAAATATTTAAGGTTGTGATAGACTGATTTTTGATCCCCAAGGGAATCAATGAATATGGGGAGCAGGTGGGAAAGTGGAGTTGGGGCAGGAGATTAACCATGATCAATATTGCAAGGAGAAACAGGTTCAGCGCATCTACTTGTCTATAGTCTACTCATGCTCCTTTCTTATGTTCTTAATTGTACATAACTGACTGACAGCCTGTTGTCTGTGATCAGGTTTTTGTTGGTTTCTGGAGTCAGGAGAGATGAATATATCTTAAAAATGAAGGGGGCACTTTCCAAGTAGACAACTTTGCTTTGATTAAAGGAAAGATCTGGACCGCTTAGATTATTTCGCAATAAATTTTGTTACAGTCTAATTTGGGTCAATAGACAAGAGTTTAGGTGTGGCCTGAGCAACCTCCACATAGACTCCCGAAGTCTGTTGAAGAAATATAAGTCATAAATGATCAGGTCTCCAACGTCATGATTTTTCAATCTGAGTGGTAGTGGTGTGAAGAATGGTTTAAATGCATCAAATACACGATTGCCGTTCATTATCATGGTGGCGAAGCTATGCTAATTACCTTCTTGCACAGAATTACATAGCAAGTACAACACACAAAAGAGCCATTGCTAAAGTTTATGCTCCACACAAGTCTCCTCCTACCATAAATTATTTCATATTATCTTTCTTTCACATGTACTTAACCAGTTTCTCTTTACATGCATTGTTTGCTGGTTTAAAAGGTAATGAATGGCCAAGCATTGCAGAAGTCGTAGAAAATATGAACAAGGAGCAGGAGTAGGCTATTCGGCCCCTCGGGCCTGCTCCACCATTTAATAAGATCATGGCTGATCTGATAATAACCTCAAATCTGCACCCCGCTGATAACCTATCACGCCTTGCTTACCAAGAATCTATCCACCTCTGCCTTAAAAATATTCAAAGACTGCTCCCACCGCATTTTCAGGAAGAGAGTTCCAAAGACTCACCACCCTCAGAAAAAATTTCACCTCACCTCTGTTTTAAATGCGCGACCCCTTATTTTTAAACAGTGACCCCTAGTTCTCGGTTCACCCACAAGAGGAAACATCCTCTCCGCATCCACCCTGTTAACGCCCCTCAGGATCTTATGGCCTATTAAGGCCATTAAGGATTTAATTAACGTTATTATAAACGCCTGTCCAACCTTATGGTTGGCGGGCAGGTGAAAAGGCCAAGCGGCCTTCGCGTTTTTCAGGAAACCTCATCCATGAGTAGGATGAGGTTTCCTAAATCTTTCATTTGATAAATAAAAAAATTTTCATTAATATAAAAACATGTCCCAACTCATATGACACAGTCACATGAGAGGACAGGTTTAAATCAATTTATAAACCTTTAATTTTTTGAACATCAATTTAATCTCCGAGGCAGCTCCATGCCTCAGGAAGATTGAAGCACTGTTTCACATGCATTTGACTCTCCCTACTCCCCCCGCCTGCACAGGTAGGGCTGAGTGCTACTGGCCATGTATTATGCTGGAAGGGCCTTAATTGGCCTGTCTGTGTAAATTAATTATCTAAGTTGAGATGGCTGGGCAGATGATGTGCTGTAGCTGTATAATGTGGGAGCTGGCAGATCCCATTGCGAGTTGCAGTGACCACATCTGCAGCAAATGTTGTTGCTGGAGGAACTCAGGCTCAGAATTGATGAACTGGAGTCCGAGCTCCGGATGCTGCGGCACATCCGGGAGGGGGAGAGTTACCTGGACGCTTTGTTTCAGGAAGCAGTCACACCTGGTAGATTAAGTACCTCAAGTCCGGTCAGTGGTTAGGGTCAGCAGGGTGTGACTGCAAGTGAGGCAGGTAGAGGGATCCTGTGTTCAGGAACAGAGAAGCCTCAGCTCTTGACCTTGTCCAACAGTACAAGGTACTTGCTCCCTGTGTGGATGAGGAACAGGGCTGTAGGGAGGATGAGCCAGCTGACCACGGCACCGTGGCACAGGAGGTCATTCAAGAGGGGGGAGCAAAAAGACAAGTGGTAGTTGTAGGGGATTCTATAATTAGGGGAATTGACAGCTTCCTTTGTAAGCAGGATCGAGAGTCCTGTATGGTATGTTGCCTGCCTGGTGCCTGGGTGAGGGATATCTCTGACCGCTTGAAAGAATATTGGAGAGGGAGGGGGAGGATCCAGTTGTTGTGGTCCACATCAGGACAAATAACATAGGTAAGACTAGGAAAGAGAACCTGTTTGGGGATTATCAGGAACGAGGCAGTAAATTAAAGAACAGGTCCTCAAGGGTTATAATCTCCGGATTACTACCCGAGCCACGTGCAAATTGGCATAGGGACACGAGAATAAGGGAAGTAAACACGTGGCTAAAGGAGTGGTGCGGGAATGAGGGATTCCATTTTGTGGGGCACTGGCATTAGTATTAGAACAGGAGGGATCTGTACTGTTGGGACAGTCTCCACCTGAACCAACCTGGGACCAATGTTCTAGCGAAAAGGGTAAATAGGGTAGTCAACAGGATTTTAAACTAGAAAGTGGGGGGGAGGGAAGGGTAAAACTCCAAGAAGTATGATGGGAAACAAAGCAGCAGATTAGCATATGGGGGGGTGGATTCAACTTCATGGAAAATTATGAAAAAACTGAAAAGAAAGGAGAGCCCAGGAGAGGCTATTAAAGTCTCCAGAATACAAAATAGGACAGAGTGTTTGGAAAGGGTTAGGAATCTAACTTTAAGCACATCAGATAAAAGGATGACAATGAGAAAGGGGATGGGAAATACAGGACTGAAGGTGTTGTATCTGAATGAATGCAGTGTACGAAATAAGGTAAATAAGCTTGTGGCGCAGATTGAAATTGGCAGGTATGATGTGGTGGGCATCACGGAGACATGGCTGCAAGGGGATCAGGACTGGGAGCTAAATTTCCAAGGATATACATGCTATCAAAATGATAGGCAGGTTGGCAGAGGGGGTGGGGTTGCTTTGTTAGTAAGAAATGAAATTAAATCAATAGCAAGGGTCAGATGATGTAGAATCTGTGTGGGTAGAGTTGAGGAACCGCAGAAGTAAAATAATCATAATGGGAGTTATGTACAGGCCTCTGATCTGTAGTCAGGATGTGGGGCACAAGATACACCAGGAGATAGAAAAAGGCATGTAAGAAAGGCAAGGTTACAGTGATCATGGGGGATTTCAATATGCAGGTAGACTGGGAAAATCAGGTTGGTAGTGGATCCCAAGAAAAGGAATTTGTGGAATGTCTACAATGAATGAGATGGCTTTTTGGAGCAGCTTGTGATGGAGCGCACTAGGGAACAGGCAATTCTAGATTTAGTGATGTGTAATGAGGCAGATTTGATAAGGGAGCTTAAGGTGAAGGAACCTTTAGGAGGAAGTGACCATAATATGATAGAATTTACCCTGCAATTTGAGAGGAAAAAGCTGGAATCAGATGTAACGGTATTACAGTTGAATAAAGGCAACTACAGAGGCATGAGGGAGGAGCTGGCCAGAATTGACTGGGAGATGAGCCTAGCAGGAAAGACAGTGGAACAGCAATGGCAGGAGTTTCTGGGAGTAATTTGAGAGACAGCAAAAATTTATCCCTAGGAAGAAGAAGCATACTAAAGGGAGGACGAGACAACCATGGCTGACAAGGGAAGTCAGGGACAGCGTAAAAGCTAAAGAGAAAGCATACAATGTGGCAAAGAGCAGTGGGAAACCAGGGGATTGGGAAGCCTACAAAGACCAACAGACAACAACTAAAAAAGAAATAAGGAGGGAGAGGATGAAATATGTCGGTAAACTAGCCAGTAATATAAAAGAAGATTGCAAGAGTTTTTTTAGATATATAAAGGGTAAGAGAGAGGCAAAAGTGGACATTGGGCCGCTGGAAAATGACGCTGGAGAAGTAGTAATGGGGAACAAAGAAATGGTGGAGGAACTGAATAGGTACTTTGCGTCAGTCTTCACGGTGGAAGACACGAGTAACATTCCCAAAGTTCAAGAGGTGAGTATGGTGGCCTTTACCAAGGAGAAGGTGCTAGGAAAACTAAAAGGTCTGAAGTTGGATAAATCACCTGGACCAGATGGATTACACCCCAGAGTTCTGAAGGAGATAGCTGAAGAGATAGTGGAGGCGTTAGTGGTGATCTTTCAGCAGTCACTGGAGTCAGGGAGGGTCCCAGAGGACTGGAAAATTGCTGATGTAACCCCCCCTGTTTAAGAAGGGAGTGAGGCAAAAAGACGGGAAATTACAGGCCGATTAGCCTGACCTCAGTTGTTGGTAAGATTTTAGAGTCCATTACTAAGGATGAGATTTCAGAATAATTGGAAGTGCATGGTAAAATTGGGCAAAGTCAGCATGGTTTCATCAAGGGGAGGTCATGCCTGACAAATCTGTTAGAATTCTTTGAGGAGGTAATGAGTAGGTTGGACAAAGGAGAGTCAATGGATGTTATCTATTTGGACTTCCAGAAGGCCTTTGACAAGGTGCTGCACAGAAGCCTGCTCAGTAAGATAAGAGCCCATGGTGTTAGAGGCAAGGTACTAGCATGGATAGAAGATTGGCTATCTGGCAGGAGGCAGAGAGTGGGGATAAGGGTGTCCTTCTCAGGATGGCAGCCGGTGACTAGTGGAGTTCCGCAGGGGTCAGTGTTGGGACCACAACTTTTCACTTTATACATAAGTGATTTAGATGAAGGAACTGAGGGCATCCTGGCTAAGTTTGCAGATGATACAAAGATAGTTGGAGGGACAGGTAGTATTGAGGAGGCGGGGAGGCAGCAGAAGGATTTGGACAGGTTAGGAGAATGGGCAAAGAAGTGGCAGATGGAATATGACACGGGGAAGTGTGAGGTCATGCACTTTGGTAGGAAGAATAGAGGCATAGACTATTTTCTAAATGGGGAAAGAATTCAGAAATCTGGAGTGCAAAGGGACTTGGGAGTCCTAGTCCAGGATTCTCTTAAGGTTAACTTGCAGGTTGAGTTGGTAGTTAGGAAGGCAAATGCAATGTTGGCATTTATTTCGAGAGGACTAGAATATAAAAGCAGGGATGTTCTGCTGAGGCTTTATAAGGCTCTGGTCAGACCACATTTAGAATATTGTGACCAATTTTGGGTCCCGTATCTCAGGAAGGATGTTCTGGCCCTGGAGAGGGTCCAGAGGAGGTTCACGGGAACAATCCCAGGAACGATAGGCTTAACATATGAGGTACGTTTGAGGACTCTGGGTCTATACTCGATGGAGTTTAGAAGGATGAAGGGGGGATCTGATTGAAACTTACAGAATACTGAAAGGCCTGGATAGAGTGGACGTGGGGAAGATATTTCCATTAGTAGGAGAGACTAGGACACGAGTAATTTCCCGTCTTTTGCTTCACTCCCTTCTTAAACAGGGGGGGTTACATCAGCAATTTTCCAGTCCTCTGGGACCCTCCCTGACTCCAGTGATTCCTGAAAGATCACCACTAATGCCTCCACTATCTCTTCAGCTATCTCCTTCAGAACTCTGGGGTGTAATCCATCTGGTCCAGGTGATTTATCCAACTTCAGACCTTTTAGTTTTCCTAGCACCTTCTCCTTGGTAAAGGCCACCATACTCACCTCTTGAACTTTGGGGATGTTACTCGTGTCTTCCACCGTGAAGACTCAAAATAAAGGGAAGACCTTTTAGAACAGAGATGAGGAGAAACTTCTTTAGCCAGAGAGTGGTGAATCTATGGAATTCATTGCCACAGAAGGCAGTGGAGGCCAGGTCATTGAGTGTATTTAAGACCGAGATAGATAGTTCTTGATGGGTAAGGGGATCAAAGGTTATGGGGAGAAGGCAGGAGAATGGGGTTGAGAAGCTTATCAGCTATGATTGAATGGCGGAGCAGACTCGATGGGCCGAATAGCCTATTTCTGCTCCTATGTCTTATGGTCTTATGGCGGTGCGGAGCCGATCGCAGGTGGCAATCGGCTCTGCGCCTGCCCCTATCCATTCCTGCTGAGCCCGCCCACCATATGAAAAATCCTGCTCTATATGTTTCAATCGAGTTGTCTGTTACTCTTCCAGATTCTAGTGGATACAAGCCTAGCCTGTCCAATCGTTCCTCATAAGACCATTCCAGGTATTAGTCTGGTAAACTTTCTTTGAACTGCTTCTAATGCATTTACATCCTTCCTTTAAAAAGGTGACCAATACTGTATATAGTGCTCCAGATATGGTCTCGCTAGCGCTCTGTATAACTGAAGCATAACTTCCCTACTTTTGTATTCAATTTCCCTCGCAATAAATTATAACATGCTATTAGCTTTCCTAATTACCTGCTGTACCTGCATACTAGCTTTTTGTGATTCATGCACTAAGACACCCAGATCCCCCTGCATCTCAGAGCTCTACAATCTCTCAATATTTAGATTAATATGCTTTTTTATTCTTCCTGCCAAATGGACAATTCCACATTTTCCCACATTATACTCCGTTTGCCAGATCTTTGCCCACTCACTTAACCTACCTATATCTTTTCATAGCCTCCTTATATCCTCGTCACAAATTACTTTCCTACCTATCTTTGTGTCATCAGCAAATTTGGCATCATCCCATCCATCCCTTCATCCAAGTCATATATAAATTGTAAACAGTTGAGGTCCCAGCACTGATCCCTGTGGAACACCACTCATTACATCTTGCCAACCTGAAAAAGACCAATTTATGTCTACTCTTTGCTTCCTGTTAGCCAGTCAATCTTCTATCCGTGTCAATATGTTACCCCCTATACAATGAGCTTTGATTTTCTGCAATTACCTTTGATGTGGCACTTTATCAAATGGCTTCTGGAAATCTAAATACATTACATCCACTGGTTCCCTTTATCCACAACACAAGTTACTTCCTCAAAGAACGCCAATAAATTTGTTAAACACGATTTTCCTTTCACAAAACCCATGTTGACTCTGCCTGATGACCGTGGACTTATTTAAGTGCCCTGCTATAGCTTCTATAGCTAATTGGGCTGCAGTTTCCTGCTTTCTGATTCTCTTTTTGAATAATGGAGTTACATTTGTTATCTTCCAATCTAATGGAACCTTTCCTCAATCTAGGGAGTTTCGGAAAATTAAAACCAGCGCATCAACTATCTCACTAGCTACTTGTAAGACCCTAGGATTAAGTCCATCAGGACCGGGGCACTTGTCAGCTCACAGCTCCAACAACTTACTCAGTACCATTATCTCTGGTGATTGTAATTTTCCTGAATTTCTCCCTCTCTTCCATTTACTGATTTATAGCTGCTTCTGAGATGTTAATGGTGGCTTGGTGTAAGTCACTTGCACCATCATCTTCTGTAACATTTGTGTTGGGACATTACCACACACCATAGATAGATCATTACTGTGGCACAACCTTTCAGCAAATTCAATAGCATATTTTACATGTGTTGCAAATGACTAGTCCTAAATGAGATGATTAGAGATCTTTTCTATGGAGTCATTTGAAATTAACTTCAACACTTCTGAAATTAAGGCCTTGATATGTATGGGGTGAGAGAGGGAGCACATGTTTCTGGGGGAAGCATAAAATGCGGAGGTCCTGCTGAATTTAGCAACAGGATCTTATCAGTATCTTTTACTTTGTTTCCCAGCTGGC
This sequence comes from Carcharodon carcharias, assembly GCF_017639515.1. Taxonomy (NCBI): domain Eukaryota; kingdom Metazoa; phylum Chordata; class Chondrichthyes; order Lamniformes; family Lamnidae; genus Carcharodon; species Carcharodon carcharias. Next base: position 102,946,191 of record NC_054479.1, on the reverse strand, counting down.
CAGTTGCCAAGTGGGAAAGCCACATGTAGGAAGTAACAGCCGGAGAACTCCGTGTACAGTTTCCTGCCATTGGAAAAGAACAGTGAATGATGAGGGGTGCAACAGCCAGGAGGGAAAGAGGGAGGGAAGAGTTGGAGCACAGTAGGTTAGGACAAATCAGTGGGTTGTGGGAGGGAGAGGCAAAGGTTGTGGGGCAGTGGTGTTGTGGACTGGTAAGCGGAAGAGACGGAAAAGTCCTGGGGATGAAGGAAGGTTCAGGTTTGCGGGTTGTGAGGAGCTGCTGGCTGATTGTGAGCTATGGGTCAGCAGATCATGGCAGATGATTTGGTAGGGGGTTGGGGCATAGCACTCCTGCTCCTCTTAGCCCACAAGCACTCCTGGATCTAGCCACTCCAGTCTCTTGAGCCCTTTGCTGGCCAGCATTAAATCCAAATGTTTATAAAAACCAGAGGAACTGGGCCTCAATGACATATTATAATGATGGACCTGTCTCTCCAGAGTGGGCCACTTGGACTCCACGAAACCCATGTGGTTAAACTAGAAGTGGGTGCATTTATGGCATGTTTCACACATTTCTGAATTTAACCACCCTCCTCTTGACTCTCTCTTACTGGTTTTGTGGTTGTGAGGCAAGGGTGTGTGGTGGGAGCGGTTAAAATTCCCCCCACGTCTCAATCCTTGTACTGATCTTTTTCAATTTATATTTTTACTTACTGAGCCTGAATCTAATGTTGATGATTCTCTAATTTCCTGATCATTATTTAAAAACTTAAGAAAAGCATGGAATGAGAAGGGATGAGATTCAATGGATTTTTAAATCTCCTAAAAAGGAAAAAGTCTGCCATCTTCAAAAATTAAAATCAGGCAAATGTCAATAACTTTGTGCTGACCTCATTTATACCAGGGACACAAAGAAATATATTCTACATAAGAATAGACCTAACTAGTTTTCTCTGTATGGAATTTCCCCGATTCCACCATATAATAACTGCAAGTGCAACAAAATAAATGACCAGGGAAATGGAGGAGGAGAGGAATATGAAGGGAACATTCCACACATGTAGGGCTAAGAATCTGCTTACTGCGACTCATTAAATTCACCTGGTAGAATAGGTTTGGAGCAGGTCAGTGAAAGAAAACCAACCATTTCACTATGAAACAAAAGCAGATACAGTGAAAGGGCAAAAGATACAAACCTAAGAACAATGATAAGGAATTTCATGATTGCTTTCCACCCCCAATCATATAGCATGAAAAATACACGTAGACTTCGCTAAAAAAAAACCTTGAAACAAGATTTTGCAAAGCAAAGAAAACTTAATTAAAATGGAGATAGGCATTCCAAAGTAAACAAGGCAGACCTAATTCTGGATTAGCAATATAACTGAAACGCTGTTGAGATAAGATATGCTTCACAGCTTCCGTTCTGCACAGCTGAGTTTTGAGGGCCTTAGTAACTAAAACAGTTATGGCTTAAGTATGGAATAAATCAAGCAACACCTAGCCTGCCCTAGGCTTGTGACAGGATGTTATTTCTTCCATGAGTGAGTTGCAAAGCAAGTGTGAATATTTTATGACACCACTCAACTCAATATGTTGGTAGTTTGCTGTCAACTACTATAAGGAAAAAATCTTGTTGCAAAGGGGTCTTTAAAAAATGCTGTTAATATGGCACTGCTACCTATTAAGAAATAGGGACTTTTTGTTTGGGTTAAGCCTTTATAATTGTGTAAATACGAGGTGTGTAATGGTGGAAAAAATGAGAAGGTTAGAAGTTTATGATGTTAAGTACATCTTGTGAAGAAATTGTAAAGAAACCTCCCAGGGGAAAAAGGTGTTAAGAAATAGGAACTTAGTCCGGGCGGAGGCAGAGGGCTCCATTTCCCAGCAGGCCCTAGAGTTCCAGGCATGTGCAGAGTGCGAGAGTGTGACAGGCTGTGTGTGCTCTGTTCAGGTTTGTTTTTTTCAGTTGAAGGGCTCAGCCATCCGGGACATCGGGAGTACGCCTGTGCAGGGGGTGAGAACAAGGATCACGAGACCCAGGGTTTTGGGCACCATAACATGGTGAGTCCCAGGACCGAGAGGAGAGAACACAGAGAATCCAAGGAGAGGTCCCAGAGAGAGAAACCACTGGGGAGAGGAGCAAAGAAAGAGGCTCCAAGCAGCAAAAATGCTGCTGTTGGTAGGCTCCAGGTGGTGAGTGCCTGGGAGAAGCCCTAGAGAACTGAAAAGGCAGTGGAAGGTTGGTGACATTGTGTTGTGGGCAATTGGGGCAAAGGTAAACCTTTGAAGCAGAAATGTTCTCTGCTCAGAATAGCTGAAGAGCTGGAGTTGTATCTGTGAGTCAATGCTGGAATATGGTCTTGGGAAGCCGGTGGAATGTAGTATCAGCAGAAGAGATTAAACCATCCAGAGGTGAGCAGTCATTGAGGCATTCTGAGTCAGAATAACTTTGAAGGAATTCAGAGGCTAGATCTTCAAAAGCGAAGACTTGAAATCCTTCGTAAGGGAGACAGAGTTTTATTGAGATTGTGTAATTCACAGTGGACACTGACATCTGGGTGGGTTGCTGAGAAATCCATGGGATCTGTCTTGGTCGCATCAGCTATTTATTGTGCAGGGTGGTGTGTTCAACCACAATTTGCCTGTTAACTCACACACACCTCATGTTAATTCTGATTGTTAGAGTATAAGATAGATAATGTAAATTGTTTTACTTTTCTGACTTTGTATAGTAAAGTTTATTTTGGTTTGTTTTAAGCCATGGAATCCTCTGGCTTTATTCTTTTAGCAAGTACCTTGGATCTCAAATCCTTGACCTCCCTTCCTAACAGCGCTATGGGTGTACCTAATCTACATGGACTGCAGCAATTCAAGAAGGTGGCTCACCACCATCTTCTCAAGGGTAATTAGGGATGGGCAGTAAATGCTGGCCTGGCCAGTGACTCCCACATCCCATGAATAGAATAGATAAAACAAAAGAGATAACTGTGTCACAACCAGTCTTTAACTCTGATCTGTGCAGATCGAGTTGACTCCACACAGTTAAAGAGTTAACATGCTCTCCGCAGTGACATCATTTAGATGTTTAAAAACACAATTGTAAAGCAAAAACAGAATTACCTGGAAAAACTCAGCAGGTCTGGCAGCATCGGCGGAGAAGAAAAGAGTTGACGTTTCGAGTCCTCATGACCATGAGGACTCGAAACGTCAACTCTTTTCTTCTCCGCCGATGCTGCCAGACCTGCTGAGTTTTTCCAGGTAATTCTGTTTTTGTTTTGGATTTCCAGCATCCGCAGTTTTTTTGTTTTTTACAATTGTAAAGCATATGGTTATTTCAACAAATCACTTTAATTTTAGTAATCACCATTTTAATCAGCTAAATCCAGCATTCATTTAGCATGGACATACTCCACAGGAATGTTAGTTTAATGGCTCTTCCACTTGTATACTTACCATTTATGTTGGCTTTCACTCTAGAGTTCTTTCTGAATCTACTCACATCCTGAATGAGCTTATCAACTTCCTTATTAAGATCATCAATGTCTCTATTAAGCACTTTGGTGCCATTTGAAATATTCACATTTGGATCAATCTGCATTTTGGTTTCACTGCACAACAAATAAATTGTAAAGATATTTAACACATTATTACATAACACATAATTACATAACTGTGTGGTTATATATTAACACCTTTTGTCTCACATTAGTACCATGTGTGCCATATTCTGGCAAAACTGGAGTCAATGGGAATCAGGGGGAAACCTCTCCGCTGGTTGGAGTCATACCTAGCACAAAAGAAGATGGTCATGGTTGTTGGAGGTCAATCATCTCAGTTCTAGGACAAAAACAAAAATAGAATTACCTGGAAAAACTCAGCAGGTCTGGCAGCATCGGCGGAGAAGAAGAGAGTTGACGTTTCGAGTCCTCATGACCCTTCGACGGAACTAGTTCTGTCGAAGGGTCATGAGGACTCGAAACGTCAACTCTCTTCTTCTCCGCCGATGCTGCCAGACCTGCTGAGTTTTTCCAGGTAATTCTGTTTTTGTTTTTGTTTTGGATTTCCAGCATCTGCAGTTTTTTTGTTTTTATCAGTTCTAGGACATCACTGCGGGAGTTCCTCAGGGTTGTGTCCTAGGCCCAACCATCTTCAGCTGTTTCCTCAATGGCCTTCCTTCCATCATAAGGCCAGAAGTGGGGTTGTTTGCTGATGATTGCACTATGTTCAGCACCATGTGCGACTCCTCAGATACTGAAGCAGTCCATGTCCAAATGCAGCTAGACCTGGACTATATCCAGACTTGGATTGACAAGTGGCAAGTAACATTCACACACACAAGTGGCAGGCAATGACCATGTCCAACAAGAGAGAATCTAACCATCACCCTTTGACATTCAATGGCATTACCAATGCTGAATCCCCCACTATCACTACTACCATTTACCAGAACTGGATTAGCCATATAAATACTGTGACTACAAGAGCACGTCAGAGGCTAGGAATCCTGCAGTGAGTAACTCACCTCCTGACTTCCCAAAGCCTGTCCACCATCTACAAGGCACAAGTCAGGAGTGTGATGGAATACTCCTCAATTGTCTGGATGACTGCAGCTCCAACAATACTCAAGAAGCTTGACACTATCCAGGAGAAAGCAGCCCGCTTGATGGGCACCCCTTCTACAAACATTCAATCCCCCCGCCACCGATGCACAGTAGCAGTAGTGTGTACCATCTACAAGATGCACTGCTGAAACTCACCGAGGCTCCTTTGACAGCACCTTCCAAACCCATAACCACTCTCATCTAGAAGAACAAGGGCAGCAATCACATGGAGACACCACCACCTGGAAGCTCCCCTCCAAACTACTCACCATCCTGACTTGGAAATATATTTTGTTGTTAGAAACTCAATGGCTGAGATTTTCCCAGCATGGAGTGAGTCCTGACAGTGGACCGAGAGGCAGGTCCCAAGCCCATGTGGGAGGTCAACCAGACTGTGGTGGCAATGTTTCTGTTGGCGGCCAATTAAGAGGCCTCTGCTGAGCTTGTCATGCAATTAAGGATGACACGCTGTCAGCCCAACCAATCAGAGCTCTGCAACCTGGGCAACACCACAGAGAGAGAGGTGAAAGGGGACTTAGGGGAGGTAAAAGAAAAAATGTTGTTGTTCTGGGGCCAGGCAGGGACACCCTGGTGATTGGAGGGGAAACCCCTCCAGTGGTGGTGTCGGGACCAGGGTGGCGTGGGACCATTGCCGTTGGCAGCCCCCTCCTTGGGTAATGGAGCCTCTAGAGCCCCCTCACCCCACTGGAAAGCTGCTGGGAGCCATGCAGTGGCGTCATCATGTGACAGGCCTTTCCCCCCCACCCCCATCTTAGGGATGGGCAATAAATGCTGTGCCAGCAAAACCCACACCCCTTGAAGGAATAAATAACAAGATACATAAATACTGGCTTCCATATGTCATCTACTTTCCAAAAATTAAAAAGAAAACAAAAATTAAATTTAAAAAATGGGTTTCAGTTACGTATTAGATTCATAATTATCATCAGGTTTATGCCTTAGATTGGTATTAGGTTTGAGATTATGTAAGATTTACAGCACAGTAGGTGGTGATTGGGTAGACCTGGTCTATGCCATGTTTATGCTCCATGTAAGCCCTTTCCACCCCTCTTCATCTAACCCTATCTACATATTCTTCTATACATTTTTGCCTCATGTACTTACCTAGCTTTCTCTTAAGCAATGTATGCCATTTCCTTCATCTAACCCTATCTGCATATTCTTCTGTTCATCTTTGCCTCATGTACTTATCTAGCTTTCTCTTATGCAATATATACCATTTCCTTCAACTACTCCGTTTGAGAGCAAGTTCCACAGTTGAACCACTCTTTTGGTAAAAATAGTTTCTCCTGAATTCCCTATTGGATTTATTGATGAACATCTTCTATTTATGGATCCTAGATTTGGACTGACCTGATGGCTAAAACATCTTCTGAATCTTGACCCCTTTATAAATTTATAGACCTCTTATTAGGTTACCCCTCTGCCTTTCCTTTAATGGAGAAGTCACAGTTTGTTCAGTCTTTCTTATAGCTACAACCTCTCAGTTCTTGTAAACTATTTTTACACCTTTTCAATACACCTATATCCTTCTGGTAATATGGAGCCCAGAGCTGTATACACTACTCTTAATTGTGGACTTCCCTGCTTTTCAGTTCTAATCCACAGGACATAAACCCCAGTGCTTTTTTTGCATTTGTTATAGTCTTGTAAACCTTATTTTTTGCTACTTTTACTGATTGATGAATGTCTAGCCCTCGATCACTTTGCTCCTCTATTCCATTTAGGGATAAATACAGTGATAATACAACTTTATTTGAGGAGATGGTTGCAGAGGATTGTTTTTTGAAGTAGAGATGCAAACTGGGATGAATTTGTCAGGGTGAGATACATTTTGGAGATGACTGTATTGTGTGAAACTGGCCACCAGTTTATGTATTCATTATGATGCAGTCACAGTCAGTAGTTCAGGGTTGTATTTTGACAACAACCTGCCATTAGGTGACAGGTTTTTAAGGGGCAATCCTACACCTCATCATATATGATTTCCACATTACAGAATCTGTGTATAATCTGTCAATGAATTAGCGTACAAATAAATTGATTGGAAGAAGTGCAAAAACAACTCCAGAGGCAATATTACACGACTTAGTTGTTCATTAACTGTAATCTAACTTTTAAACTTGCAAATCTGAGGTTTAAAATATGCCAAGCTCCTTTACATTTCAGATGTTAGAAAAGCAATACCTGTAACTGGCACAAAACAAAAATAAAAATAAAAATACCTGGAAAAACTCAGCAGGTCTGGCAGCATCTGCGGAGAGGAACACGGTTTAATGTTTCGAGTCCGTATGACTCTTCAACAGAAATGTAACTGGCATCCTCTTTTCTAAAATTAAGATTATTTCACAGATCTTCAGACTGGTTAAGTACAAAAGCTCTGCTCCTCTAGTTAGGTTATAGTGAGCTTTTAAAATAACTTAGGGGAAAAATTTTGGGTGCAGGGATCATGATGAGTAATTAGCCTATGCCTGGTTCTGGTGAGGCAGGCAGCACACTCAACAGGACACCGCATGATGTACAGCCTAGACCTGTTAAAGGCAGCTTGCCACTCTTAAAAGGGGAGGTGTACTCAGGATATAGCAGCTGCTGCAACTGCCTCAGGAAGGCTGGGATGGAAAGTAAAGGACAGCAAATGAAGTAACAGGCCAGAGAGAGGGCTCCCAGGTTTTCAGATGTGGGTGAGGGTGGTGGAAAAGAAAAGAGATGCCATGTTCCCCATGGGGGCCTAGAGGCCATCAAGGCACACACTGAGAATGGAATGGGAGCAAATGGCCAAGGAGGTCAATTTCTGGGGTCAGGCCCAGAGGACCGAGGGCTGCAATGCTGGAAAAAATATGAACAAATGTAACCTCATGACAAATGCAAGTATTGCAGAGTTCCCCTGATCGATCCAGGCAGCAAAATCATTGTCTCAGGATGTCGATAATGTTGCTCCATGATGCTCATGGCGAATACATGACTTTTGTTGTAGGCATGCTGTCCATGCATGGTGGGGTAGCAGATGGGAGCCAGGTGTACAGCATATATCCTTTGTCACTTAGCAGCCACACTTTTTTGAGTTGGGCCAAAGGTAGCTGGTACAGCTGACTGGCACTGAATGAATTTGTCATGGCTGCTGCCAGGAGGACAGGCATTCACTGACATGATCTTCTGGGCATGCTCATATGCCAACTGATAGAGTGTCAACCCTTGTGGTTGAGGAACATCTCCCTGTTAATATGTGGGGCCTGCAAAGCGACTTGTGTGCAGTCAGTATTACCCTGCACCACCTAGATTTTTGCTATCCTGGCAAAGCCATGTGCTCATTCCGCTTGCTTCTCTCTGGTCAGTGAGAAGACAATGAAATCTCTTCTCTTTCTTTCCAGGGGCTGTGTCACCTCCCTGATGCAGTGATGGATGGTGAACTGAGAAATGTTACTAACCTCACTTCTTTCCACCTGGAAGGATCTGGTGACTTAGAAATTCAGGGCCTTGGTGATCTTGACAGCCACTGGCAGCACACCCTCCCTCTGCCATGTGGCTGCAGGTTGGGTTGTAGGAGATCAGTCATCACCTTCTCCATGAAACATGAGTGCCGAATGCACTGCTCCTGGCTGAGATAGAGAAATGCTCCCCAATGGTGGATAGTGCCTTCGGTTGAGAACCCTGTCCTCCTCCTCACTTTGTATACCGTTTCCCCTCTCTGTGGCCTGTGCTCTATTTCCAAATTGTTCTGCAGCCCAAGAGGTACTGCAACTATAGTCATAATGAAACAGATCTTTTCCTGAAAGGCCTTCCAACTTCTCTGACATCCTTGTCAAAATCCCGCAAAATCCAAAGTTTGCAAACTCCTCTAAAGACAATTAACGTAGTGTTCCCACTAACTCTGCACCAGTGGAAGAAAATCAGAAGACCTCACCTAAAGGTAATATGGTTAACCTTCTAAATAGTGGGCTATCCCTTGCACTTTTGAGCACATGTAGAACTGGGAGTGTTTGAGAAAGGGCATTGGCTTGATCTGCATGATCCAAAATGGCAGCATGTCAAATTAGTGTAGAGGCTGTTTGATTCCAGGATTCACTCACTCTGAATGTTTCCTGTTTACACATGACACACCCACACAAGCTCCCTGACAATCTTTGGGAGTGCACAGACCACACCGATAGTGACTGGTAGTGTTCTGGCCGCCATTTTTGGAGCTTTGGGCTGCTGTAACACTGCCACAAGTGACTATGGACATGAAATTCATGGCCTTACTGTAATCCGTCACAGCCGTCTCACCAATATTAGTCTATGATGTGGTGGACTACAACTAAAGCACTACATAAATAGAGTAAAGATTCTACATGTTTCCACAACACAAATTTACTGTTAATATACTTATAGTTATACTTCTTCATTTTTGTTCAAAAGATATATTTTATTTAAATGTCTGTAACTCAAAGTGCATGTTCCTTGGAAGGATGGACTGTTCCTGAAAACTCATGGCCCTTTAAAAATACAATGTTCATTCTGCATGTGATATTTGGTGCTGACCCTACCTAAGTTTTTGATTTTGGGCTGGGAGAGCATCTAATTTACATGGACCAGTCAGCCATCCCAGGTGGATGCCCCAGCCCCCCCAACCAGCAGGCTGGCATGGCTGCTTTCACTAGCTCGCCAATGTCCTGAGGGGAGGAAATTTCTGGCCTGGGTGTCCTGGGCAATGACCACACCACTGGCATTGTTTTGGGTAGCTTTCAAGGCCTTGGGCAGGGCAAGACAGCTGGCTCTGTCTGGCTCCCAGCCTAATTTGTAGCCCTTTCACTGCACTTTTGGCCTTATGTAATAGAAGGATCATGGATCTTTGGCTCTAGTATATGGTATTCTCAAAGGAAAGTAAATCCTGAAATAAAATAAAATGGGAGATTCAATGTGAACCAACTCACATTAACTGGAAAGATGTATCAACAGTTAGTTTTTCACCTATGGTTCATATTTCAACTTTTTCTTTAGGCAAAGCCTATAAAATACCCTTCACAGACTGCAGATATCACAGGAAGTTTCAATTACCTTTGCCTACGATCGGAATTAATTAAAAAAGCTACACAAGCTAGTTGCTAGAGGGCTGACTTAAATTATGCACAAGCTGCACAATTTAAGTCAGCCCTCTAGCAACTAACTTGTCACCACATCATAGCATGGTAATGGATAAGGTTCAAACTGAAAAGTTAAAAGAAGTGTGGGTTTTAGTGAGTGTTATGATGTATCAGAAAGATGCTATTATGTGATATATCCCAACTAAAAATGATGAGTGCGTCAGAACTTGTCTATAATCTTCCAGCACATTACACTAGCTTCCACCCCACTTCAATCATTGGCGTAGACAACCACATTGCTTGCCTCTTGTTAAATTTAAAGTAAGCCAGGCAAGCCGTGGATTTAAAATTGTAACATCAATTATCTTATTATGAAGGGCATTTGTTAAACTTAAAATGTTGTAATCATTGAAAAATATTTTTCAATAATTAATTGAATCATTGTTCAAAGATTCAATTAATCATTGAACTAATTCTATGATTTATGATTTTATGGATGCTGGAAATCCAATACAAAACTCAGCAGGTCTGACAGCATCTGTAGAGAGGAATACAGTTAACGTTTCGAGTCCGTATGACTCTTCACCAGAACTAAGGAAAAGTAAAAAAGAGGTGAAATATAAACTGGTTTAAGGTGGGTGGTGGGACAGATAGAGCTGGATGGAGGACCAGTGTTAGCTGGAGATAGCCAAAAGATGTCATAGATAAAAGGACAAAGAGGTGTTGACGGTGGTGACATTATCTAAGAAATGTGCTATTAGTGACATTAAGGGTAGAAAACAAGACGAGCAAGGGACAGATAGCCCTAGGGCAGGTGGGGTTGGGCGGGTGGGGGGTGGGGGGGTGGTTGGTGGTTGGTGAAGGGATCGAAATAGGCTAAAAGGTAGAGATAAAACAATGGACGGAAATATATTTAAAAATAATGGAAATAGGTGGGAAAAGAAAAATATGTATAAATTATTGGAAAAAGGGATATCGGAAAGGGGGTGGGGATGGAGGAGAGAGTTCATGATCTAAAGTTGTTGAACTCAACAGTCAGTCCGGAAGGCTATAAAGTGCCTAGTCGGAAGATGAGGTGCTGTTCCTCCAGTTTGCGTTGAGCTTCACTGGAACATTGCAGCAGGCCAAGGACGGACATATGGGCATGAGAGCAGGGTGGTGTGTTGAAATGGCAAGGGACAGGGAGGACTGGGTCATGCTTGCGGACAGACCGAAGGTGTTCCGCAAAGCGGCCACCTGTCTGTGTTTGGTCTCTCCAATATAGAGGAAACCACATTGGGAGCAACGAATGCAGTAGACTAAATTGAGGGAAGTGCAAGTGAAATGCTGCTTCACTTGAAAGGAGTGTTTGGGACCTTGGATGGTGAGGAGGGGGGAAGTAAAGGGGCAGGTGTTGCACCTTTTGCGGTTGCATGGGAAGGTGCCGTGGGAGGGGGTTGAGGTGTAGGGCGTGATGGAGGAGTGGACTAGGGTGTCCGGGAGGATGCCACTTTCAAAAACAGTTTCTCTGACATGTCTTCCTTCCTCCTTAACGGAGGTTTTCCACCCATGTTAGTTGACAGGGCCCTCAACCGGTGTCTGGCCCATCTCCCGCGCATCCGCCCTCACACCTTCCTTTCCCTCCCAGAACCATGATGGGGTCCCCCTTGTCCTCACTTATCACCCCACCAGCTTCCGTATTCAAAGGATCATCCTTCGCCATTTCTGCCAACTCCAGCATGATGCCACCACCAAACACATCTTTCCTTCAGCCCCCCCACCGGCGGCATTCCGCAGGGACCATTCCCTCCGGGACACCCTTGTCCACCCCTCCATCACCCCCTACACCTCAACCCCCTCCCATGGCACCTTCCCATGCAACCACAGAAGGTGCAACACCTGCCCCTTTACTTCCCCCATCCTCAACTTCCCCCGTCCTCACCATCCAAGGGCCCAAACACTCCTTTCAAGTGAAGCAGCATTTCACTTGCACTTCCCTCAATTTAGTCTTACTGCATTCGCTGCTCCCAATGCGGTTTCCTCCACTTTGGAGAGACCAAACGCAGACTGGGCGATTGCTTTGCGGAACACCTTCGGTCTGTCCACAGGCATGTCCCAGACCTCCCTGTCGCTTGCCATTTCAACGCACCACCCTGCTGTCATGCCCACATGTCCATCCTTGGCCTGCTGAAATGTTCCAGTGAAGCTCAATGCAAACTAGAGGAACAGCACCTCATCTTCCAACTAGGCACTTTACAGCCTTCCGGGATGAATATTGAGTTCAACAACTTTAGATCATGAGCTCTCTCCTCAATCCCCACTCCCTTTCCAATAATTTATATATATTTTTCTTTTCTGACCTATTTCCATTATTTTTAAATGTATTTCCATCCATTGTTTTATCTCTACCTTTTAGCCTATTTTGATCCCTTCCCCCCACCCCACCCCAACCCCACTAGGGCTATCTGTCACAACAAAAACAAAAATACCTGGAAAAACTCAGCAGGCCTGGCAGCACCTGCAGAGAGGAACACAGTTGACATTTCGAGTCCGAATGACCCTTCAACAGAACTAAGTAAAAATAGAAAAGAGATGAAATATAAGCTTGTTTAAGTGGGGGGGGGGGGACAAATAGAGCTGGATAGAGGGCCAGTGATAGGTGGAGATAACCAAAAGATGTCACAGACAAAAGGACAAAGAGGTGTTGGAGGTGGTGATATTATCTAAGGAATGTGTGCTAATTAAGGGCAGAAAGCAGGACAAGCAAGGTACAGATAGCCCTACAACTTTAGGTCGTGAGCTCCCTCCCCCATCCCCACCCCCTTTCTGTTTCCCCCTTCCTTTTTTTTTCCCAATAAATTATAAAGATTTTCCTTTTCCCATCTATTTCCATTATTAAAAAAAAACCCACTAGAGCTATACCTTGAGTGCCCTACCATCCATTCTTAATTAGCACATTCGTTTAGATAATATCACCAACTTTAACTTTAACACCTATGTGTTCTATCGTACTATTGTCATTGACATCTTTTGATGATCTGCTTCAATCACTGCTTGTTTGTCCCTACAACCACACCTCCCCCCCCCTCCACCTCTCTGTCTCTCTATCTCTCCGCCCCCCCACACACACACCTTAAACCAGCTTATATTTCAGCTCTTTCCTGGACTCGAACTCAAGTTCTGTCGAAGGGTCATGAGGACTCGAAACGTCAACTCTTTTCTTCTCCGCCGATGCTGCCAGACCTGCTGAGTTTTTCCAGGTAATTCTGTTTTTGTTTTGGATTTCCAGCATCCGCAGTTTTTTTGTTTTTATCTCTGTGTTTAATTGACTGCCACTGCTCTTCAAGAAATGCCTACCTCCTTGAAGAAGTTCTGTTCCTCTCTGCGACAAGATTTCCGTATCTCTCTATTGCCTTGTTCACCTTCATTGCTTTCCATTTCCCTCCTAGTGTTTGACAAGGTGTTTACTAAAACCCGCTTTCACAGCCATATCTCCTTTCTCAGTGACTGTCTCCGTCTCCGACTTACCCCACGTGGATTTCAACTGAAATTCCACCCCTCATGTTTTGAACCCACCCAGGATTACAGGTATCTCCGGGACATAAAACGTTTCTCGGACTGCTGTTCCCGTCACATTCTGAAATCCACTCTCAGTGCCATGCGCCGCCATATGAACACACTTGACCTCTCCCTCCAGCAGCACCGCCGTACCCTTTTTCAAAGCTGCGCGTGCCCCCAGTTTCATTTTATCCTTCGGCTCATCCGACGCCTCAACAAGAAACTTTTTCTCTTTCTCTCAAGTGCTAAGGAACGCAAGCTCCAACAACTCATTGACACCAACACCCATCTAGGACCCTCCATCCCTGCCTGTCCCTCCGTCCCCACCCTTTCTTCCAGTCCCAACCCCAGCCGTGTATTCACTATACCCCCTGACCTTCCCCTCTCTGATGCTGAACGTTCAGTGCTCAGCAAAGGACTTAGTTTTATACCCTTACGCCCTCACCTCAATGAATTTCGGGCTCGGCATGATACTGAACTCTTCTTCCGCCGTCTTCGTCTCCGGGCTCACTTCTTTGGGCAGGAGTCCTCTCCCAGTTCAACGGATCCTTTTACCCATCTCCAATATTCTCCCTCCACCTGGACCCCTCCCTCTGGATTCTTACCTTCTCTCGATCTTTTCATTAAGAACTGTCGGCGCGACATTAGTCGTCTCAATTTCTCTGCTCCTCTCACCCATTCTAACCTGTCTTTCTCTGAACTTACTGCACTCCATTCTCTCAGGTCCAACCCTGACATTGTCATCAAACCCGCTGACAAGGGTGGTGCTGTTGTTGTCTGGCGCACTGACCTCTACCTCGCGGAGGCTGAGCGTCAACTCGCAGACACTTCCTCCTACCTCTCCCTGGACCATGACCCCACCACTGAACATCAAGCCACTGTTTCCAGGACTGTCACTGACCTCATCTCCTCTGGGGATCTCCCTCCCACAGCTTCCAACCTGATAGTCGCCCAACCTCGGACGGCCCGCTTCTATCTCCTACCCAAAATCCACAAACAGAACTGCCCTGGTAGACCGATCGTCTCAGCTTGCTCCTGCCCCACAGAACTCATTTCTCGTTATCTTGACTCCCTTCTCTCTCCCCTTGTCCAGTCCCTTCCCACCTACATCCGTGATTCCTCTGACACCTTACGTCACATCAACAATTTCCAGTTCCCTGGCCCCTACCGCTTCCTCTTCACCATGGACGTCCAATCCCTCTACACCTCCATCCCCCACCAGGATGGTCTGAGGGCCCTTAGCTTCTTCCTCGAACAGAGGCCCGAACAATCCCCATCCACCACTACTCTCCTCCGTCTGGCTGAACTTGTTCTCACGCTGAACAATTTCTCCTTCAACTCCTCTCACTTCCTCCAAATAAAAGGTGTGGCTATGGGTACCCGCATGGGCCCCAGCTATGCCTGTCTCTTTATGGGGTATGTGGAACATTCCTTGTTGCAGTCCTACTCCGGCCCCCTTCCACAACCCTTTCTCCGGTACATCGATGATTACTTCGGTGCCGCTTCATGCTCTCGTCAGGACTTGGAAAAATTTATTAATTTTGCTTCCAATCTCCACCCCTCCATCATTTTCACGTGGTCCATCTCTGACACTTCCCTTCCCTTCCTTGACCTCTCTGTCTCAATCTCTGGTGATAGGCTGTCCACCAATATCCATTACAAACCCACCGACTCCCACAGCTATCTCGACTACAGCTCCTCACACCCCGCTTCCTGTAAGGACTCCATCCCATTCTCTCAGTTCCTTCGCCTCCGTCGCATCTGTTCCGATGATGCTACATTCAAAAACAGTTCCTCTGACATGTCCTCCTTCTTCCTTAACCGAGGTTTTCCACCCACGGTCGTTGACAGGGCCCTCAACCGTGTCCGGCCCATCTCCCGCGCATCCGCCCTCACGCCTTCTCCTCCCTCCCAGAAACATGATAGGGTCCCCCTTGTCCTCACTTATCACCCCACCAGCCTCCGCATTCAAAGGATCATCCTCCGCCATTTCCGCCAACTCCAGCATGATGCCACCACCAAACACATCTTCCCTTCACCCCCCTTATCGGCATTCCATAGGGATCGCTCCCTCCGGGACACCCTGGTCCACTCCTCCATCACCCCCCACTCCTCAACCCCCTCCTATGGCACAACCCCATGCCCACGCAAAAGATGCAACACCTGCCCCTTCACTTCCTCTCTCCTCACCGTCCAAGGACACAAACACTCCTTTCAAGTGAAGCAGCATTTCACTTGCATTTCCCCCAACTTAGTCTACTGCATTCGTTGCTCCCAATGTGGTCTCCTCTACATTGGAGAGACCAAACGTAAACTGGGCGACCGCTTTGCAGAACACCTACGGTCTGTCCGCAAGAATGACCCAAACCTCCCTGTCGCTTGCCATTTTAACACTCCACCCTGCTCTCTTGCCCACATGTCTGTCCTTGGCTTGCTGCATTGTTCCAGTGAAGCCCAACGCAAACTGGAGGAACAACACCTCATCTTCCGACTAGGGACTTTACAGCCTTCCGGACTGAATATTGAATTCAACAACTTTAGGTCGTGAGCTCCCTCCCCCATCCCCACCCCCTTTCTGTTTCCCCCTTCCTTTTTTTTTTCCAATAAATTATAAAGATTTTCCTTTTCCCATCTATTTCCATTATTAAAAAAAACCCCACTAGAGCTATACCTTGAGTGCCCTACCATCCATTCTTAATTAGCACATTCGTTTAGATAATATCACCAACTTTAACTTTAACACCTATGTGTTCTATTGTACTATTGTCATTGACATCTTTTGATGATCTGCTTCTATCACTGCTTGTTTGTCCCTACAACCACACCACCCCCCCCTCCACCTCTCTGTCTCTCTATCTCTCCGCCCCCCACACACACACCTTAAACCAGCTTATATTTCAGCTCTTTCCTGGACTCGAACTCAAGTTCTGTCGAAGGGTCATGAGGACTCGAAACGTCAACTCTTTTCTTCTCCGCCGATGCTGCCAGACCTGCTGAGTTTTTCCAGGTAATTCTGTTTTAGCCCTAGTACAGGCAAGGTACAGATAGGGCTGTCACTTGCTTGTCCTGCTTTCTACCATTAATGTCACCATTAGCACATTGCTTAGATAATATCACCACTGTCAACACCCCTTTGTCCTTTTGTCTATGACATCTTTTGGCAATCTCTAGCTATCACTGGCCCTCTATCCAGCTCAACCTTCCTACCACCCCCCAAACCAGCTTATATTTTGCCTCTTCTCTATTTTTCCTTAGTTCTGTTGAAGAGTCATATGGACTCGAAATGTTAACTGTATTCCTCTCCGCACGTGCTGTCAGACCTGCTGAGTTTTTCCAGCTATTTTTGTTTTTGTAATCAATGAAAACCTGTGTAGTCATACAAAATGGAGTACATACCTGATCTTTACAAAATAATCCTTTGTCCTTTCAAATGCGTCAGAGGAAATAACTGAGTCATTCAGAATTTTGGCAAGCGCAGCAATTTTCTTTTCTAGCTTTTTAAACCATTCAAAGGAAGGCCCCAGTTTTACTCCAGGCACAGAGTTGGTCTTGTTGAACAGGCTTTCAATTGCTGGGATGAGTGCACAGATCTCTTCATCCAGCAGTTTAAAGCAAGGATGACACGGTGTGCATTTTGGAAACTCCTTGCAGTAACCCCAGGCACATTTGTTGCAATGCTGCCCTGTTACACCTTCACGGCAGTTACAAGTGCCTGTCGTCTTGTTACACGCAGGATTTTCTGTTCCTCCAAATTTGCAGTTACAGGCTGCAAGGGGAATATTGAAAGAATGAGCATTTTAAAATGTTGATGTGTGAAATGCTTCTGAACAATGCTTTGTAATAGCATGGCATCATACATTGACTATGATACGCAGAATCACCATTTCGATTGGAGGAAACAGGATGAAAACTCATAAGTGATATATATTTAGCTTAGGCAGTTAAAATTGCAAACGAGTATGAGAAGTAAAGTACTGCTTAATGGGCACTATATAATTAATCATTATGAACAGCTATATAAAATTGGCCAGTTTGCATTTCACTTCACTTCAAAAGATCAGGTAATGTACTCCATTTTATATAACTACACAGATTCACAGTTCTTCACCTCTTATAGCCATTATTCTCCCTTACACATTGGTTACTCATCAGGCTACAACGCAGGAGTTCGAAAAAAGGAAAAAGTGCACTTTCTATCCATGAGAGGCAGGTTTAGAATTGTGATGTAAGGAACAGTACTAGTGAGTGACACCATGCGGATTAAGTCAGGAAGCCAGCAGGCTTTAAATTGAGTGAATTACAAGGTCATGTCATAAATGGTGTGCTTTTCTCCGCTGTTGTTCCAAATTATATATTGCTTTTTCACTGGGGATCTTGAAGGAAAACATGGAATCTCTTGTTTCAAAAAAATAAATTTAATAGGAATTATTTTCTTTCAGTGTAGATATAATTCTGAGTGATGCTGTGTGATTAGATCTCTGGAAGGTTGTTATTTAGTGAATACTGTATTATAGTAGGGTGAAATAATATTTGCAAATTAACAATGCCCTAAACATTCTATCCTACACTTTCAGGCTAAGTGCTTGCTTGTCTCCTACTCTGTGTATTGTGATCTGCCCAAGGGATGGATTCTCTGCTTATTTCTCCATGCCTTGGGGTCCTGCGCTTTCCTCTTCTGTTGCTCTTAAGAGCCTCCCATTTTCAACTTTGATGAGCAATGAGCAAAATGACCAGGGAAAAGAATACATGACGAGGTTTCCCATTGCCAATTCCTCATGTGCGCTTAAAGGAAACAAGTCCTGGTAAGCAACCTGTAAGCAACCATTGTCGCTCGAGGTTCTAGCTCTTCCACCAGGGTTGGACCTGAGAGAACGGAGTGCAGTAAGTTCAGAGAGAGACAGGTTAGAATGGGTGAGAAGAGCAGAGAAATTGAGACGACTAATGTCTCAACCCTAACATTGTCATCAAACCTGCTGACAAGGGTGGTGCTGTTGTTGTCTGGCGCATTGACCTCTACCTCGCAGAGGCTGAGCGTCAATTCGCAGACACTTCCTCCTACCTCTCCCTGGATCATGACTCCACCACTGAACATCAAGCCATTGTTTCCATGACTGTCACTGATCTCATCTCCTCTGGAGATCTTCCTTCCACAGCTTCCAACCTGATAGTCGCCCAAACTTGGACGGCCCGCTTCTACCTCCTACCCAAAATCCACAAACAGGACTGTCCCGGCAGACCGATCGTGTTGGCCTGTTCCGGCCCCACGGAACTCATTTCTCGCTATCTTGATTCCCATCTCTCTCCCCTTGTCCAGTCCCTTCCCACCTGCATCCGTGATTCCTCTGACACCTTACGTCACATCAACATTTCCAAATCCCTGGCCCCAACCGCCTCCTCTTCACCATGGATGTCCAATCCCTCTACACCTCCATCCCCCACTGGGATGGTCTGAGGGTTCTCTGCTTCTTCCTCGAACAGAGGCCTGAACAATCCCTATCCACCACTACTCTCCTCCGTCTGGCTGAACTTGTTCTCACACTGAACAATTTCTCCTTTAACTCCTCTCACTTCCTCCAAATAAAAGGTGTGGCTATGGGTACCCGCCTGGGCCCCAGCTATGTCTGTCTCTTTATGATGTATGTGGAACATTCCTTGTTCCAGTCCTACTCCGGCCCCCTCCCACAACTCTTTCTCCGGTACATCAATGATTATTTCAGTGCTGCTTCAGGCTCTCTTCGGGACCTGTAAAAATGTATTAATTTTGCTTCCAATCTTCACCCCTCCATCATTTTCACATGGTCCATCTCTGACACTTCCCTTCCCTTCCTTGACCTCTCTGTCTCAATTTCTGGTAATAGACTATCCACCAATATCCATTACAAGCCTACTGACTCCCACAGCTACCTCGACTACAGCTTCTCACACCCAACTTCCTGTAAGGACTCCATCCCATTCTCTCAGTTCCTTCGCCTCCGTTGCATCTGTTCTGATGATGCTACTTTCAAAAACAGTTCCTCTGACATGTCTTCCTTCTTCCTTAACCACGGTTTTCCACTCACAATAGTTGACAGGGCCCTCAACCGTGTCCGGCCCATCTCCCGCACATCCGCCCTCACACCTTCTCCTCCCTCCCAGAAACATGATAGGGTCCCCCTTGTCCTCACTTATCACCCCACCAGCCTCCGCATTCAAAGGATCATCCTCCACCATTTCCGCCAACTCCAGCATGATGCCACTACCAAACACAACTTCCCTTCACCCCCCTGGCAGCATTCCAAGGGGATCGTTTCCTCTGTGACACCCTGGTCTACTCCTCCATCACCCCCTACTCCTCTTCCCACGGCACCTCCCCATGCAAACGCAGAAGATGCAACACCTGCCGCTTCCCTTCCTCTCTCCTCACTGTCCAAGGGCCCAAACACTCCTTTCAAGAGAAGCAGCATTTCACTTGCACTTCCTCCAACTTAGTCTACTGCATTCGTTGCTCCCAATGAGGTTTCCTCTACATTGGAGAGACCAAATGCAGACTGGGTGACCGCTTTGCAGAACAACTTTGGTCTGTCCGCAAGAATGACCCAGACCTCCCTGTCACTTGCCATTTCAATACTCCACCTTGCTCTCTTGCCCATATGCCTGTCCTTGGCTTGCTGCATTGTTCCAGTGAAGCTCAACGCAGACTGGAGGAACAGCACCTCATCTTCCGACTAGGCACTTTACAGACTTCCAGACTGAATATTGAGTTCAACAATTTTAGATCTTGAATTCTCTCCTCCATCCCCACTCCCTTCCCATTTCTTCCCCTCCTTTTTGTTTTTTCCAATAACTTATATAGATTTTTTATTTTCCCACCTATTTCCACTAATTTTAAATGTATTTCCACCATTGTTTATTTCTACCTTTTAGTATTCCCCCACCCCCACTAGAGCTATCTATACCTTATCTGTCCTGTCTTACACTCTTAATTAGCACATTCCTTTAGATAATATCACCACCTTCAACGCCTCTTTGTTCTTTTGTCTGTGACAACTTTTGGTTATCTCCTCCTATCACTGGCTGCTTGTCCCAACAACATCCCCACCCCCCCCCACACCCCCCTTAAACCAGCTTATATTTCACCCCTTTCCTAATTTTACTTAGTTCTGTTGAAGGGTCATGAGGACTCGAAACGTCAACTATATTCTTCTCCGCTGATGCTGCCAGACCTGCTGAGTTTTTCCAGGTATTTCTGTTTCTGTTTTTGTTGAAGTGTACTTGTTGACTGGCTGACTGTGGACTTTCACCGAGGGCCTATGGGGATTTTGTTGCTGGAGGCTTCAGTGGGCAGCATATTGTGAAGATTCTGCATTTGATTGAATCATTCATGTGTAGGGCAAGGATGGTTTACTGCACAGCTGATGCTTGCTTTCTACAGCATCCTCCTATTCCTCTAGATAGTAAATCCCCAATCTAGATTGTTACACTGATCATGCCATTTTATGTCTGGAGATGGTAGATCTCAACAGCCCAGTTTCTCTGCTACTAACAACAGTCACTTTATTTTGGTAAAGTAAAGTACCCAAAGAGCAAGACACAACTGTTTAGATATGAATGAAAAATTTAAAGTTAGTTATAATAATACTTTGTATTTTTCAAAGGAGGTTATGATGGTGACACTCTCTTTAATGCAGCTGTGGGAATATGTAGAGCATACTCAATTTGGGTTGCTGGTTGCGACAAATTGGTATTCTGCTCCTTAAGTGTTAGTTACCTGACCCAACCTGACAGACAAATAAAGCTTGGGAAATTAGTGGCAACACATGCACTGATATAGGTTCTGCTAAAAAAAAAATTCTACGAGCTCTTAGTTATTACCTCATAACAAAGTACAATTTTCTTTTTGTTTTCTTGGTTCCAAAAATGTCCTAAATCTTTGGAATCTCTCTAAACCATTTAAATTACCTGTGTATAAGTGCTGTCAGAGAAATAGATACTCACAGTTGCACTGCCCCCTTGGATCTCCATAATAATTATCCTGACATTCGGAACATGTTTTTCCACCATAGCTGTCCTTGCACTGACATTGTCCAGTAAACTGAAAATATATAATTAAAATCAAATGTAAAACACAGATTCTTAAATTGACAGTTAAATGAGTGTTATTAGCTGGTGTGGTGATACTAGATTCAATGCAGTGTCATTTTTAAGTGACAGAACAATGGTTCCCTCTCCTGGACTGAGAAGCAATGCCCAACACTTTACTGGTGCTCAGAAATGGCTCTCAATCTATGACTTGTTCAATATTAGTATTTTTACATGCAGCATTGCTATATCTTTGATTAAACATGCTAATTTCCTTCTTGCCTCGTCACATTGCGTGCTAGCGGAGTTCCGAGGGTCACAATAGCAAGGTTCACATCCTCTTCCACTGAGCAGGTTCCAGAAGCCCGGAGCACATTTGTTGCAGTTGCTCCCAACCACATTTAGTAAACATGGACACTGACCAGTTGCTTGATCACACAAACATACGGCATCAGGAAGACAATGTCCTGCGTCAACTCCAATGCCATTGCAAGAACATTCTGAAACATAATTTAACAGCAGGGTAGATTAGCATGTAAGTAAAGAACTTGCGTTTAGCTATAGTGGCTTTCACATTTTTTGGATGTCACTAAGTGCTTTTCATCCCATGAATTATTTTTGTTGTATAGTCACTGCTATTATGCGGCCAGATAGAGTAGACTCGAACGCAAGTTCTGTCGAAGGGTCATGAGGACTCGAAACGTCAACTCTTTTCTTCTCCGCCGATGCTGCCAGACCTGCTGAGTTTTTCCAGGTAATTCTGTTTTTGTTTTAGAGTAGTAACCTATTTATTTCAAATGGGTTAATACCACTGTTAATATAGCTAATTGCAAAATGCTACACATAATAAGTGTTTATAGCTGATTTATAGGCTTAACTATATACTAGCCAGTGTTAGTAATGCACCATGTGATTCAGGAAGGGTAGCATAGCGGTAATGTTCCTAGTTTATCCAGAGGCCCAGAGGAATGCTCTGAATATGAGTTCAAACTCCATCATGGCAGATGGGGAATTTAAATTCAATTAATTAATAAATTTGGAATTAAAAAGCTAATCTCATTACTGATGATCATGAAACTACCAAATTGTTTAAAAACACATCTGCTTCATTAATTCCCACCAGGGAAGAAATCTACCATCCTTACCCTGTCTGACTGACATGTGTCTCCAAACGTAGCAAGGTGGTTGACTCTTACCTGCCCTCTGAAATGGCCTAGCAAGCCGCTCAGTTATGTCAGACTGCTACAACTGGACGGACCACTCAGCATTGACCTAGGCAGCAGGATTGCCAATGGCAAACTCTGCCTTGTCGATCCTGCCAAGTCTTTCTCAGTAACATTAGTGCTTGTGCCAGAATTGGGAAAGTTCTCCCAGAAACTAGTCAAGCAACATGCTGATTATTACCTGATGCCAACCCTCACTATCACCTTCTCAAAGATAATTAGGGATGAGCAATAAATGCTGGCTTGGCCAGTGACACTCACATCAAATGAACAAATAAAAAAATTTAGGCCTTTGATAACTTTTTTCTCATTCTTATGCAAGAAGACATTTTTAAACTTATCAATGCAACCATTATCTATAATGGAACAAGTGAAAATGAAGATAAAAGCAAAAAACTGCGGATGCTGGAAATCCGAAACAAAAACAAAAATACCTGAAAAACTCAGCAGGTCTGACAGCATCTGGTGAAGAGTTATACGGGCTCAAAACTTTAATTGTATTCCTCTCTGCAGATGCTGTCAGACCTGCTGAGTTTTTCCAGGTATTTTTGTTTTTGAAATGAAAATAAAGTGTTGGTCTTATTTAGTGTACACACCAAAGAAAATAGATTGGGATTATTCCTTTTCATGGATGTCCTATATAATATGCTACCTCATTAAAACCATCAACTTTAAGGTCTATAGCATTTAACTGCAAAACCAAGGTTAAAGTTTCTTAGCAGCCTAGCAGGACAGTGCTACCAAAACAAAAAATGGGATAATTAAATTTCAAATGTTGACAATTGCACTGGCTACTATGTAATTCATTACAGTGAGGAAGATTCTCTCATATTTTGCTGTGTTACATGACTTAGTGACAGAGATCATGTTTTACCAGATGAATATTGCAGTTGGCTTGAGATTCAGGGCAAGAGTAGCACAAGAACTGAACACGTAATTTGGACAAGACTTGTGGCAGCTTAACAGTTTTATCACTAGATACCTTAGCAGGATAACATTGACAAAACTAATTTCAACCCTGCTTCTAACCTAGAAATACTAAATTTCTGCATATTAGAATATATATATTTTCAGTGTGTGTGTGCTGTCAGCCTACAGTAATTCCTTGTTGCTAGTTACACAGTCAACTTCCACTCCAAAGCATAGGTTGCAAATATACCAGTGAAATTCTACTCTGAAGCTGCCTTTAGGATGTATTGAGCTATAACTTGAGCACATCTATAACCTAGTTAAACTGATTAACCTCTTCAGAATCTTACTTCTGCAATCCTTGTTCACAGCAGATCCATGGTATCCTGGCTTGCAGAACTGGCAGTTCGATCCATAGGTGTTATACAGGCATTTCAAACACTCTCCTGTCTGCTGGTCACAAGACCCTGGATCTCTCCTGTCTATGTTATTATTACAGCTACAAGGCAAACAGCGATCTCCAATCCCTGTCCGAATGCCGTAGAATCCAGGGGAACATCTCTCACAGTGAATTCCTGGACAGAAAGACACAACAATTTTAATACAAATGCAGTTCTACATTGGAACCAATCTAATGGAATATAGAGACATGTCACCATGGTGATATACCGAGATGTGAAGTGAATTACAGACTAAATACATTGCTTCAAGAAATAAAAATTCAACAACCTTTATAGACCTGTGAAAAATAATAAATTGGCTATTTGATCATAGTTTCCTCACTTGCCCCCCAAACCACACCTCCCAAACACCTCCATCCATGACGCCTTCTGATCCTGGGGATCCTGGAGTCACTGTGGGGACCCATGGTTGGTTGGAAGTGGGATTGTAACTGTAGTGCCAACTGTCTGACCACACTTGAGTTGTTTGAATTTACCCCATTCTCTTTCATTTCATAAATAGTAAAAATTGAACATCATCTTAACCATAATTTTAAACAATATATGGATCTTAGTTTCTCAGCTGTAACAATTACAGCAAACTCAAATAGCAAAGGGCAAGGCTGCAGCAGCAAGGAGGGGATTTTTAGATTTGAATATACTCGATGGAGTTTAGAAGGATGAAGGGGGGATCTGATTGAAACTTACAGAATACTGAAAGGCCTGGATAGAGTGGATGTGTGGAAGATGTTTCCATTAGTAGGAAAGACTAGGACCCGAGGGCACAGACTCAGAGTAAAGGGAAGACCTTTTAGAACAGAGATGAGGAGAAACTTCTTTAGCCAGAGAGTGGTGAACCTATGGAAATCATTGCCACAGAAAGCTGTGGAGGCCAGGTCATTGAATGTATTTAAGACCGAGATAGATAGGTTCTTGATTGGTAAGGGGATCAAAGGTTACAGGGAGAAGGCGGGAGAATCGGGTTGAGAAACTTATCAGTCATGATTGGAGCAGACTCGATGGGCCGAATGGCCTAATTCTGCACCTATGTCTTATGGTCATACAACAGAAACAGACAACTCATATTTAGATATCACCTTTCACATTGTAAAATGTTTTAAAGCTTTTCACAGGAGCATTATCAAACAATTTGGTACTGAGCCACTTTAGGAGATAATAGAGCCAATGACCAAAAGCTTCAGAGAAGTAGGTTTTAAGGAGCATCTTAAAGGAGGAATGAGAGACAGAGAGGTTTACAGATGAAGTTCCAAAGTTTAGGGCCTTAACAACTTAAGCTATGGATGTAAATGACTGGTTGATTAAAATTGGTGATGTTCAAAAGGCCAGGATTTGAGGAGCACAGATATCTCAAAGAGCGTTTATAGGCAATATACCATCTAATTTGTTTTTTGGGGCAACTCAAGAGGCCAACTTGTGCGCAGCCTATACTGGACAGCAATTTAGAGGGGACATCAATTGTTGGGCTGGGAAAAATTATAGAGATAAGAACGGGTTGAGGCTATGGAGGAATTTGATAACATGGTTGAGAATTTTAAAATCGAGACATTATTTGGATGATTTCAAGTTTCTGGAGAGTAGAATATTGGAGCCCAGCAAGGTTGCATTGAAATAGTCAAGTCTAGAGGTGAAAACAGAAGAATGAGGGTTTCAGCAACAGGTGAGCTGAGATGGAGCAGAGTCGAATGATAACAGAGTTATAAGGTTGGAAATAGACAGTCTTAATAATAGCACAGGTATGTGGTCAGAGCTCATCTCTGGAGTCAAATAGGATGCCAAGATTGCAAAAAGTCTGGTCCAGCCTTAGACAGTTGCCAGGGAGAGATGGGAATTGGTGGCTAGGGAATGGTGTTTGTGCTGTGGACTGAAGATAATGGGCGGAATTTTCCGAGCCCGCTGCTGGCGGGCGTGATAGGTGGCGTGCACAGAAAATATGGCAGGACCCACTTCACGACGATGTGAAGGCATGTCATGATCTTCTGTTCAGCCTGCCAATGGCAGGCCGCTTTTCCAGCCACCCATTGGCGGGGAGCTAATTGTAATACATTAGCATGTAAGAAAAAGGCAACCCCGCCAGGCTCTTGGAACCCTGCCGTACTGTCCATCCAAGTCATTGGCGGGAAAGCACACCAACGTGTTTCACAACAGCACGCAGGCAAGGTGCACTTGGTGGCCTTCACTTTGAGGGAACGGAGATGAGCGAGCAGCAGTGTTCACCACAGGTTGTCCATTATTTACATACCTCAGGGGCGCTGGGAGGTGGAGGAAACTGATGCCCGGCCCTGCAGGTGACTGCTGAGGGGGTTGGGGGGGGGGGGGGGGGGGGGTGGGGGGGGGTGGTGGGGTGGGGTGTCAAGCGCTGTCCTGGTGTTGCATCCCGCGCACAGGCAAACGAGGTGGGGGGCCAGGGTAAGTGAGGGGAGTGTCCATGCATTAGGGACACCTATAAACTGACCATGGCTCTGCAAGTAAGACAGATCAGGCACAGCCACAGTTATATGATTGGGGTCGGACTCCTAGCCTGCCCACCCATGCAAGAATTGCAGCCCTCCCCACCAACTCCCCCACTGCTGGAGGTGCTCACAGCCCCTTGCAATCTCAGCGTTAAGTGGTGGTCACACAGGGCCAGAAAAGGTGCTAAGTACAGCCATGATAACCATGTCTTTCTCTCTTTCATGCTGGAGGAGCACCACGTCAGGATCATGGATCCTGGTGACTTAGCTGTATGCCTGATGGTCTACAGAGACCATAGAAGATGGAGGAGAGAGCAACTGAGGCAACTGGCCACGCAAAAGCAGGAGCAGCAACCTCAAGAAGAAGGGGCAGTAGGGGCTCCTGCACATGCTGTCCAGGAGTGACAGCGAGCCGTGGCTGGTCGGTGCCTAGTGACATCCTGAGTCTATAGATGACTGAGAACCAGTGTCAATGAGGCCTGCACATGCCTAGGGACCTGGTGGCTCACATCTGCCACTTACTGCAGGACATGGTGCTAAGGGGACATGGAGGGCATCCACTGCCAGTGGCTCAATTTCTATGCCACTGGGTCCTTTCAGGGCTCCACAAGTGACCCCTGTGGGATTTCACAATCCGCCAACCACAAAATGCATCCATGAGGTCATGGATGCCATCTTCTCCACGGCACACAACTTTGTGCATTTCGCCCGGGACATGGACAGCCAGGATGCAAGGGCCATTGGATTCACCCTGATCTCGGGATTCCTACAGGTGCAGGGTGTGATTGATTGCCCTCATGCGGTGCTCAGGTCTCCATCACTACAAACGGTGGGCTACATCAACTGTAAGGGCTTCCACTCAATGAATGTGCAGCTGGTATGCAACCACCAGAAATGCATCCTGCAGGTATGTGCACTGCTTCCAGGGAGTGTGCACAGCTCCTACATCTTGAGTCGTTCGTAGATCCCTGTAGCCTTCCATGGTCCACAGAGGCTGCAGGGTTGGCTCCTTGGGGACAAGGGGTACTCGCAGAGGCCGTGGCTGATGACATGCGTGCGGTGGTCTCAGACTGCAGCAGAGCGACGCTATAGTGAGGCTTATACAGCAGCTGCAACTTGGTGGAGCAGACCATCAGGATGCTGAAGATGCAGTTCCAGTGCCTGGACTGGTTTGGTGGATCCCTGCAACACAGTCTGCAGAGGGTGTCATGTATCTGCTGTGCCCTTTACAAACTGGAGCTGCAACGGGGTGAGGAGCTAGCTGAGGAGGAGCTGTATGTCTCCTCCGATGAAGAGGATGCTGACGGGGATGAGGGTGAGGGGGTCCTCGATGGTGACAACAAAGGAGATGAGGATCTTGCACTGGCTAGACGAGGTAGGCGCACTTGGGAAGCCTTCATAGCTGCCAGGTTTGTGGAGGATGATGACAACATGCAGTGAGGTGTCCCCATAGATCCTCACATCACAGTTGTGAATGTTTTGACTCCAGTCTGGCTTACCTCAGTGCCAATACCCTCAGAGAATGCTCCTGTCATGGAGATGCAGTGGAGGCCCTACTAGTCACTTGATCGCAAGAGGATGATGACCACATGCAGTGAGGACACTCCATAGATCTTCACTTGGCCTCTGAGAATGTCTGACTCCTGTCTGGCTGAGGGCAGCTCGCTTGCACTCCATGATCAGGGCCATCTCAGAGACGTAGCCAGGAAACTTTAGATGCATCTGATGCTGTGTCCGCCTTCAGCACCTAAGCCCTTCAGGAGCTGGTGCACAGCATCTCTGGTCGCAGATACTAGTGTGTTGGGGGCCAGCCCCACCTTATAGGTGCTGAGAGCACACAGAAAGAATGAGAGAACTCTGTGGCGCCTGCTCACTATATTCTGACAGCAATGACCAGCACTGCTGAGGTGCAGGCATAAGTAATGTTTCCAGGGATTGTGAGGCTGGACCATCACTGTGGTCTGAAGGCCGAACAGAGCACAGGCAAGAGGCCCTGGATTGAGACACCTGCCTTTTATCTTGTGCATAAAGGTTTCACATCACAGACAAGAATACTGCCCATCAGAACAAGGAGCCACAGGCAGGGAGACATTTTTGGGAGTTTATTGACAATAGTGAACATTCTGTACAAGTGATTAACACCCATGCCCAGGCTGCGCAACTAACTGTCCTTAACTTTCCTAACCCTGCTGTTACATCTTGGTGCTCCCCAGACATCCACAGCAGAGGTGGAGGCAGCTTGCTGACTGTGACACTCTGTCTGTGATGACTTTGGCGGGTGTTCTCTGGAGGGCCGAGACTTGGAGAGCCCCGGCCTGCTTTCGGGGTCCTGCTGTGTGGCAGTAGCACTCTCCTCGGCCTATGAAGCTGGATCTGCGGAGGTCACAGGAAGAGGGGAATCAGATGAGCTGATCACTCTCAGAGTCACCTGGGTGGATGGCCCCGGAGCGTGCTCCTGCTGATCCTCCTCCCTGTGGATGCCCCTGGCCGACTCCGTAAGCGGGAGGGGTAACTGGAGTGAGATTAAGCTGCCTGGCACCCCTCTCATGTACACACTGGAGGCTGGCTATGGTGTCAACACTGGAGTTAAGTCCATGCAGCAATGCAGGAGTGACATCCTGGATCAAGGTCCCCATGGCAGCCGCTATCCTGCCAGTGTTGACCTCGGTACTTTGCAGTGCTGGTGCTATCACCTCAGCCTGAAGACAGACGGAGTCCTCCATCATGCCCTGCAATCTGAGGAGTGCAGCTGACATCCCTTCCTGATGTCCCCGAGCTTGCATTTGCAGTTCCAGCAACTGTGCCATGACCGAGTCCAGAGGCTCAACAATGTTCTGGCTTCCAGCAGTTCTCCAAATGCCAGGGACCTGGGAAGTCCCTGCCTCCACCTGCTGTGGATCAGAAAGTGCGATGTGCTCACCAGATTGTGGTCCCTAGGTGTGTCTTGCTGCGCTGGTGGAGGGTGTGGGTGAGCACTGTGGTGGGATTTCTGGGAGGGTGCCTTCAGATTCCTCTTTGGAGGTTTCTTTGGAGCTTGCTTGGGGGCTCTGGGTCATGGACTCTGTTTGCTGCTTCCCAGATGTGCCTGCGAAAGCAAGGAGAGATAATTAGTGGATCCTCACTTGGTAGAGCAGCGCCGAGCTCACCATCGGCATAGGACCAGTCCCGGTCGTCGCCAGCCACCTGGGTGGCCCTGTTTTCAAATTCTGTGAGAGCTTTGAATTCTGGCATCCCTTCACCTGTCTGTGATCTTTCCCTCCTGTTGTGAGCCAATTTGTCCTGCATGGATAGAGATGGGGAGAGTGTATCAGGATGCCTGCCGGGCCAGATGACAAATATGCCTGGCCTGCGTGGGTGGTGAGGGTCCCATGGACAGGATCAGGACAATGATGGTGTGTATGAAAGAGTGAATGGTGATGTCCCTTGCACTGGCAGTGAGCGAGGGCCCTGTGGGTGTGTGATGGGTTTGCGAGTGTGAGAGTTGGGAGTGATGAGAAGAGTAACTTACCCTGGCAGAGCAGAGATCATTCATCCTTTTGTGGCACTGGGTGGCTGTCCTCTTCTGAAGGGCGTTGGCGCTGACCACCACTGCCACAGCCTCCCAAGCCGGGTTGGTGA
Source organism: Carcharodon carcharias (assembly GCF_017639515.1). Classification (NCBI taxonomy): domain Eukaryota; kingdom Metazoa; phylum Chordata; class Chondrichthyes; order Lamniformes; family Lamnidae; genus Carcharodon; species Carcharodon carcharias. The sequence goes on along the minus strand of NC_054479.1, from coordinate 102,916,250 downwards.
TATTGCTCCCATCCTGCGGCCAGAGAGGGGTTAAAGCACACCCCGGCGGGCCTCCACAGCATCCAGAAGCTGCTTGAGGGGCTTGTCGTTGAAGTGGGGGCTGCAGTCTTTTTACCTTTGCTGGCCATGTCTCCCAGGCAGCGGTGGTGAGCTGGTGGCGATGAGCGCTTTGCTGGCGGCTGCCTTTTAAAGATGGCGGCTGGCATGATGCAACAGCGGGGTGATGGCGAGTGGGCGAATGAGAGCCCCACCGCCATGGAAATGGTGTGTTTCGTGGGAGTGAATAAATAATGAGGCGGGCTCAGGAAGACACGGCGTGAAAACCCGTCATTTTCGTCAGCAGGTATTACTCCATTTTATCCGCTCGCTACTGCACTTAGTGCAATTCTGGGAAACTTCCGCACAATAGTTTTGAAGACATTACCCCAGTAACTAAGTGCAGCTTATTTTGTCAACATAGTTACAGCAAATCTCTATATTTCATTGTAATGATAAGCCACAATAGACCACTTCCTTGCTCCCTTCTTAACACATATTCACACCAATGTAAATATCTGTCAAGTGGAAGGCAGAGAGAGGTGTTAAAGTTCACTTTCACTTTGTGTGTTATTACTATTTCTTTTTAAACTACAGAACATAGACTTGCTGGGCATAACTAATGTAGTATCCAGATTTTCTTAAATGCTGAAAGACTTTGTCAAGACATCAGATCTGAAAACCAGTTGAGAACTGACCAAACTCAGTGCAAATGTACAATATGGGTCTGACCGTAGAATCAATGATGAAGCACTGTAAGTATCTTGCAGTAGCTATTCAATGGTGTATTTTGTAAGAGCAGTGTATAACTGAGCCATTCAGACCAGAAGCCCCATTTGCAGATGTCACCTGAAGTTGGTAGGGCAGCTACAATTGGCCTCAATGCCTTGAGACACATATCAGCCAAGATTCATGTTTATGATCATGAATCAATGATCCTTGATGGTAAATACACATGTGGATATTGAATGTAGCCACATAGATTTCTGATACTTAAGTGAAAATGCCACTTGCTAAGCACCTGTGGAACTCAGAATGGCTCAGGTTATTCAGGAGAGGAAAAAATGCATCTTATAAGTTCCTAGAAAATGGTTTTTAAGGCAGTTAAACTATCATGTCATATTGTTGATTTATGTTAGTTAGAACACACTATGAATAATCTTCACACCTGTATGGCCTTCAAGGCAGGTACAAACCAGTTGTACAGTTCTAGGATCTTCATAACAAGAATAAGCAAAATAGCGTCCACTGTTTGGGATGTCAGGACACTGACATGGTTGACAACGTTCATTTAAAATTGGATTCCCAAAGTAACCTTCACTACAGCTGCAAAGACAGAAATACAGTTTTAAATCACATGTGGATGATTAGGAACATGTGAAAACATCCACTGTTGTAATTTATTTGGTTACCAATATGCCACAGAACACGGATAATAATAAAATTAATGCAGACTTATCAGCACTGTTGCGCTAATCTTCTCAGGAAACTGGGAACAGCCTTAAAAACAGAAACATGGCAGCAGGAAACAGCCTTGGAAATGTTAGTAGCATGAAGCTCAGAACAACAAGACACTTGATGTGCTGAGTTCATCCTGTGCGATCTCTTTAATTGATACAGTGATCATTGTGAATAGAAACTGAAGCATTTACACTATATCCTGCTGGCAGAAAGAATGCTGGATCTTTATGTCCTAAGTGTTAACTGTTGATAATGGAAATATTTTGTTACCAGTACTGAAATTAGTCTAGGCAGGAAGTCCTTTTGATAGAAATCATATGATTCTATCAGATAGTGCACAGATGTACTTTAAAGAAACCATTAACATATTGAGACTGGTTAAGTCTTGTGCCGGCTTTGATATTGATAGCAAGTGCCATTTGCCAGCTGCTACTATTCCTGTTGTTTGGCATCATACGGAAAGACATTTAGAATTGTGATTTCCATCATATCAAAAACAATCCACTTACAAATAGGTACAGCTGTCATTAATGCTTGGATTTCTAATATAATTGATTTCTATCATTATTAAACCAGCAACAATGTTAAGACTAAAATGTTGCACTCCATACCGTTCGCAGTTATTTCCAGTGGTAAATGCTCTACATTTCTGACAGGCTCCTGTTTGAGGGTCACAGTGCTTTGAATAACCATTACACTGACATGGCCGACAGGTAGGGAATCCATAGTACCCAGGCTGACAGCGATCACAGGCACGGTCAACGATATTTCTGCGGCAACGGCATTGTCCAGTTCTCTGATCGCAGATTGAATCAATGGATCCTTGACGGTCACAGTAACAGGCTGGAAGAGGAAAGTTTAGCAATCATGAACTAGAGGCAATCTCCAATCAATGGAAATAAAAGCAGGACACCAGGTGCAAGAGATTAAAACTCAGATCAAAGCATTCTTCAGCACTGTCTTCTATCAACATTAAACTATCTATCAAGTTTTAAAAGCTGACAACATTCGTCATTTTCTTTTGAGGTCACGGGGGCATTAGAGTCACTTTAATTTGCTTTAATTGCAAGGCTACTTGTTTGACACTGGTTAATTAACTAGGTGAAAGCCCATGTTACTGCTTCACTTTCTATTCAAGGACAATACAAAACATTGATGCGAAGCAGGTATGACTGCTGCAAGAAATGATAAGGGAGGGCAAGTTTTATTTTCTCAGTCATTCTTCAGATGAATGAAAATCTATTGCTTTTTACATCAAAGACCTGGTGAGCTTTAAATTATTCCTAACTGCCAGCATTGATTTTTAATTCATGTTTCAGCACATTTTATACTAATGAATAAGCTGACTGAAAACAACTGGAAACAGTTTTCCAAGCACCTTCTCAGAAAGGCAGGTGTCTGTCTTTTGGCTTTAAAGAAAAGGGAAGATGAAGAGCACATGGTGTTTGAAATACACACTTGTTAATATTCGAGCACAAGATGTTCCGAGATCAATATACATACAGTGTACTCCAGGAGTAAAGAATTAAAGTATTTGCCAGAACATCAAGGCAATAACAGCCCATTGACAACAAAAACATCCATCTGCTATCTAACCTAATCTCACATGGGATCAATTGAATTCATCCAATCAATTTAACAATGAGACATTCAAGTTCAAGTTGAGACATTCAAGTTTTGCAATTGTAGTTATTGAACCATATTTGCAAAAAATGTTACGTTTATAAGTAAAGAATCAAAATTGACAGTGGATCAAGACCAAAAGAGGACACCATCAGGAATATATAATAATTCTCATAATATTATTGGAATTTATTATAAAATAGAGTAATAGTGGGATGTGTCTGTATGAGTCTGTGTGTGTCAGACTTAACTGAATTAGTCTGGGTGCTTTGAAGTAAGAAGAGAAGTTAGGTTTGAAATGTTTATTAGGTAAACATGGGGAAGTTTAGAAATATAGGTGTCAAGGGAACATTTGGATTTTTAAATAAACCAAACTAGATTGTTTCCAAAGGAGGAGTAAAATATGTCACCTAGCCAGGTATAGTTTAGAAACAGTGTGATTATTTTTCCAGAGATTACTGGTATAAAACCTAGTGCTATGAGAGGTTTTTATTATCAGGAAGATAAAGTCCAAAGACATGGTGAAACAATGGGTATGTGCATTCAAAGAGGAAAAATATGTATAAAGGAGAGAAGACTGTTTGTAAGGGAAGGCATTTTAAGATCTTAGAAGTGTGAAAAGCCTTCAGCATCTATGCCTCAAGCTGCTGTCTTGTTAAGAAAATTCACTTTGAATTCAACCTGTTCAGAGTATCATGCTTCTTTGCCTGGGTCTTGTAAAATCTATGTGTCTTACTGTTGCCTTAACAGAAATGTAACTGGGAGCTAGTTAATTAGGGGAATTTAGAACTTATCATAGTAGTAATTTTTAGATCTATGTATGTATTTAAAAAATCATTTCTCTTATTAATAAATGTTTAATCTAGTTTTGTAAAACCTGTAAGACTTGGTGGTTTTATTACTACTGAAATCAAGGCACACGTCTCGAAATTTATACAAAATGCAAAACAAGTGGCAGCTGTTTCAAGTTTCCCTTTGGGCTTTGAACAACTCAGTATTTACCATTGGCTGTGTCATAACAACACATAATAATAACACATTCCAAGGTAACGGTCCATTGTTGACTGTATTTAAGGCTGGGATAGACAAATTTTTGCACTCTCAAGGAATCAAGGGATATGGGGAGTGAATGCAAAAATGGAGTTGCAGCCCAAGATTGAATGGTGGAACAGGCTCAATGGGCAGTATGATCTACTCTTGCTCCTATCTCTTGTGTTCTTATGTGAACAGATTGATATCAGGGTAACTTTATCAAACCAAACAAAGTGTAGGCTTGGACTCAAGATTTAAACTGAAGTTATGATGTACCAGCTAATAATCTCATTAGTATAGAAAGTAACATTCTAAAGAGAATAAACAGAAAACAAAATGCACCATATCATTTTTATGTGGTACATGATAGCAATTCGGCTGTGTACGAATGGAAGTACTAAACACTGTCTAGTGTAAAGCATCTTTTCATCTGACAGGAAGCAATGCCAGGTACATTCTGCTGAAACTACACAGACAGATTGCTGGTAAACAGTTGTTAGCTTAAGGAAACATTATCAGTATATTTGGCCAATATTAAAAGAAATGAAAAATGCAGAGCTTTATGATGATACAAGGAGAATAATGAAAACATCGTTAGAGCTTAGAGCTCTATAGGAAATGGTGGCAGGTTGAAAGCAGTTTGGATAGTTAGAGGAAGCTCTGTTTGATCTTCAATAATTTTGTTGGTTTGTTCAACTAAAACAACTTAAAATAGGAATAAGCTTTGAAAAATTAATATCCTGCACCCGTACACTTACTGGATGACTGTATGCTTCAATAGTTTATAATGAACATTTGTGTACACCAAATAACCTTTACAAATATCCATAAAACTTGCCTTTTATTAAACCTTCCTATTCATGTTGTGCTAGCGACTGACTTACGTGAGCAGCCATCGGGACCAAATCCATAAAATCCAGGTGCGCAGAAGTCACAGCATCGCCCAATCACACCAGGCTTACACTGGCACTGACCACCAAACTTGCTGCAGATGGGACTGATTGACCCCTGAGAATTACAGCAGCAGGCTGTGGAATGTATAAAATAAACTCAGTTCAGTTTGCAGGTAATTAACACCACTGTTATAGCTACGGAATACAAAAGTCGGTAGCATTATATCTAAATTAGAAAATTCAGACCAAATTGTAGCACTTCACGATGTTATAGTGATTAAATAAATAAATCCCCCCTCTAATTTTCTCTTCTTTTTTTTACCTTATCCTGAAGCACAGGGGCAATTTTAACCTAATTCAGGATTGTTGGGGTGGGGGGCAGTGGGGGAGGTGGGCAATGCTGGATTCATACCTGCCCAATGCAAAGACAAGGTGCAAAACCAGCGTTCCATATAATTCCATGGGTTTCTCAACTGGTGAGTTAGGATAAACTTACCCCTGAACAGAACCTTGCTATGGGATGGAACCAGGGCCACCAGTTACCCTCTGGTACCTCATCTTTGTCCCCTTACCTCATGGGTAAGCATGGGTTTCTGGTTCTCAATGTGGCTTTGACTGATCTTTCTTTTGTAAAGCATCCACACGTGCACACTTTATGGCTGTGAGGGGAGGCGATGGTGGTATTGTTGCTGGACTAGTAATCCAGTGACCCAGAGTGATGCTCTGGGGACCCAGGTTCGAATCCTGCCATGGCAGATGGTGGAATTTGAAATAAATAAAAAATCTGGAATTAAAAGTCTAATGATGACCTTGAAACTATTGTCAATTGTGGATACCCTCCATCGTGTTGTGTGGCACTACCAACATACCAAATGGGATAGATTTCGAACAGATCTAGCAACTAAAGACTGGGCATCCATGAGGTACTGTGGATCATCAGCAGGAGCAGAATTGTACTCGAACACAATCTGTAACCTCATGGCCTGGCATATCCTCCATTCTACCATTACCACCAAGTCAGGGGATCAACCTTGGTTCAAAGAGTGCAGGAGGGCATGCCAGGAACAGCACCAGACATGCCTAAAAATGAGGTGTCAACCTGGTGAAACTATAACACAGGACCATTTATGTGCCAAACAGCATAAGCAGCAAGTGATAGAGCTAAGCAATCCCACAACCAACCGATCAGATCGAAGGTCTGCAGTCCTGCCACATCCAGTGTTGAATGGTGATGGACAATTAAACAACTCACTGAAGGAGGAGGCTCCACAAATATCCCCATTCTCAATAATGGGGGAACCCAGCACATCAGTGCAAATGATAAGGCTGAAGCATTTGCTACAATCTTCAGCCAGAAGCGCTGAGTGGATGATCCATCTCGGCCTCCTCCGGAGGTCCCCAGCATCATAGATGCCAGTGTTTAACCAATTTGATTCACCCCACGTGCTATCACATGGCTGAAGGCACTGGATGCTGCAAAGGCTATGGGCTCTGACAATATTCCAGCAATAGTACTGAAGACTTGTGCTCCAGAACTTACCGTGCCCCTAGCCAAGCTGTTCCAGTACAGCTACAACACTGGCATCTACCCGGCTATGTGGAAAAGTGCCCAGGTATGTCCTGTACACAAAAAGCAGAACAAATCCAACTGGATCAATTACCACCCCACCAGGATTTGTTCTGCTTTTTGTGTACAGGGCATACCTGGGTACTTTTCCACATAGCTGGGTAGATGCCAGTGTTGTAGCTGTACTGGAACAGCTTGGCTAGGGGCGCGGTAAGTTCTGGAACACAAGTCTTCAGTAAAATAATGGAAGGGGTCATCTACAGTGCTATCAAGCGGCACTTGCTTAGCAATAGCCTGCTCACTGATGCTCAGTTTGGGTTCCACCAGGGCCACCTGGCTCCTGACCTCATCACAGGCTTGGTTCAAACATGGACAAAATAGCTGAACTCCCGAGGTGAGGTGAGAGGGACTGCCCTTCACAACAAAGCTGCATTTGACCGAGTATGGCATCAAGGAGCCCTAGCAAAACTGGAGTCAATGGGAATCAGGGGGGAAAACTCTCTGCTGGTAGGAGTCGTACCCAGCACAAAGGAAGATGGTTGTGGCTGTTCGAGGTCAGTCATCTCAGCTCCAGGGCATCACTGCAGGTAGTGCCCTCGGCCCAACCATCTTCAGATGCTTCATCAATTACCTTCCTTCCATCATGAGGACAGAAGTGGGATGTTCACAATGTTCAGCACCATTCACGACTCCTCAGATACTTAAGCAGTCCATGTCTAAATGCAGCAAGACCTGGACAATATCCAGGCTTGGGATGTAAAGTGGCATGTAATATTCGCGCCACACAAATGTCAGGCAATGAACATCTCCAACAAGAGAGAATCTAACCATCACCCCTTGATGTTCAATGGCATTACCATCACTGAATCCTCCACTACCAACATCCTGGGTGTTACTATTGACCAGAAACTGAATTGGACTAGCCATATAAATACTGTGGCTGCAAGAGCAGGTCAGAGGCTAGGAATCCTGCGATGAGTAACTCATCTCCTGACTCCCCAAAGCCTCTCCACCATCCACAAGGCACAAGTCAGGAGCGTAATGGAATATTTTCCACTTGCCTGGATGAGTGGAGCTCCCACAACACTCAAGAAACTTGACACTGTCCAGGACAAAGCGGCCCACTTGATTGGCACCGCATCCACAAACATTCACTCCCTCCACCATCAGCGCACAGTAGCAGCATTGTGTACCATCTACAAGATGCACTGCAGGAATTCACTAAGGCTCCTTAGACAGCACCTTGCAAACCCATGACCATCACCACCTAGAAGTACAAGGGCAGCAGACACATGGGAACACCACCACCTGGAAGCTCCCCTCCAAGTCACTCATCATCCTGACTTGGAAATATTGCCGTTCCTTCACTGTCGCTGGGTCAAAATCCTGGAGCTCACTTCCTAACAGCACTGTGGATGTACCTACATCACATGGGCTGCAGCGGTTTAAAAAAGCAGCTCACCACTACTTTTTCAAGGGCAACTAGGGATGGGCAATTAAAGCTGGCCCAGCCAGCGAAGCCCACATTCTGTGAAAGAATTTAAAAAAATCACTGAACAGAGATGGTGACAGAGATGAGATGCCTTGCTAATTTTTCTCCACCCTAGTTCAATAGCACTTGATTGATGGACTGGCGAAGGCAGCATAGATTTAGGACTGAACTTCACACCTACTGCTCTGTATTTTAATGTATTGACCTGCACATTTATCCATTTGTTGGGGGCTATGCACTCTAAACTTTGATTTATCAGCCAATTTGACATTTTATAAATATACAATGGAATGCCGATATTTTTCATCAGTGTTATCCTGATGTGTAAATTGTTCAGTGTAATTTCTCCAGGTTGTCAGTAACAGCTGTATTCAAAACAATGTGTTTGAGAAATAGACATGGTTTTGAATTCCTTACAAATAAAAACTGAGATTATGTGGATATATTATTGTACACCAGCTTCCTGAGGCTGCTATATTATGTCTCTCTGTGCGAGGGCCAGAATGCTAATATCAACTAAGGAAATATCAAAGTGACTCCATTGGGATTCCTACTGATTATTATCAAGACTAGTGCTGGATGCTAATCAGGTCATTTCTGTGCTTGAATCAGTTAGCATTGACTTGGTACAAACATCTTTAGAGCTAGTGATGAATTTACTTGTTCAGTTCACCTCACATCGTGCATTAAATAGCTCTAAATAAATTGATGGTTTTGTTTCAATTCAGTGTGTAGAACTTGCACAGTGTGAATTTCTTCCACTGAGCCTCTTGTACTCACGGACAGCTCCATTGTGGATCCGAGCAGACATGCTGGCTATCAGTCTCTCACATACTTCCGGTAAAGTCTGAGGTCCCACTTGATAGGCAACATCAATGCATTGATATCGTCTGTACTCATCCAAATCTGCTTCACTATTGAAATCTTCCAGAGAGTTAATCCTTGGAATCAGACCCAGCTAATGGACAAAAGAAATAAAAATCTCTTCATTAACCAAAAGTGCTCAGTGACCTGTGGGGGAGAACTGAGCTTCCATGTAACATGGAGAGTCCAGTGCAATGTTACAGAGATTCTGTCTACCTACCCTGATTAATTATAAAGATCACATGGCACTAATCTAAATAATACCTGCCTGGTATGCTTCAGTGACTGAAATCATATCTGACACTAAGGAAAATGATTTTAGCTGTTGAAAAGCAATCATCCCAATCCCCAGATTTTGCTCTGATAGTTCCTTAGGACAGTGTCCTAGGCCCAGCTATATTCAGCTATTTCATCAATGACCTTCCCTCCATCATATGGTCAGGCAGGGCAATTTGCTGATGATTTGACCATTAACATTGTTTGGGTAATGAAGTGTTCCATATCCACATGTTAAGACTGGGCAACATGCAAGCTTGGGCTGCTAAGCATTAAAAATACTGGTGCCATATAAGTGTCAGGCAACTAGCATTTCCAACAAGAGGGACTAACTACTCCCCCATGACATACAATAGCATTATCATTGAATCGTCTGCCATCAATATCCTGGAGCTACCATTGAGCAGAAACTTAACTGGATAGTTATGTAAATGCCAGGACAGAGACTAGACATTCTGCAGCAAGTAATGCAACTCCTAACACCCAAATCCTTGCAATTACAAGGCCTTGCCAATGACATCTATATCCCAAAAATGACAGAAGACAATACTAAAATGTCTTATTTTTATGAAAATTCAACTGTCAATCTCAGCATTGATATTTCTAATGCTACACTGTTGCTATGTACTGTATTTGAAAAGTAAAAGCAGTGGCCATGTCCATTGGTTTGTGATTCTCAGGGCAAACAGATTAGATCATGTAATGTGGTTCTCAAAAATGCAATCAATATTGAAAAAAAAAGCATAAAAATGGAATGTCACCAGTTACCATCCAACAGTGATGTGTTTGGACAATATTCCTGTCTGTTATTTTTATATTGGTATTACAATGGGCTAATTCTTCAGTTAAAAAAGACAAAGGCATAAAAGACATTTTTCTGCTAATACCGAGAATAGAAATTTCTAGATCAGATTGACAAGCAAGTTATGTGAAACCATCAGTTAATATCACATGTTGCAAATTACTGTCTCCACTGACCTTACAGCAAAGCCAAACACCTAAAATTCTCCTTATTTCATTTATATAGATGACAATCTTGAATCTGTGAGAAAAAGCAATCTAATAGTTCAACCTAAGAGCTAACTAAGTTTAGTATAAATTATTTCACAGAGCTCCAGTATGCTGCTTAAAGAACCTGATTACAAAGTTCATTTGATGATACAGCAAATAATTTGCTATGCGTGTTATCCATTTACCCCTTCTGTGACCTGTGTCTCCTGGCAACATTTTAAACATCAGAATTTGAAAATAGCCAGTGCTATGATGTCGACACTTTATGAGTACATCGTAAACTGCTATAACATGAAGATCTAATTCTGTGCTTACAGAATCAATCAAGATGTGACTGCTGGGCTGACTGTTTGGAGTAGGAGATGGATTGAAGTAAATCTCCACAATATACCGTACTTGAGGCTCCAGGCATAGTGGGGTGTTAAGGATTGCAATCCTGTTTATGGAAAAACACAAAGCTATAATTATATCATAATGCCTGAAACAAAATTGCTTATTGTTTACTGTGATTAGCCACATGGTGTAAACAATCTCATTCTTTACATGGTTTATTATTTTAGTTGCATGATAAGGACATGTTTTCTAATGTACCTTTCAAATCACTGTATTGGTTCATGTTAACTTTAAAGCTGATATTGCACCCCTTCTTTGATGTGTACATAATACTAATTAACATGCATGGGAATGCCTGCTAAAGTGGTATTGTTGCACCCACTTGCACCTGATACCAACAATGGTACTGTCATTCAACAATGTTGAGAGCAAGTATCTGCTGGCCCACCAAAATTCAATGAAAATCAATATAATCAATAGACAGTTTATTACCTGGTAGTTCAGAAGTTGAGTTTCATTCATTCAAGGGATGTGGGCTTTGCTGACCAGGTCAGCATTTATTGCCCATCCTTAAAATGCCTTGAGAATGTGGTGATGAGCTGCCTTCTTAAACTGCTGCAGTCCCTGTGATGTAGCTACACCCACAGTGTTGTCAGGGAGGGATTTCCAGAATTTTGACCCAGCTACAGTAAAAGAACAGCAGTATATTTCCAAGTCAGGATGGTGAGTGACTTGGAGGTGATCCAATCTATCTGCTGCCCTTGTCCTTCTAGATGGTAATGGTTGTGGATCTGGAAGGTGCTGTGTAAGGTGCCATGGCTTGTTTCTGCAGTGCATCTTGTAGATGGTACGCACTGCTGCCATTGTGTGGAGGGAGTGAATGTTTGTGGATGTGGTGTCAATCAAGCGTGGCTCCTTTGACCTGAATGGTGTCAAGCTTCTTGAGTGTTGTTGGAGCAGCGCTCATCCAGGCAAGTGGAGAGTATTCCATCACACTCCAGACTTGTGCCTTGTAGATGGTGGAGAGGCTTTGGGGAGTCAGGAGGTGAGTTACTTGCTGCAGCATTCCTAGCCGCTAATCTGGTAGTGTAGCCACAGTATTTATATGGCTAGTCCTATTCAGTTTCTGGTCAATGGTAATCCCCAAAGATGTTGATAGTGGGGGTTCAACAATGGTTAGATTCTCGCTTGTTGGAGATGTTTATTGCCTGGTGCTTGTGTGGCGCGAATGTTACTTGCCAGTTGTCAACCCAAGACTGGATATTGTCCAGGCCTTGCTGCATTTAGACATGGACTGTTTCAGTATCTGAGGAGTCACGACTGGTGCTGAACATTGTGCAATCATCAGTGAACATCCCCACTTCTGACCATATGTTGGAAGGAAGGTCATTGATGAAGAAGCTGAAGATGGTTAGGCCGAGGACACTACCCTAAGGAACTCCTGCAGTGATGTCCTGGAGCTGAGATAATTGAACTCTAGCAGCCACAACCATCATCCTTTCTGCTAGGAATGACTCCAACCAGCAGAGAGTTTTTCCCCTGATTACCATTGACTCCAGATTTGCTCGGGCTTCTTGATGCCACACTCGGTCAAACGTGGCCTTGATGGCAAGTGCAGTCACTCTCACCTCTGGAATTCAGCTTTTTTGTCCATGTCTGAACTACGGCTGAAATGAGGTCAGGAGCTGAGTGGCCCTGGTGGAACCCAAACTGAGCATCAGGGAGTAGGTTATTCCTAAGCAAGCACCACTTGATAGCGCTGTTGATGACCCCTTCTATCACTTAATTAATGATTGAGAGTAGACTGATGGGGCAGTTTTTGGCTGGGTTGGATTTGTCCTGCTTTTTGTGTACAGGACATATCCCGGCAATTTTCCACATTGCTGGATAGGTGTCAATGTTGTAGCTGTACTGAAACAGCTTGGCTAGGGGTGTGGTAAGTTCTGGAGCACAAGCCTTCAGTGCTATTTCTGGAATGTTGTCAGGGCCCATCAACTTTGCAATATCCAGGGCCTTCAGCCGTTCCTTGATATCACATGGAATGAATCGAATTGGCTGAAGACTGGCATCTGTGATGTTGGGGATCTCTGGAGGAGGCTAAGATGGATCACCCACTTGGGATTTCTGGTTGAAGCTTGCTGAAAAAAGAGACATGCTTTCATCTTGCACTCATCAAGATAGACACAGTAATGCCAAATTTCAAAGGGAACAACTATTTATACTGCAAGAGAAAAAGGGTGCTGATTGGTTGTGGAGTCTGCTGTGAATGGTCAAGACATTGCCTTGGTGAATGCATTAGGGAGCTATTATCCCCATGCTTTTGTTTATTCAAAAAAGGTACATTGGCTGGACGTATTCCTTTTGCCTCCAGAGGGCAGGTCCCTATATATGAATATGTAGTTTCTAGCAGGTGTAAGTGAGCTAAATTGTGAGCCCGACTAATTATCTTAAATTAGATGTTAGTTAATTTTTAGCACATTTGGGATTGTTCAGCAAGTGCTGCCCAATCATAGAATCACATCTAACATTATGTTCTGAGTTTACAAGTGTGGATTTCTTGAGTACATTCAGCACTCTGCCCATTGCGAACAGCCGATAAGTTATGTAAGTTGTTGGGACTTATGGCCTACGCAACCACTTTTGGATCTGAAAAATGCCCAGACAACCTCAAATTACCCTGGAAGCGTGCAGCGTCTGAAACATTTGAGTAACAGGTGAAGCTAGCCATTTCACATGCCACTATGCAGTGGCAACATGAGTAGTATTGGCTGTCAAGCCAAAAATACGTTCTGCCTACCGCATAAGTGAGTAATGTGGTATTTGAATTTCAGTTCTGACGCGATGCCAGGTGCGTAGGCCATACATCCCAACAACTGGCAGATCATATCAAACAGCATGACCCTTTGGCTATTCAAGCCATTTGTTCTTGCAAAACGCAAAACATAATATCTAATATTGGATGTGATTCTGCAATTGAGCAGCATTTGCTGAACAATTGCAAGTGTGCTAAGAATTACACTTACAACCAATTTAAGATTATCGGTTGTGCATGCAATGTGGCTCACTTACACTTGTTAGAAGGTACATACATTCATATGCAGGGATCTGTCCTCTGTAGGCAAAAGGAATATGTCCAGGCATTGCACCTTTTTTTGAATAAACAAAAGTATGGTGGACAATAGCTCTCCGGTGCATTCACCATGGCGATATCTCAACGAATCACAGCCAACTTGCCAACCAATCAGCACCACTTTTTCATGCAATATAAATTGTTGTTCCTTTGAAATTTGGCATTCATGTGTCTGTCCTGATGAGTGCAAGACAAAAAGCTTCAACAGCATGTCTCTTTATCCAACAATACAAAATTTATTCTGTAAAGTCCAGGATGGCTTCAGTCTTGCTGATCTTAATTTAGAGAAAGTTCTTGCATGTCTATGACTAGATGTTGGACTAGCAGTAAGTTAGCAGTGATGGTCAAAGATGATGGCAGAAATTCTAAATGAATCAGTACAAAATGGTTTGTCATTTCAATGAAGTGTGTCAATTATGTATTATTCTTCAAATATATCAACTCATAAAGTTAACCTGCCCATGAAAATCAGCCTTATTCTGCTGCAGATAGGAAGGAACTTAAACCACCAAGTGTAATTTTAAATCATTTCTAAAATTATAACTATTTTAACATTTATATCACTGGGATCTGTGGTCTGGATTTAAACTTCCAGTAGCTTTCTGGTGGGGAACAGGACTGAAGGGGTAAGTTTTACTTTTATCACTAGGTGTAAAACGAGAACACTGAACCAGTTGCCTGTGTTATACCCTGCTGGATTTCATCATAGAGTCACAGAAATTTACTGCACAGTTGAAAGCTATTCAGCCCATCATGTCTGCGCTGACTGAAAATGAACAATCCAGCTTAATCCCACTTTCTAACTTTTGGTATGTAGCCTCACAGGTTACAAAACTTTATAAGAAAAACAATTTTTCGTATGATGTATCAATAAAACCATTAATACATAAAGTAATGTGCAGCATAACTTCAAAAGAATCAAGTTATTTGCAGTATGCCCTGACCTGGTAGTGGCTGGCATAGCAAATGTATAAGCTTCACGTGAGGGCAAGTTATTTCGACACTGGCTATCCCTCGGTTGATTTGTTGGCTGAACTCGAACGCTGGCCATCCAATCATCCGTTGACTGTATTAGTGACAAAGAAACATATGGTCATTTTACAAATAATCGTGCATAAAAAATTTTGTTTATAAATTGGAAATCCTCAAAGAAGGGCCGAGGTCCAAAGGACACTGTTAAGTCAAAGAAAGTAGAAAGGAAATTTGGAAAATAATGATTAGGTAACACAAAGTTCAAGTTTTAAAAGAGTGAAGATTGTAAGAGGAAAAGAGACTGAAGAAGGTAATGTGGCACACAGTTTTGACACATTGGAAATGAATCAATGAAATGAGACACTGAGTTGTTGATCTGTGCATTGAGTTGAACTCAACTTGTTAATGTGAAGGGAGGAGGAAGAATTTGAAGACTGGTATGTTTCTGCGTAAACCCTTAGGGTTCTATAGCAGAGCTGTTGGATTGTTTTAGACAGCCCTAGTAGTCTAGCATAGGCACGATGGGCTGAATGACTTTCTGTCATGCTGTAAACTTCCATGACCTATGGAAACTTCTATGTTAAATGGTGTGTTTACACCATAGGAGGAACGAAAGTCCCAACTGAGGAGTACTGACCCTAGTAAAGTAAAAAACGTCAACAGAGAAGAAAGGCTGTAATAGAAAGAGAAGGGCTGGGGGATGGGGTGAAGGGGAGGAAAGAGGGATTGGAGGCTAGAGAGGAATCACATATTAGACCAGAATTTTCTTGCAAACTTTTACGCAAGTGTAAGAGGCATGTCTCGGATGGCTGTGGGCTATTTGGTGAGTAAACAGTTACATTTGGTATGTCTGGGAGAGTGAAAGCTGAAGCATGCAGCATTTTGAATACCTCTGATTCATAGCGAATGGCAGCTGTGAAATCCATCAGGTATGGAATGTTGTCAATAATGAATTGCAGTCCCATTCCATGGGGGACACGAGCAAACCCCAGACCTGTCCAAGTTGCGGGTCTATCAGGAGTATGTTCTCTGGAAACAATCTGTACTTGAGATTCTGGATTCACATTTTGCTAAAGAAAGGAATGTTTCAAATATAAGCCTCTTTTTGTTTTACCTGTCACATATTTTCCTAAAAGAGTACCTCCCAGAATTAGACTTTACAAAGTGTGTCCTTCTAACATATACAACAATTATCCACAAGTCCTTTACCTTAAGTATACACTAGCCTCACCAGGTACTGATGTTTCCCAACCAACACAACTTGCACCTATGTAGCATTCCTTACATGTCGGATGATTGTCCCATGTTAACTCACTTATTACCCATTCACTTACATTGGGCCCAATGCCTTTACAATAAAGGGGAAAGGAACACTGAGGGCAGAATTTTAACCATGGTGTGCTGTTCTCAATCGCAGAACAGGAGATCAACGCCACTTCCACCCTCTTGCCTTTTACTGGTTTCCTTGTGATTCAAATTAAAATTTTAAATATTGTCAGAGTGCATGGGAGACACCTGTGATCACGTGGTGGGGGAAACTTTTCAGTGTTTTTGCATTCATTCTTTATTGAATATTCATGTTACTGTCCTGTGTTGTACTCGCCATTCTGTGGGACATGACTGAACTTGCAGGCTCAGCTGGCCCTCCCTCCATGCATTGTAAAGGACATTGTCTGAGATCAGTCTCACCAGGGATAATTGAAATGTTGTAGGTGAACTCAAAGCCCTGTAAGGACTCTGCCAGCCAACACCCTGAGATGGACCCACATGTGGACAGTACTGACACCACCCTTTAGTCCCCTGATTTTCTTACCTTGACTAACTGTTGCCATCACACCCAGGATATCACTTCACCCTCCATGACCCTGACCCCACTCTCTGCATTCCCTTAGATGCCTCTTCCACTCCTCCATGGCCTAGACATCCCTCCATACCCCCCCCTCACTACTGACTCCCTCTTGCTGGTTCTGAGCCTCCATGTAAACCGCCATTCTCCTGCTCCCATCCCTTGTGCCACAGAATTCAAAAAGGAAAACTGCTGATCTCAGACACAACTGCACAAAGCTGTCTGTTGCACGTCACTTTTAAACAAACATGAATTGGGTGTCACGAGATTCTCTTGCACCGCTGACTTTATCATGAAGGTAGGATGTGATTACAAAAGGTTTTAATATAATGAGTATTCATGTCATGAAAATGCATTACAAGTAGGAACCCACCACACAATGGCGTGAGGCCTGACCCACCACCAACACGCCACTGAATCAATCTCTAAATTTAAACCCGACGTCAGAAATACAAAATTTCAGCTCCCGCCTAATTAAGTCACACCACCTGCTACGTTTCCCACTCTTGAAGGCTCCATAAAATCTCCCCCTGAGAATGGGATAAGGGAAGGAGAATGGAGAGGGTAATGATCACGGAAGAGGAATTTGAGGAGATTTTTGAAAGGGGAAGAGATGGCAAAGCAGAGGAAATAGGGCAGAAAATTCCAGAGTGTAGGAGTGGAGGCACTTTCTGATTGCGAGAGTAACCCCAAGACTTTCACCAATTTCTCACGGCTGATAACAGCAGATTGTCTTTTGTATGGTAGGTGGTCTGAAAACAGACTAATCCCATTGCCACTAACAGTATTCTACGGCTGGAGAAATAAAAAGGAAAACAGAGAGAAATCAATGTCTAGGGTTAAATTTCTGACTTTCAGAAATTCAGGTATGCAGATTGCAATTTTGTGAATTTTTAAATTTACATTTATGGTCACTGGGAGCATAAAATTATAAAATGGCCCTTATATTCCATTATATGATGCCATCCCACAATTACTAGCAATAGTAACTAAAAACCTCACTAACCTCCATTGCCTTGTTTTCCTTATACCAAACTAAAGCAAATATAAAAAATACTTCAAAATGCTTATAGAATAGCTACTATGAAGAATAATAGATGCTTGATAATGTGTTTAAGACAATAGCTCAATCTTAAATGTTGAAAGGCTTTTGAAATTTACTGTTGTCATTAAATGACTTATTTGAACCATTTGCGTCATTGCTAATCTTTGTGTACAGTGTCCGGCAAGTGAACAAACATTGGACTGGCCAGTCATTCCAATCCCACTTTTGCCTATAGAAACACAGCAGAGGTGCTTTTTACAAATTATTTTATGATGATTGGCGGTTATGAATTTAACAATATGCAGAACATTTTACTTTAGAAGCTTTTCATACCCTCTTCCTTTGACGTCGCATATGATGTTTAGCAATCCTGTTAAGTATCAGTCTACCATGCTCCACTCTAAAGTTGTAGCCTCGCCTTCGTAAATAGTCATCACATGATGGCAACGATGTAGGCCTTACCTGAGAAAAGAACTCATTCCATTACTGAAGAAAATAAGGAACATTGTAACTGTATCTATAAGTCTATTTAGGAAGTATTATAATATTAGAATTTTTACATCAATAATGTTGTCTTTCATAAAATAACATTTTGGAATGCAGCATATCAGTAATTTATGACATGCTATGCTTGTGAGAAATAAGTTTGGGCCTATGGTTTCCAAAACGCCCCATCATTGGGGCTTTCCTCTGTCATAACTGCACCTGGTGTACACTAATTGATAGACACTGATTGTTATGAATATCATGCCAGGATGGTAGATTAAGATGAACTTGTTGGATCATGGTCTTTTTGGTCTATAATTCAAAGTTCCTACGTTTGGTGAGTATCTCAAAATTGTCTTGATTTTCTGATTTTCATGATCTAATAATGTCACAGTTGTGTAATTATTACTGATTAAGTGGCAATGATAAGATTCTGTTCTGTTGAAGAGTCATACAGACTCGAAATGTTAACTGTGTTCCTCTCCGCAGATGCTGCCAGACCTGCTGAGTTTTTCCAGGTATTTTTATTTTTGTTTTGGATTTCCAGCATCCGCAGTTTTTTGTTTTTATTTTATATAAGATTCTCATGTTGGATGAGATAAGCACAAGTAATATCTTATTCCAATCATGGAGTCCAGAATGCTTTATATCATTTAAGTTGCAGAATGAAATGAGAAGCAAACAAATAATGTAGCCCTGGGCAGCATTTTGTGATAGGTCTCTGAGTTCAACTACAAACTAGACATATGGAGTTAAATTCATATCTCTCAGTTTACAACACATATTTTCTGGCCTTTTTAAATTAAATACCAAATTTTACACCGATCCAAGACCTCCCACTCTCAGTTTAATGATGCTCCTGATAAGGAGGAATTGCCTGCAATTTATTCATTTTAATCGGGGCCGAGGAGCTGATTTGGAACTGTATCATAGTTGACAAAGCATGCTTAATATTCAGCCAGTGACAGAGGCAGATTTACCATGAAACACACCGTGCCACGGCACGGGGCCCCCAAATGATGAGTGAGTGCTGAACTGTTGGAAGTGCTGTCTTTCAGCTGAGACGTTAAACTATCTGCTCGGCTATACACAGAAAATCTTCTGGTAGTTTCCCCCCTCTCAAGACACTAAAACAAACCATTACGCAATTTGTGAGCTTGATGTGGCTGGAGCGAAGGGGAGGGAGAGGAAGAGTGGGGGCTGGGAGTTGGCGGGGGGAGCGGAAAGGAGGATTCAGTATAAGCAGCCTTAGCATGCCCCAGGCAATGTGGATGGTTGGCTGAGATCTGAGAGATGGGAGACACTCTCCAGTGATGTCCATGTAATAATCCAACCTCTTGTGGCTTTCAGATCCACCCTCCTATGTTTGCTTGGTTATAGTGCATGGACTGCTTTTGCCAAAGCACCATAGGTTTCAGTCAAGCAGACTGAGTACAATGAATGCAACAGGGTTCCAGGGAGAGTAATGGTGACACAGTTCCAGCTTTCAGAGGCACCATATTGCTTTGCTACGTGGTTAGTTTTCAATGTAGGTTATAAAACGAGAAGGATAGGAGAGAGAGAGAGAAATGATCTGGATGCACAGCACATTCATTTTACTGCATAATAACCCTTCTCTTTGTTAGCAGTACAATGGCAGGAAAAGAAAGCCTGAATATTGGAAAAACTGATTGGGGATCCAAGTTAAACTGAACAATAACTGGGAGATCAGGGGGGTAATGAGCGAGAGGTAAGGGGGATGCCATTCCATTGCGATGCTATTCATTCAGTGGGAACTGGGTGGGAAAGGGGGTGGTTTTGATGTTTTCTTGAAGCGTCGGCCTTTTTTGTTGTGTGTGTTAATGGGGGTTGTTTCGGGCTGGTACTGTTGCTTAGAAAAGCAGGGGAATTTTCCCTGCAGTCTTGCTACCCATCAACCAACATCACAGAAGCAGGTTATCTGGTAAAGGTCACGTGTTGTTTGTGGGAGCTTCCTGTGTGCAACAATGACTGCAACTCAACGGTACTTTATTGGCTATATTGTCATCGTTCATGACCACCGGATGTCTCAAAGCATTGTTACATTTCAATCTTTCTTTTAAAAACTCCAGCATAAAGATGGGGAGAGAGAGATCTAAGAAAGTCACAGGTTAAATTAAACTAGAGACCGCTAGTATGGAAATGACAAGATGACACACCCCACCCTCCCCCAACCACCGCCTAACGTACTTTGACAATTCTATTGCCTACTTCATATATTGGTACATTTAAGGGCAATAAATAAGTTGTGAGGTGAGCTCGGGTATAAATTAACTGTTTTATAAGATTGAGCTAAACCAAGAACTTTAAACTCTAACCTGAATGATTAACCTATTCACAACATGTTATATTACTGATAAACATCAGATGGTTTAGACCGTTGCGACTTCTTTCAACCTGAGAAATTGGCAACACATTAAACAAGCTAAAGAGTCAATACCGAGATGAAATGCACAGTGCAGAATCAGCGATACCAGAAGGATCATCGTCTTCGTTTCTCTCTCCACAGGAACTGCTTCATGTGCTGAGTATTTGCAGCATTTATGTTCATACTTAAGACATTTAACTGGGTCAGATCTGTTCTCAATCTAAAGAAATTGGTCCCTTCCAATTAAATTATTTTTTTGCTGGAGATTGCACCATGTCCAGTTCACAACCAGTCGAAAGCTCATGATTTTTGCAACATGAGCTGCTCGACAGAGGTTCCTTTACATTAGGCTTGAACTCAGAATTTTGCCATTGCAAACGCCTCAATCCTGCCATTAATGGACCATGTGCTAACTGATTGCGCCATGAGAGTAAAGCAGTGCTCACTTGCATACACGTTTTTATGTTGTAATATCTCATTACAGGCAATACATTTTTTCAATTGATTGCCGAGGACTGAGGTTATATGATAGTGTGCAAGAGTTAATCCATAACTGTGAAAAAGCAGGTGAAATAACCAATGCCCTGTTGTTTTGGGTTGTGACTAGTATGAGGGTTGGGGGTGGGTTGATGCTGGTGTGTGGGGGGGGGGGGCCCAAAAATGAAGTTGGGCTTAGAGCCGCACTACTGTAAATCCGCCACTGACATTATTCTATGGTTCTTTTACATTTGGGTGACAGTGAAAGCATTCAAGCAAATGTGGCTTAAACATTAAATTTCACAGTAGTGCCTAACAAGGACTTTATCTGAAAAAATAAGTAAAGGTTTCAGAGATACGAACCAAAGAACCACTATTCCCTAGTTGCACTGCAAGTTCAGCTTCGTACAAATAGTAATCCAGTGGAGCAAAGAAGTAACCTGGAGCTGGTTCATTACACTGGCGGCTGATAATGTTGGGTAGACAACGACACTGTCCATTATGCAAGGAACAACTGCAAAACATGGGCAAAATATTTTCAATTAACTGCAGTGAACAGGCAGTAAATGATACGGCAGTACCATGGTGTAATGTTGTTCTCTATTCAGAAAATTGTCCGCCACATAAGCTCCTTCCACTGTTTTTTGTGAAGAGCTGTTTACATTGTTCAAATTCTCAAGCAGATTCTTGGTAATGGTAAGCATTTCATACAGTGAGACATGACTTTGTAAAATTAATTGTAAATCACTCAAAAAAATCTATTCTGCCTTCCAGTTACAAAAAAGAATTAAATCATTTATTTCAATTAATAGTTCTCATTAATATCCAGAAGCTTTAGGTTAAAGCAAACAAGTACAAGTGTTTGAAGTTCTACACACTCTGTGGTGCTTATGCTAAAAGAACCATTACTTCAACTTAGAGTAGGGAGAGATGGTTTATTTTCACTGATCAAAAAGAGCCTGCCAACAATTGGTTTTCATTGGTTCTTTTATTTTTTCAGACTAGTGAATCTCCTGTGATGTAGCTCATAGTAAATCCAAAGGTGAAACGGTTTATAATGAGGAGAATGCTATACTGTGTCATATACATTATACTATATTGCTGCTCAGGTAAAGTTGTGTTTAACCTGCTCCAGAAAAATTATAATATAACAAGTGTACTTACAGATTATCATAGGCCCCTCCAATGTCACAATCACAGGGGGAACAACCATAGATACTGGTTCCAAGGCCCCAGTGGTTCAGCTATAACAAAATACAGTAACACCATTAGAAGTAATACTACAATAATTTCAAAAAAATAATGGAATACAATGACTGCCTTCAGACTGGTATCTTGGTCATGCGACTGCTCTTCATGTGTGAACCAAGGTAGTAAATACTGGAAATTCATCTAAGAGAGGCTTTCTGGGGGAAACAATGGTGTAGCTGTAATGTCACTAGACTAGTAATCCTGAGCATATGGGTTCAAATCCCACCATGATAGCCAATAGAATTTGAATTCAATTAATAAACCTGGAGATCATGAAATTATTATTGTAAAAAACCATCTGGTTCATTAATGTCTTTTAGAGAAGGAAATCTGCCATCCTTACCTGGTCTGGCCTACACATGACTCCAGATCAACCGTAATGTGGCTGACTTCTAACTGCCCTCTGAAATTGGCCGCTTAGTTCAAGGGCAATTAAGGAGGGCAACAAACGCTGGTCTTGCTAGTGACACCTGTATCCTATGAAAGAATACAGGAAAATAGCCAAACCTGATGCTGCACTCATCTGACATCTGAGCAGAAGCTGGAACTTTCACAGATCCTTCTTTTGTTTCACTAGTCCAGGGCTACTGAAACCGACTGTAGATTCCAGCCACCTGCTCAGTCCTTCATATAGCTGTCCTAGTTTAAATCTGTGTACCCAGCCAAGGCAGAGATTAAACCCTGGTTTTTGATTTGTTCATTGACTATGAGATTAGATAGCAGAACTGCTACCAATTATCCATCAAAGTTGATCTGCAACTGCCTGCCTTACTCAACTTAACTGATCTCATTATGGGACAAACAAGCTCTGTCTCACCTTAAAGTTAAAGAGCTTGAAAGTCCTTGGGTTAGAGAAAGCTAAGAGTGGGCTGATTGTCTGCCAGGGAAGGCAGAACTTGGTCCTGAACACGTTTCTTCCCTGTTTACCTTCTGCTTTAAATACCAGTGAGGGATGTGGGACTAGTAGATACATTTTCTGCCCTCCCCATATCAAGTGATTTTGTCTTGGGGAGTTCCTAGTCAACTCAACTCTTGGAATGACCCCTTTGTAAAACCGAGACTGACAAAGACTGAGAACTGTCATGGGTTCTATTGTAGTCCTTGGAAGAGCCCCAAATGTCACAGGCAAAGTTAATCAGTTCCAGAGCAGAATGACTACCTTCCTAAAAGTGGCAGCAAACTTTCTTTGGAGCATTTTCAATACTTTTGCCCTGCTTCTCATTGCCCCTTCCTGACCCTTCTCAAGGGCAGATAGGGATGGGCAACAAATGCTGGCCTTGCCAATGACACTCACATCCTATGAAAGAATAAAGAAGAAAGAACCCTCTAATATGTCACTTGGGCATTTGTTGCCAGGTCAGGATGGGCACCTCTGATTTGCTGTTACAGGCACAGGCTGATCATGTAAATGAACCAGTCCCTGCAATTTTGCTCATTGGGGTGGTTTCCTTCTCGATGGGTGTGGCTGGGATGCTGGTCCACTTGGGCTGACAGAGTTGGACTCTTGGACATTAGGCTTGTTGTAAAGTTTTTTTGCATAGTATCATGATGAATGATTGAAGGTAATTGGTAAGGTGAAAGATTGTATTATAACATACCAGACACTGCTCACAGCTTTTCCCAGTCACATATCGGTGACAGTGGCACTCCCCAGTGACTGGGTCACAAGCAGGTTGCGCTGACACACTGCCACGTGAATCACATCGGCAACCTGAAAAAATATTCAAGATCTACTTCTGAGTAATCTGTTTGCATCAAAAACCTAGTAAAACAACATAAAGCATCTATTAGGTCTACAATTAGTTCTCATTTGATTGATGTTCTCAGCTTCAGTCCCACCTCTAATCTCAAGCGCCTCCCATCCTCTCCATTGCTAAGAAGGTTTCAGGCAGCTAAATCACCTCTCATTGGGTCTGGTATTAATAACAGGGCCACCCATTGTTGTCAGCATGAGGCCAGTGCCATGTTGAGGCCTTGGTTTTGTTCCCATGATACCAGCAAGCTGTGGGCACCAAACAGGCTCCCCACTGCAGCTTGCTGGTTATGGAAAAGAGAATAGAAATTCATCTGGCTCTTGCGCCAAGCAAACCAACAATTGCAGCCTTGGGGGAGGGAGGCTATGCTGGGAGCGAGGGCTGGGACAGGCCAACAGCACTTCCCATGAGAAAAAAGGGAACATATCTTGTTCTGTTTGTTGAGCAACTTCTAGTGGTCCCTTTAAGGATCATTCAACACCCGGTACAAATCAGTGTAGCATGTGCAACATACATTTCACCTTTTTGTACCTTGAAATTGCAGTTAGGATGTTATGGACAACATGGATCTCTATTTGCATAATGCAGATGGCCTCTCACCAGAAACAGACTGGCACTCCAGACAACATTCTCAGAACTCAGCCTACGATGATGGGAGCCAAAGTGCCAGTTTAAATGGATGGTAAGTGACCCAACACCATTTTGGGCTTTTGCCATTTCACTTGTCGGGCAGAGCAAGTCAAGATCAGGTCTGACAACTCACCCCTTTAAAAAACCCAATCTATGGGCAGAATTTTCCATGCCCGCTGGTGTGGGGCATGATCAGCAGCATGAGCGGACAATATGGCGCAATCGGTTTCACAACAGAGTGAAACCAGTTCGCGGTCGTCCGCTCAGCCTGCCAACAGCGGGCCATGTTTCTCACCATCAGACATCGGGAACCTCATTGTAATACACCATCATATCTTCAGCAGGCCAGCCAAGGACCTGCTATTAAATATAGCGCAGAAGCATTCACCCCGAAGGTAGGGTGGGTGAAGGAAGTGACCACGCATTAGGGAAACCTGCATAAAGCGAGTAGTACTCCTCTGCTACTCAGATAGTTCATGTGCAGACACATTAATATGATTGGTGTCGGGCTTCTAGTTTACCTTCCCGCTCGAGCAGTACAGAGGCATCAAAGTGTCACCAAGTGTTCCAAATCTTTACATCCCGCCCCTCTCTGCCCTCTGGCACAGACTGCAAAGTCATGAGCATTTTATTGGACGGCAGAACAACTGGGTGACTGCACATGTACAATCTCCTTGCTAAAGCTGGCCATGGAGCAGTCACTGCTGGGGGCGCTCACAGACGCTTGTAATGTCAGCATCCTGTTTTGGACCAGTCTCCCCCATAGTACAAGCTAACAGTGCAGCCTTGCAGTGTGGTTTAGGAGAATGCCTGCGCCTGAGCTGAGAGCACAGCATGCAGTCCAATGGGCAAAGCTGCTGCCAATCGGTCAGGTGCAGTGGGGCGGAGGTGGGTGGGGTTTCGGGCAGCCATGCAGCGCACCAATCTCTGGCCATCCAAGTGGAGGTCAGCACTCTCCGGGAACCGTTAAGGGGCCGTCACACTTAACCAGGGCAGGTTCTTAATACACCCATGCTAACCACGTGTCTCTCTCTTTCATCCTGCAGGAGGAGTACATCGGGATCATGGAGCTTGATGAACCAGCTGTATGCCTAATGGCCTACAGAGCATGAAGATGACAGAGGAGAGAGCGGCTGAGGATCCTGGCTGTGCAGAGGCAGGAACAGCAACCTCAGGGAGAAGGGGCGGCTTCGCAGGCTATCACAGTGAGCCATCGCAGGCTGGTGCCTAGCGTTATCCAGGGTCTGTAGACACTGCCTTTCATTCCTGCAGATGACCAAGAACCAGTGTCACTGGAGACTGTGCATAGTTGGGGAACTGGTCAGTCACATCTGCCAGCTGCTGCAGGATTAGGTGCCATGGGAACATGGAGGGAATCCACTGCAAGTGGCTGTGAAAATGACTGCTGTGCTCAATTTCTTTGTCAGTGGCTCCTTTCAGGGCTCCATGGGTGATCTCTGTGGGATCTCTCAAGCATCCACACACAAATACATCCATGAGGTCACGGGTGCCATCTTTGCAAGGGCACACAACTTTGTGCATTTTGCCCAGGACCAGGACAGCCAGGAGGCAAGAGCAATTTGATTTGTCCAGATCTCGGGTTTTCCACAGGTTCAGGGTGCGATCAACTGCACTCATGTGGCTTTCAGATCTCCGTTGCAACTCACGGTACACTACATCAACCACATGGGGATCCATTCGCTGAATGTGCAGCTGGTGTGCAACCACTAGAACCGCACCCTGCAGGTGTGCACACAGTTTCCACGATGGCTACATCCTCAGTCAGTCACAGATCCCTGGAGTCTTCCACGGTCCACAGAAGCTGCAGGGATATCTCCTCGGGCTACCCAAAGAGACTGTGGCTGATGACACCCATGTGGCAGCCTCAGACTGCAATGTAGCAATGGAATAAAGAGGCTCATGCTGCAGCTCACAACTTGGTGGAGCAGACCATTGGCATGCTGAAGATGAGGTTCCGGTGCCTGGACCGGTCTGGTGGAGCCCTGCAATACAGTCCACAGAATGTGTCACACATCGTTGTTGCTCGCTGCGTCCTTTGCAACCTGGTGCTGCAATGGGGAGAGGAGCTGGCTGAGGAGGAGATGGAAGAGCTGGAGGTCTCCTTCAATGAGGAGTACACCAACAGGGATGAGGGTGAGGAGGTCCTCAGAGGCAATGATGATGGGGATGAGGCCCTCGCACTGGCTAGACAGGGCAGGCACATTCGGGAGGCCCACATAGCTGCTAGATTTGTGGAGGATGATGACGACGTACAATGAGATGACCCCATAGATCCTCACAGTGCATCTGTGAACGTTTGACACCAGTCTGGCTTATGGCAGCATGAATATCCTCTGTGAGAATGCTCCTGTCATGGAGATGCAGTGGAGGCCGTAATAGTCGCTCGATTGCAGGAGGATGATGACAACATGCAGTGAGGACACTCCATAGATCTTCACACAGCCCCTGAGAATGTCTGACTCTTGTCTGGCCGAGGGCAGCTTGCTTGCGCTCCGTGATCAGGTCATATCATAGAGAGACAGCCATGAAACTTTAGAAGCATCTACTCCTTTGTCTGCCTTCAGCACCTAAGCCCTTCAGGAGCTGGTGCACAGCATCAGTGGCCACAGATGCTGAAGAGGTGGGGCCCTGTAGCGCCTGCCCACTACATTCTGGCAGCAAATGTCAAGCACCTAGCCTAAGTGCAGGCATCAGTAATGTTTCCAGGGAGTGAGAGGCTGGACCATCACTTTGGTCTGAAGGCCGCACAGAGCACAGGGAAGAGGAACTGGACTGAGTCACCTGCCTTTATATTGTGCGGAAAGGTTTCACATCTGAGTGACAAGAACACTGCTTATCAGAACAAGGAGCCACAGGCAGGGAGACATTCTTAGGAGTTTATTGACAATAGTGAACAGTATGTACAAGTGATTAAGACCCACACCTAGGCAATGCAACTAATTCTTTGTTCCCAGAGGGCTGGTCTGTTGAGCGCCTTCCTGTCCCTTGATCAAAAGAAGGCATTTGACAGGGTGGATCACAAATATTTACTCGGAACTCTGCGAGCGTTCGGGTTCGGGATGCATTTTGTCGCCCGGATCCAACTTCTGTACACCGCCGCGGAGTGTCTAGTGAAGGTTAACGGGTCCCTGACGGCGCCCCTTCGCTTTGGGAGAGGGGTACTTCAGGGCTGCCCCCTGTCTGGCCAGTTGTATTCTATTTGCGTAGAGCCTTTCCTGCGCCTCTTGCGGAGGAGATTGTTGGGATTGGTTCTGGGCAGGCTGGGCATCGGGGTGGTCCTTTTGGCTTAAGCTGATGACGTGCTCTTTATGTTTAGCGACCCGGCTGACCTGTGGAGGATGCACAAGTGCCAAGATGTCTACTCTGCCGCGTCTTTTGCCAGGATCAACTGGGATAAATGTTCTGGACTCCTGGTCGGCCCGTAGCAGATGGATCCCCTACCCGAGGAGCTCAGGACTTTCACCTGGAGCAGGACCAGCCTCCTCTACCTGGGGGTCCATCTCTGCCCTGCTGAGGAATCCTGGCCGGCGAATTGACAGGAACCGGAGACGAAGGTCACCGCTCGCCTGCGGCGCTGGACAGGACTGCTCCGAGTGCTGTCTTACCGGGGTTGAGCTCTGGTCATAAACCAGCTGATTGCCGCCATGTTGTGGTATCAGCTGGTCACTTTGACCCCTCCCCCGGACTTTGCCACGAAAAACCAGAGAACGCTCGTCGACTTCTTCAGGGACAAAAGACTGCACTGGGTCACCACTGAGGTTCTGAGTCTCCCACTTAGGGAGGGCAGTCAGGCACTGGTGTGCCCTTGTACCCAGGTGGCGACTTTCCGCCTTCAGACCCTGCAGTGATACCTTTACGTCGAGCCTCCTCCGAGATGGTGTGCCCTGGCGACGTATTTCTTTCGCCAGGTGCATGGCCTGACTTATGACGTGCAACTCCTGTTTATAGAGCAGAGGGACCTTAGTGGCTCCTTGCAGGCGTTGCCCGTCTTTTACCAGGATCTGATCAAAGTCTGGAACATGGTCGCCTTGCGACGCAGCTCTCCCCTGTCAGGAGTAGCGGCTATCATCAGAGCCACTGCTCAGGAATCCGCCCCTCTGTCCTTTTCAGTGGCTGGCGGAGAGGAGGCCTATGACTGCCGGGGTGACCAGGATCGGGGATGTGCTGGGTGGCGGAGGAGTGGGCTGGATGCTCCCTCAGGAGTTGGTGCGTCACACGTCCATGGGCGTCCGGCTCGTGGCCGATGCCATTCAAGACCTCAGGACGGTCGTGCTCGGCCCCCAAGTTATTTTGGATCTTGAGGTGGCCCAGGTGTGCAGTGGTCTTCTGCCTGAACGTTCCCCTGTTCGGATGGAATTCCACATTGGTCCCAAGCCCCGAACACTCCCTTGGGTGCTGGTGCCTCACAATATGAGCCAACTCAGGGAAATGCCCTCCATGTCCTTTAGTATGGCACGGAGGAGCTTCCTGTATGAACTGCTGCTGCACACCTTTCACCTCCTTGCCCTTGCCCACCGCCCGGACACGCCCTGGTGTGCCTTGTTGCCGTCTGGTGGTGGAGGTCCCTGTTGGGATGCCCTCTACAGAGGTGTCCTCCCGCTTTCCACTGGGGACCTGGGGTGGAGGGTGTCGCATGCAGCAGTCCCCTATAATTGTAGAATATGTAGGTTCACGGACTCCCAGGATACCTGCCCTTTTTGTGGTCTTGTGGAGTCTGTGGACCATGTTTTTATAGGGTATTGTAGGCTGCACTCCCTTTTCATTATTTAAAAAACCTTTTATTTCTGTTTTGTTTGCACTTCAGTCCCACGCTCCTGATCTAAGGACACCTGGTGCGGAGGGGGGGCCAGGAAGGAGGAGGACCTCCTTCTGAACCTGCTCTTGGGCCTGGCCAAATTGGCCAATAACAGGTCCAGGCAGCGGGTGATCGAGGTGGTCGTCCCGCCCAACTGTTTGGCCCTCTTCCGCGGCTACGATCGCGGCTGGGTGTTCCTGGAGAGGGAGCACACAGTGTCTGCTGGCACTGTCAAGGCCTTCCGTGCCCGGTGGGCACTGGAGGTGCTGTCTTACCTGGGTGCTTCATCGACCCCTTTAATCACAGTTTGATTTAATGTTTGTAAGTTTCCTTTAAACTTTGTCCTTGGTTTTACAGCTGACCTGACTTAGGGGCTGTGTTTATTTTATCCTTTATTTTGTTAATTTAGTTTAATTGTTTGACTCTGAAAGATTTAATTCTCCGTTCCCAGAGGGCTGGTCTGTCGAGCGCTTTCCTGTCCCTTGATCAAGAGAAGGTGTTCGGCAGGGTGGATCATGAATATTTATTCGGAACTCTGCGAGCGTTCGGGTTCGGGATGCATATTGTCGCCCGGATCCAACTTCTGCACCCTGCCGCAGAGTGTCTAGTGAAGGTTAGCGGGTCCCTGACGGCGCCCCTTCGCTTTGGGAGAGGGGTACGTCAGGGCTGCCCCCTGTCTGGCCAATTGTATTCTATTTGCGTGGAGCCTTTCCTGTACGTCTTGCGGAGGAGGTTGACGGTATTTGTTCTGCGCGGGCCGGACATTGGGGTGGTCCTTTCAGTTTACGCTGATGTCGTGCTCCTTATGTTTAGCGACCCGCTGACCTGTGGAGGATGCGCGAGTGCCAAGATGTCCACTCTGCCACGTCTTCTGCCAGGATCAACTGGGATATCAGTTGAGAGCACGCCTCCCTCCTGGCCCCCCTCTGTACCGGGTGTCCGTAGATCAGGAGCGTGGGACTGAAGTGGGGCTGGGGTGCTTTTTTGACCCCCTTAATCACATTTTGATTAGATGTTTGTAAGTTTCCTTTCAACTTTGTCCTTGGTTTTACAGCTAACCTGACTTAGGGGCTGTGTTTATTTTATTCCTCATTTTGTTGATTTAGTTTAATTGTTTGACTCAGAAAGAGGTAATTCTCCGTAACCATCCTAACCCTGCTGTTACGTCTTGGTGCTTCCTGGTCATCCACAGTGGAGGTGGAGGCAGCCTGCTGATTGCGACACCTTGTCTGTGATGACCTTGGTGGGCGTCCTGTGGAGGGTCGAGACTTGGAAGGCCCAGGCCAGCTTTCAGGGTCCTGCTGTGTGGCAGTGTAGCTGGAGCTGGAGTTGCTGTGATCACAGGAAGAGGGGAGTCGGATGGGCTGGACACTCTTGGATGGATAGGCCCGGAGTGTGCAGCTGCCGATCTTCCTACCTATGGGTGCCTGAGTGCCCCAGGCTGATTCCTTAAGGAGAAGGGGAGCTGGAATGAGATTGAGCTGCCTGGCACCCTTTTTGCATACACACTGTTGGAGGCCAACTATGGCATCAGCGATGGAGTTGAGCCCGTGCAACAGTGCAGGAGCGACGTCCTGAACCAAGGCCTCCATGGCAGCTGCCATCCTAACAGTGTTTACCTTGGTGCATTGGCATGCCGGTGCAGTCCTCTGAGTGCCAGATGCCAGAGAGGTCCCTGCCGCCACCTGCTGTGGATCGGACAGTACGATTTGCTCACCAGATTGTGATCCCAGGGTTATTCTAAAGCGAGGTCCCACCGAGGTGTGTCGCTGCACCTGGGACGAACTGAATTGCTCTACAGAGAGCTGGCATGGGCTCGGTGGACTGAGTGACCTCCTTCTGTGCCCTAATGAACCGATGACAGGACATCTTGCTGTCAGTGATATCATCCACTCAGAGGTGGCATCAATTAAGAACTTAAAGAAATTTTAGCAGAAATCAACATGATTGCTTAAAAAAAATGAATTTTCCTCAGGCAGCCACAAGGTGGTGCTCAGAACAAGCTGATCCATGAAGTATCAATCATCCACTAAATACTCCATAAAGAGAGGAAGAAACAGACCCGTAAAATGGTCATAGAATTAGGGACACTGAGTACTAATTGGTAGAAACTTGACATCCATTAAAATAGGGGTAGTGAGACTCAAATTCCTGCACCTCAAGGATGCTTCAAGAAATTATGTCCTGAAACCGTGGCAGGCACCCCAAGCCACTTGCATGTGCTAATACAATGCTTAAAGCCTCTTTTAGGGATAAGGTTGCCAACTCTCCGTGATTGCCCTGCAGTCACCAGGAATTGAAGGTAAATCTCCAGGATACTGCTGTGCAACCCTGGAGGAATATCATCAGGACATTAAAAAAGATTGTTTTTTTCTTCATTATCTTTGAACATTTCTCAACATAAAAATATTGAAAATGGGAAAATAAAATCTTTTTGGCTGACAGTCAAGCATCATCCAGTTGGGTAATGATTCTTTTTGCTTTCCAATTTCAAACAATGCTTGGCAGTTACTGCCAGTAACCATCAGCCAGTGCATTCTCCATTGTAATGCCACTACCAATCAGAGCCCACTTGGCAACCAATCAGCATTCTCTTCTCATACAGTATAAATTGTTGTTCCCCTTACATTTGATATTCTTGCAAATTGTCCTGATGAGCTCAAGACAAAAAGCTTTAACAAAATAAAAGTTTCTCATTTTTCAGCAATGCTTTCCAATTGGCATAGGAAGGCAGTGCGACAGAAGGATGAATGTGTTGGTCAACTAATGGCCAGAGCGTGGAGGCAAGACATATGATGAAACCTCCAAGAATACATTTAATCGCAGTTAGCAACCTGATTTAGAGACCTTCCGTGGAAATTGGGCTTCCCTGAATGTAACAAGTATGCACTCAGCTCTGCTGCAGTTTTCTAGATGTGGATGTGGCCTATAGCCAGCATTCACCATTTAATTGAGTGTTTGATTTAGTTTTAAGCTGATGTAGAGCCAAGAGGAGTAGGAAGACACCACAGCACACTTGGTTCTTGGCAGTTGCCGCTGGCAACAACCCTGCCTCAGCCACCCTCCAGTATAATGCACCAAATATGTTTCGCGGGAATCGTTCATTCTTCAGTGTGCCGCTATTTGCACCCTATTAAAATGAATATTTAATAGCTTTCCACAAGGCCCATATAATGCTCAAAAAAACGCCAGATAAATGGCATGTGTATAAATGGCATATGTAAAGGACAGGATTTTCCTGTGGACACTGGACCAAATAGTGCTCTTGAGCCCACACTTGCCGGGAATCAGGTCGCTGGAGTTATTTTCCAGGAGCCCAACACCGCGCTCAGTGTCCTTTAAAGAATAGTGGGTGGGTTGCCCACATTGCCGACCCAATCAGACGTCCAGCAGATCCAGAGACTTAGCAGCCCCATGAGAGAGGTGGGTGCTGCTTGAAGCTGCTCTGAGAACGTGAAGGCACCTCAAAACAGAAGTGCCCCTAGGGGCATAAAGTTAAAGTAAAAATTCAAAGGGGCCAAATAGGCAGGTCCAGTGTGGACAGGAAACCCCTCCAGTAACAGTGTTTGGGTTACAGGTGCAGCCTTTGCTACAGTGGCTCCCTCTTTGAAGATGGACCCATAGCCTGGCACATGGAGGTCGCCTCCATGGAGCTGGCAGCCTCCGCACATGATGGGGGATGGTAGGGTCGCTGCACCACCGGCAAAAATCACAGAATCGCAGAATCACAGAATCTTAATGACACAGAAGGAGGCCATTCAGCTCATCGTGTCTGCAACGGCTCTCCAAATGAGCATTATGACCTAGTGTCATTCCCCTGCCTTTTCCCCGTACCCTTGCAAATTGTTTCTATTCAAATAATCATCGAATACCCTCGTGAATGCTTTGATTGAACCTGCCTCGACCACACTTCCAGGCATTGCATTCCAGACCTGAATCACTCACTGTATGAAAAAGTTTTTTCTCATGTCACATTTGCTTCTTTTGCAAATCACTTTAAATCTGTGGCCTCTTATTCTTGATCCTTTTATGAGTGGGAACAGCTTCTCCCTATCTACTCTGTCCAGCCTGCTCACAATTTTGAACATCTCTATCAAATCTCCTCTTGGCCTTCTTCTCTCCAAGGAGAACAGTCCCAACCTCTCCAATCTATCCTCATAGCTAAAGTTTCTCATCCCTGGAACTATTCTTGTAAACATCTTCTGCGCTCTCTCCAATGTGTTCACATCCTTCCTATAATATGGTGCCCAGGACTGTACACAATCCTTCAGCTGAGGTGTAATTAGTGTCTTATATAAATTCAGCATAATCTCCTTGCTCTTGTAGTCTATGCCTCTATTAATAAAACCTAGGATACTATATGCTTTATTAACTGCTCTCCAACTGTTCTACCACCTTCAATGATCTATGCACATATACAGCCAAATCTTTCTGCTCCTGCACCCCCTTCAAAATTTCACCCCTTATTTTATATTTTCTATTCATGTTCTTCCTACCAAAATGCATCACCTCACACTTCTCCACATTGAACTTCATCTGCTCCCTATCTGCCCACTCCACCAAATTGTCTATGTCCTCTTGAAGTTCTACACCATCCTCTTCGCAGTTCATAACACTCCCAAGCTTCGCATCACCCGCAAACTTTGAAATTATTCCCTGCTCATCAAGATCAAAATGCCACTAAACTGGTAAAATCTAATTGGGGCCTTAAATAAGCAAATTGGTTGCCCACCACTGTTCAGTGGGCAGCTGATCCATTTCCCAGGTTGCACCTGGTTTCCTGGTGGCAGGAATGCATCGGGAAGAGCCTCAATGCAGCTGCCCTATTTTCCTGGCCCCTATTCCTCCAAGCCCTCCACCACAGGCTGGGAAAATTCAGCTCAAATTGTCAGCTTGTATAATTGGATTTACATATAGTGAAACCTCTAGTGTCAACTAGCACAATATTTCTTTAAACACTGTCAGAGTTCCATTTTATCAGGTTATATTTAATTAACTTCTGGGATATTGTGGCCTAGAAATTCATGCCTCTGTTTGGATAGGTTCATATTGGTTCAGCTAATTTTGGGCTCCAGGCCCTATTATCACTGAATCGGTAAAATGCAGACATAGCCTGTCTCCAGGCAGTTCACCAGAGCAAAGACCGCGAAGATCAGACTATTGCATCATTGGAAGAGGCCCTCAATTAAGCCCTAAGAAAAGACTGGGAGAGCAGGGTGACTGGAAGGCGGGGACGATTGGAAGGATCTGAGAGGGAGAGTAATAGTGGCCAGGATGGAGGGCAGCAGTGATCAGGTGGTGGGGACTAAGGTAGCAAAAGGGTG
Organism: Carcharodon carcharias; assembly: GCF_017639515.1. NCBI lineage: Eukaryota > Metazoa > Chordata > Chondrichthyes > Lamniformes > Lamnidae > Carcharodon > Carcharodon carcharias. The sequence goes on along the minus strand of NC_054479.1, from coordinate 102,881,545 downwards.
GTGGCAGTGATCATTAGAGAGCAAGCAGTAACCGGCACTGGCCAACAGTTTTAATGTAGGGTGAGAAATCACGCTCCTGCTCCTGGTAAGTATTTTTAAGGTAAATATTTTTAACAAGTGTTTTGATGGTTTGTTGTCTTCCCTGATATTAGAGAAGGCACGTCATATAGGAGCTCAGCCCTTATATTCGTATGCGAAGGGCCTATGCCTGTGTCAAGGCCATAGTTGGCTATTTTCTACCTACACCAATATGGTAAGTGGTGTACATCACACTCATAATGAGCGTGAGGTTTCTCTCTGCCATATTGGAGGTTCAGGGGCCCATTTAGAGCCAAAACATAATTACGTGTTATTGAATTTCTAGGTGCCTAGCTCTAAAGGGTCTAAGATGTTTGCATTGCACCCACTAGTGATGTTGAGTGATTTCAATAATAGATCTTATCATGAACTTGGTTGCAAGCTTGAACAGATTACAGCTATCTTGGAGCTTGCAGCTGTCAATGACCTTGTATGCCTTTGGGCAATAGCTATTGGGCTGTAATTCTTTTTTAGAATTTCTAGTTGACACATAATACCATAGTTTGCTTTGACTGGGCTTGTTATCAGAACATGTGATTATTTCCTTTGCCTAAGCTTGTTATCATGTTATACTATTGTAGTATTCATGATCTCATCATACCTTCTATCTGCATGGGGGCAATTTTAGTCACATTTAACAGTATTATACAGATGTATTGGAAATGCTCTAGTTCTGCAGAATGGACTGTTGGGCAGGTTCTTCCAGTTTTAGCAATGGAAGAGTTGAATATAGAGGCAATAAATGCATGGTGAGAGCTTCAACAACCAATGAGCTCAGGCAGAGATAGAGACAGAGACAGAGATGGGGGATGTCACAGAGATGGAAGTCACCAATCTTAGCGAGGATTTGGGTTCTGAAGCTCCACATAGGGTTAGCTAGGACAGGGAGTTTCCAAATAGTCTGGCTCCATCTCAGACAGTGGCTAGCAAGAGGGATGCAGTTGGTGGCTAGGGAATGCAGTTTTGATAGGGACCAAAGACACTAAGTAGAATAGCCCACTAGACAGTGGAAACAAAGCAGCTGCAAGCACAAAAAATTAAAGGAGTTGTATTTATATGTTCCCTTTCACAACTTCAGGACTCCCCAAAGCAGTTTACAGTCAATTGACTACTTTTGAAATGCATTTAGTGTTGTAATATAGGATACAAGGCAGCCAATTTATGCATAGCACTGTCCCACAAGCAGCAATGTGATAAAGACCAGATAATCTATTTTTAATGGCATTGGTTGAGAGATTGGAAACTCCTGTACTCTCCTTCAAAATAGCATCATGTGATCCTTTACATCTACCTGAAAGGGCAGATGTAACATCCCACCTGAAAGACAGGACTCCAGATTCCTTCAGTACTGTACTAGTCTGCTAGCCTAGATTATGTGCTCAAGACCCTGGACTGTGATCTAAACCCACAACTTTCTGATTGAAAGGGAAAAGTGCTACCTGAGTCATAGTTGACAGAATATATTAAAAAATATCTGCACTACATGTAGATTATATATTATAATGAATTAAAAATGTTAAGATTGGGTAAGTGTGAAATATAGATATTCCAGTAAACAACAGAAAGATAAATTTCTTTCTTAGTTCATACACACCTTCACACCCTTCAGTATTAACAGCGCTTAGTCCAAAGTAGCCAGACTTGCACTGATCACATCTTGTCCCTTCAACATTTCTCTTACAAATGCAGTGGCCAGCAACTGTACGGAGGCTCGAGTCTGAGTGACTTTCACACATTCCATTGTTCAGTGAGCCGTTGAGATCACAGTTACAGGCTATGAACCGAAGAACAAAAGCAATAGGTTACAAGTGATGCATTTCTAGATAGTTGAACAAGATCAGTTAGACCTGCTTCTTACATTACTCCAAAGACTAGCCTGAGTTCCTTTAAGTTGCAAATGAGGACTTAATCAATTTTTTAATAATAATCACACGTTTTTGGAAAACAAACTAGGGTGATCTAGAATTTTTCGTCTTCAGTAGTAATGAAACAGTTGTGCCTATGATGCAATGTTGAATCATTTCCTGGTATTTTTCAATCTTTTAATTGTAAATGTAAACTATACAATTAAGAAATCAAGATGAACTCTTCTTTGGTTATTTATTCAAAAAATGCATATTTGGATGTATGATGTAACCAGACTTCCTGGGTTCAAGTGTATTATTACTGAAAAGGAAAGTTGTATGATCTGCACTAAGTCTTCAGGAATTTGGGTGAGGTGAAAGCAATTTCTCAATTGAGGCATTTAGAAAAACTCCAAGTTATATTCTTTTAGAAAGCATCTTTAAATGTATTCTTATTATAATTGAACTAAGGTTTATCCTAATAAATTCATTCATATCCTTTTCAACCTTTGTGATTATGTTTCTAATTTTCTGAAGTTTAATTTTAGGTTCATGACATTATCAAGGATTTTTTTGTGAAAATCGATTTAATTTCAAAATCCTAACAATTGGAATTAGTGTTGGTTGCAAAGCTGAAAACATACAAGGATTGCCTTCAACAGTCTGTTTTCCCCTCATTGGAAGAGGTAGAAGCATAGGACTTCATTTGCCTTCTGAGAAAACACTGTACTCAGTGTTATCCTTTATTAATAAGCTTATTTTAAATATTCATTTTAATTACATTAAGTTTTTTAATACCACACATTTAGTACCTGATGTTATGTTATTTAAGGTGGTGCTGTGTTATATTTGTAACAGAATTGTTTCAAAAATGTCTTATGCAGCAGTGAAAGTCTTTTGATTTCACTCAGTCTGGAGAGATTGGGCTTTATAAACTTCATACAGTACCATGTAACATGTCAAGCTCGGCTTCTAAAAATAATTTTCAAGGATTTTTTTTAATTAATAACCTAGGTGTGAAGAGAAGATTGCACCATAATTGCATAAGCCATACGACGCTGAAACCAAACTTAATTGTGAAAACTTCAATCCCTACACAATGAATGGAAGATATGTTTGTTCAATTATTGTGGTTGCCTTAAAGTTCTACACACGTGTATATATAGGAAAATGTGGTCATTTTGGCTTTGTTTGCAAGTTTTTACAAAGCGTCACCTATGGTAAGAATTAATCCATAAATTCAAAAGGATAAAAGCAAACCTACGGACACATGCAAATGGGTCAGAAATCATTCTCCTGGGATCCTGGTAGAAGAAGGGCTTGCACTGGTCACAGTTTTGACCCATTGTATTGTGTTGACATTCCTCACAAACCCCACCACTGACCTCTCCGCTGGCCAAATACACTGCCAGGTCAAAATGGCATTTTTCAGAGTGTCCATTGCAGTTGCATCCTGAAAAGGAAGAAGCACAAATCATCATTTTAAAAATGACATGGAAACGATTGAGTGATCTTCTGCATTGGTAGCCAAGTAAAACATATTTATTGCATTAAAAACTTTTAAGAGAAAAACAAAACAGTTTAAATTTGTAGCAATGGGAGATCCCCCTGCACTTCTTTGAAAAGTGCCCTAGAATCTTATGCATGTACCTGCAAGAGTAGACAGGCTCTCAGTTTAACGTCTCATCCAAAAACTCTCATAAGCTGTGAAACACTTTTAAAATTCTCTTAAAATTAAATTTTTCCTTTAGGTATGAAGAAAGGGATATCTTAAAAACTTGTTAATATATTTCTTAAAATATGCTTTAAAAAAACTGACGATAACAATGACAGTCATAAATTGTTCCATTTTGTATTTAAAGTATTTTTCAGTTATTTAAAATCGGGTTACTCACAGATGGTGCTCTAGAAACTCTGATTAAAAATGCTTATATTTTGCGATAAAGCCATCTTCAACTGTAACAGTAAAATATTTAGTAAAACTGCATCAATGGAACTAAATCTCTTCAATACATCAAGCAACACTTTTACTGCAAATTTTTGCAAAAAATTATTTTAGAACTTTGCTCTGTTCCATGGAAGAAACTGGACCAGATTTTTGCTCTTGAGTTGGGTATGCAGAGTTGGAAAATTTCCTGGCTCTCTGCACATGCCTCAGGAAAAACTGCCCTGAAAAACAGGAGGTTTGTTCCAGGGTGGGGTAAGGGGCATGAGTATGCTGGAGTTGGGCCCACCGTCTGTCCCCGGAAACAGTTCGGTGGCAGCCTTAGGGGCTGTTGGGTGCCGAGGCAGGTCTGTCCCGGTGCTCTGGGACTTCGTCCCAGTTGTAGACCCTCTAGCCCTCAACCCTCACACCTCCTCAACCACTCCCCATGCTCAATTCATGTCAACCCATGCCCCCACAAACTCCCATGGCCCTTATAGCCCCTATGTCAACTTAGTGCCAATCCATGACAACACATGACTCCCAATTCATCTCCATGGCCCCTTATAGCCCCATACCAGCTTAGTGCCAACTCATGCTAACACATGCTAACCCTTTTCCCTTACACCCTCCATATCGATCCAATGTCCCCTCATACGTCAGGAGCCTTGCTGAGGTGAAATAAAATAAAGTTCACCAAACATTAGTATCTATAGCAGGGGTGGGGCATCATTTTCTTATCAAGGGCCACTCATACATAGACAAAATCAACCGTGGGACACACACACACAAAAAACAACTTAATTTATTTATTCCTAAGAGAGAATACAGAAACATTCAACTCACCCACTGCTTTGATGCAATGGTTGAGTTTGCTTTTCCTTAAGCTTCTGTGTCTCAATCACAGCACTCCTGAAATTCAGCTGAACTTTTTGCTTGCTTTCCTTTCCCATTCTTTCTGTCTCTCTTTCTTTCTCCTTTCCCATTTTGTCTCTGTCTGTCTCTCTCGCTCCTTTCCCACTCTGTCTGTCTGTCTCTCCTTTCTCATTTTGTCTGTGTGTGTGTGTGTGTGTGTGTGTGTGTGTGTGTGTGTGTGTGTGTGTGTGTCTCTCTCTCTGCTCTCCCACTCTGACTGTCTGTCTCTCTCTCCTTTCCCACTCTGACTGTCTGTCTCTCTCTCCTTTCCCACTGTCTGTCTGTCTCTCCTTTCCACTCTGTGGCCAGAAATTTCCTGTCAGCGATTTGGAGCCGGGACCTGCTCGCCGACAGGAAAATGATGTAGAATGATGTCGGGCGGAACCCCTGATGTCATCCCGGTCCCTTTAAGTTTTTAGGAAGGTGGGTAGACAGCGAAATCAGCTGTTCACCTGCCGACCTGTCAATGGTCAATTAAGGCCAGGAGCCCGTAATACATGAAACCTCATCCACTGATGGGATGAGGTTTCATGTTCCTTTATAAAAAGTTTAATAAAGTTTATATTGTTTTTATTAACATGTCCCATCTTGTGTGACATTGTCACATGAGGGGGACATGTTAATAATATTTTTATTTTTCTATTTTTTAACTTTTGTGCACTGTCGCTAATCTCCCTGAGGCAGCACTTAGTCTTAGGGAGCAGTGCGCATGCGCGAAAGAGCGCACTTTGACAGCTGGGGATTCCCTCCCTTTTCCCTCCCACTCATCGCGCAGGAAGCGCATAGCGCTTCCTGTTGGGAAGGCCACTGAGCAGGCCTTAATTAGCTCACCCACTCAAAATGGCAGTGGGCCCCGTTTCGGCAGCGGGGGTTGGCTGTCTGCCCACCGCTGAGCCGGTGGGGCCTGCACACCCACCAAGGGCAAAATTCTGCCCTGTCTCTCTCTCGCTCTGTCTCTCTCTCTCCTTTCCCACTCTGGCTTAGGTGTCCTGCTCCTTTTCTCCCCTGCCGTGGATTACTCACAATTTACCACCTGATCTGCAGCTAGCCGCTTTGCATCCCCGCCCTGTGCTCCTGCTCCCAGATCTTGGGCCTTGTTCTCTGCCCACAGCTTAGGCCTTGGGTGAGTGCGGCTGAGGCTCAGGCATCAGAACATGATGGTGGCTGGCCCAGAGTGCAGCATGTGGGGGGCAGGACTGGATTTTTAAATCTCCCCGTGGGCTAGATGAAAAAGTTAAACAGGCCAGATCCAGCCCCCGGGCAGGAGGTTCCTCACCCCTGATCTATAGTATACTATTAGATATACAGTATAGTATAATATCTATGACAGACTTAATTATGTTAAAAAACACTCTCATTGATAGAAGTCCATATTCATTATACTTAAATTCCCAGAAGTACTTAATCCCTCATAAACCAGACATTTGTATTCATAGCCCCACATCAAAAATAGCTAATCCCTTAATAATCTCTTGGAATTGTCGATCAAACTGTGAATTTACAGCCCCCTACCCCTGCATTAATAATAGGTTGTGGAAGCAGTCAAGCAATAATAACACTATAATGATATCACTTAGGATTATGTCAACAAACAGCTTTTGAAGCTGCAAACACTGACTTTTTTCAGCTCAGAGACACAGTGGGCTGATTTGGTTCAAAATTTCAAAGGCAGGGCATTTAAACAACTTGACAGCTTGACAGTTCCACAGAACCTATACACCTTTTATGAGTATTCACCTCTCCTGTTAATAATTGTAAGTCACACACTCCTATGAAAATGGGGTCTGTTTGAACTCAGCAATGAGTTGTTACGATCCTGGACCAGATCCCCAAGTTTTTGGTAAGATCCAGTTAAGAATCAATAATGTTTTATTTTAAGTAGACAAAGTTTGAGATCCCAGATACCTGCTATGAGAACAAAGCCACAGGATTCCACGGGTTTTGAATAAACAAAAATAAACGTAACTATACAAGGTCAGAAAGATAAATCAATTTACAATGTCTATATTATACTCTAACATTCAGAGTAAATATGAGGTACATGTGAATTAACAGGCAAACTGTGGCCAAACACACCACACTGCACAATAAGTGACAGATGCGATCAAGTCAGAGTCCACAGACTCCTCAACAACCCACCCAGACATCAGTAAACACTGCTGAGTCAACCAATTTCATTGAAACTCTGTCTCTCTAATGGGGATTCCATTCTTTGCCTTCAAAAATCTAACCTTGGAATTCTTTCCAGATGTTGCTCCAACTCGGAAGGCATCAATGACGGCCCAATTTACAGGGTTTCAATCTTGTCACCTGAGACTCCATTCCCCTAGATTCCCAGGTCTGTACTCAAGCACCAACTCACAAGCACAACTTTAGCTCTTTAGCTGCACCAAGCAGAACACTACTGCTCCAAAGGGGTACCGTTCCCCCAGCAGCCTCCAGCAGAGTCACCAAGCTTCTGCTGCCTTCTCAGATTTTCAGGGCTTCTCCTGAACCCTCATCACATAAAGTCTGCCAACTGCAGCCTTTTCTCTGATTGCAGCCTCTTTCTCTGCTTCTCTTTTTTTCCCCTTAACTGGGACCTACCACTGTCCCCTCTCTTTGTCCCATGTCTGGGACTCCTCTTTTGGGACCTCTCCCTGTCCCCTGCCTGAGACACTTGTCTGCAATGGAGCTCTGTTCCTGGGTCACATGACATGAGGTTTCGTGCCATTTTCCCTTTCTGTGCAGGTGCACTAGGCCCATCCTCCACCCAAAAAACTTTAAATGATGACATGTGCATGGGCAGCCCACCCCCAGTCCGCGCATTAGCGGAAACTCTGGACCCTGTCAGGACTCGGACTTTCCGACCTCTGCTTTTGACGGGAAGGCAAGTTGGGCGTTCATAAGAGAGTTCAAATGGCCCTGCTAGGATTGGGTTTCCCCATGTGTAAGTCACATCATGCTCCTTTTCCCTCCTGGCAAAAATAAGATTTGTCGGAAATGGGGGTGAGACTTCTGGATCCAGGGTCCCAGCATTGTTTTGGATAAGGTGCAGAGCCTCCATGACTCATGAAAACTATGCCACTATGTTCAGTGATATGAAAATCAGTTTGAGCGAAAAACAACAAACCCACCCCTTAAAGCTTTTACAATTTTCACCTGGTCACTGATTGCACTCAGAGTGGAATTTCTTGGCCAGCATATTTAACTAACAAAATGTATCAAAACAATAGCTGTGTAAATTACTTCATTTTTCAAAATCCAGCTCAGTTTTCAGTTCTGAGTTTTTGGGAATTATGAGACAAGTTAAACAGATAATGAATCAAACCAGACGGAATAGTCCTTACTTCTACATTTGTCTCTCTCTGTTCCTATCGCTGGTTGCCACGGTGAATCATTGTACAAGTCCTTACACCTTTCACAGTTTACACCTTCTGTATTGTGCTGACAGACACATTGTCCTTGCACCTAGGAAAACATTTGTAATAGAAACTGATTTAAAGAATTGTGACCAATAATATAATACTGCTATAAACTTTAACTCTTATTGGTGACATTAAAGTTTAGTTGAAACCGCAGTCTCCAAGAGGAAACACACCCTGGACACATCAAATTCAGAATTCACATTTACAAATCTTCTGTAACTCTGACCCAACTGCATTTGCAAAAGTCTTCCAACTTTACATCCCATCCAATGCCCTTTAATTGTCTGACTTCTGTGCAGCTCCTCCTTCTACTTCTGCTATGAGAAGCAGAGCCTTCAGCTTCCTTGTATTTGGTCACTTTTCTGAATGTTCCCCATCTCTGCCTTTCTTTTCTCCTCTGTGATGCACCTTGCCATATTTTCTATGGTAAAAACATTACACAACTGCAAGCTCTCATTAAGAGTGCAGTGTTTGGGCCATCTGATTGGTTAGAATATTTGATTTGTTAATCTCTAGTTCTGGCTTTGCGATGTGATTAATTGTAGGGTTTTTGTACTTTGATGATTGGTTGATGGAACACTCTAGCATTATGGCACACAATAATACATCTACAAGATGCATGATTTTAAATAGGTTTTCCTGCAACTTTGTGTTCTATTATGCTCATGTTTTTATAATTTGTAAATCACCGGTTAGACCTCAGGTAGAGTATCATGTTTAAGTCTGAGCACTACCACAGAGGGTGTCAAGACTTTGGAGAGGGTACAGAGAGTACTCAAAAGGTATCAGGGATGATGAAATTTAGTTACACAGAGATAAATTAAAATTGTTTTCTTTAGAGCAAAGAACGTTACGGGAAGATTTAATACAGGAGTTTAAAATTATGAGGAGTTTTGATAGAGCAAATAGTGAGGGACTATTTTCACTAGCATGAGGGTCAGGAATCAAAGATTACAGAACTAAGATAGCAGGAAAATGAAGAGAATGTTTTTTACACAGTGAATTGTTATGACCTGGAATACAATGCCTGAAAGCATGGTGAAAGCAGATTTAATGACAACTTTCAAAAGGGGAGTGGATATATACTTACAAAGGAAAGATTTACAAGGTCATGTGGAAAGAGACAGGGGAATGGGATGAATTAGATAGCTCATCGAAAGAGCTGGTGATGGCATGATGGTACTAATGACCCCTTTCTGTGCTGTGACATTTTATGATTATATCTGAATTGCCCCACCCCTTGCAAAGGGGGCTGATGGGGCACTTGGCTGCAGGGGCTCTGTTACCCAGACCCTGTGCAATGCATCATTTTTTATTACCTCCGGGGCAGGCAGCTGCAAAGAGGTGCCCCTGGTGGTGAGGTAGAAAACAGGGACTCTCTCCATACCTTGAAAAATCCATTGAGGTCAGCAGTTGAGGTGCCAGGTGGCACATTCTTGTATTTATGTTCACTCTAATTTTCTGAAAATAATTTGAGGAGTGCGCTTTTTAAGGTGAAAAGGAAAAAATGAGTTTTGGTGAAGTTCTTACCATTCCTTGCTGGCTGAATACATCACCTCTAATATTATCAATAGGTATACACTGGCTGGCATGCCCATAGCAAAAGCAGCTCCCTCGAACAACCATTTCATACAGAGCGTAATAATACTTTTCATTAGCTCTGGTCTGCCTTCTCCGCAACCGTGTATCTCCAAGTGTGTGAAGTTGAGTGAAATTTATCCGTAGATTGGTAAATGTTGTAAGCTCTGTGGAAGACAGAAAACAAAAATTTGATATGTATCAAATTTGTGAATGAAGCATTTAGGGTGAAACTGGCCTTGGAGGTAGTTTGTTACACAAATTATCCAATTGTATTTTTCCATTAACTGCATTGGAAAAGAAAATCAGAAGGGCTGGTTAAAATGGCTGCCCAATTCGCTATCATCCATTTTGTGCTCAGACCAATTTCACTCCCATTGTGTAGCTTGTCCTCGCTAAGTGAATCATTTAGCAATAGGCAGAATCATCCCAGATTTTCACTAAGTGTGGTAGCGGGCGGGAAAAAGGACATCTTACCTGCTGATTGCAATGGCGGCCTTTCATGATGTATTGTCCAATTCCCGTCTCATTAATTATGCAGCCACAGGAAACACGCTGTCGCACTGGAGGGTGGCCTCCAATTTGCCTGTCATGCCATTACCTCACCGTTTTCTCACGCTGGGGGCCATATTTAAACTGCAGCCGCACGCACACTTCTCAATGCTTACAGCCCAGGAGGGCACCAGTGAAGACATGGCCCCAAAAACTAAGAAAAGTGCAGCCCCCCCTGATTCAGTGATGCATCCTTGGGATGCTTTCTGGGCACTCTGCAGTCACACTGTGATGTTCTCTACCCCTGCTTTGGCCGCAGGAGGCCCATCAGCCTCACCGTGCCGGCTTGTGAGGCAGTGGCAGAGGTGGTCAGAGCCAATGCTGCACACAAGAGGTCAGCCATCCAGTGCAGAAAATGGATGAATAATCTCATCCATGCCACCAGGTTAAGGCAACCATCTCATCACTCTAAACTCATACACTCACAAAGCCATTGCACATTCACTGGCATCTCACTCACTGCCAACTCAAGGGACAACACCACTCACTCTCACATAAACCCTCACATCTCCATCTGGCCTCATCTTCTCTGGGGACTGCGTCCTCAGCCCTCACCCCCTTGAGGCAACTTTCATAGTTCAACTTGTATCACCACACAAACCCTGGGATACCCCTCTTCCCCAGTACAGCCCTCACCCTGCAGCCTCTTCCCTTGCCTGAGACCACTTCTCCCCCTTCCCTAAGTAAGTCCTAGCCCTGCAGCTGTTGAAAAGCCACCCTAGCCTTACAGCCGGTCGGGTAGGTAGAGTCCTGCCCGTGAGCCCCGCTAAAAGTGATGTGGTGCTGCCAGTGAAGCCTGGCGCTAATGATCGTGAGTGCTGCCCAAAGAAAGGTAGGCAAACAAACATCAAAGTCCTGAGTGAGGTGCAGCTTGCCAGTTGCACATCACTTATGTACAGTTTTGAAACAGGTCAGTGTGCAATGACTCTGATATGCCCGGATGGTCCAGTGTGGGGGGGATGGCTGATTCCGGTGAACAGGGCTTATAATTATTAATATGATGTTCTTGACGTGTGGCAGTGGGAAATGCGACCCGCCATTGACGGGTGGAGTGGACGATTGCAAAGTGGTTTCATGATGCCGTGAAACCGATTTTTGGCCTTCTTGCCATATTGTCCGCTCACGCCTGTCGGGGACAGAAAATTCTGGATGATAAATACACATGCTGCAAAATTCATGAAGTAACAAAAAAACACATTCAATTGATTCCACAACAGAGCCTGTTGAAACTGCTTGTATGTGTATTTCAAAGCAAAGCTAGGTCCCCTTTTCCTAATGAACGGGGTTGAAAAACATTTTACTTATTTTTATCAATATAGAGATCACCATCCATTGTTTGACCAGTAAGAACAATGATGCTTCAGGGAAAAATGGTGTCTTCATTCAGAAAACATTTATAGCTTGTGTATTAAGCACTGAGCACTTTTGAATGGAAATTGTCCAGCCCTTTTGCATTCTTCTGTAACCCTCACAGCGGAATGGCCTCAACTTAGGATACAATTAGTCCTGATCTTGCACCTGAGATTCCATTTAACCTTGAGGGGTCAGAGTGTCCGTCTGCATATTGCCATTAAGACCACTGAGCAGTAGGGAGGCAAGAACTCTCAGCCCCTGGAATAACTGCTTCTCTGATCACTCCAAGGACTGGAAAGGTGTATCTGGTGAGACCAGGTGTACCAGGTCTTCAGATGGCATAAGGAGGAACCACCTGGGGGTCTAGGCAGAGGATTAAAGCCTGGACCCCCAAAGATTTCAGGGTGGTAAATCTACCTCTTTGTTAAATAAATAAATTATGTTTATAACCCTGCCTCCTCCACCCTTGCAAAGAGGGCTGATGGAGCAGTTTTCTCATCTTTCAAGCCTGTTACCTCTCCCACAGATCCTGTTTTGTCCACTGCTATTTTTTGCTTGTGGGGGCAAGCAGGTGCCAAGGTGCAGCCCTAGCGGTGAAGGCTCTCTGAAGGCTCGGAATTGGGATACAAAATAGGGAACTTCCCCTACCCTGAAAAATCCATTGAAGTCAGCAGCAGAGGTCCTTGATGAAACATTCTAGTAGCTTTCCTGGGGTGCAATGCAAATTTCTAGCCTTCTTAATCATTAGTTATACCTGCAGGTTTTCTGTCCTTTTGATGCAGTGAATTTCCACTATGAAGTGGAAACAGGAGCTGGGTCTGTTTTCGGGTCAGAAACCTGCCTTTGGTGGGAAGTGGATTAATGTTCAGATTTTCATGGAGATGGTTTCCTGCCCACTTAGAACTAATGGGGGTGGGAATGGTGGTGGGTCAGGTGAAGTGTGGGATTCATTTAGACACCCCAACCCCACAACAGCCATCACTGTCCTGGGGGAGAGATCTGCAGATTGTGCCAAAGCCTTCCACTTCACCAGAGGGAAACAAAATGCCATAGGGAAGCTGGAGAGGTTTGGCACCTAGGGCAGGGAAGCCCCTCACCTCATCAATGCCAAAGTGGATCTAATGCTGGCGATCATAGGATAGAGGAGGGAGCTCCTTTTCCCAGAGGGTAGCAAAAGGAGGCCACCTCCTCATGCGCTGTGATGACTCCTCTGTTCAGCATCATCTCCCTTTACCTCCAATTCCTCCTCCCTAACCTCCTGTTCTTGCTCCTCCGCAGATGAGCAGATTCCTTCCAGGGCCTCACCATCCCCAAGGTCTGCTCTGTGGAGGACTACGTTATAGAGAGTGTAGAGGACCACCACAATGACTGATATAAAAGCAAAAAACTGCGGATGCTGGAAATCCAAAACAAAAATAAAAATACCTGGAAAAACTCAGCAGGTCTGGCAGCATCTGCAGAGAGGAACATCGTTAAGGTTTCGAGTCCGTATGACTTATCAACAGAACTAAGTAAAAATAGAAGAGAGGTGAAATATAAGCTGGTTTAATGGGGTGGGTGGGGGGGGGGGTGGGTCAAGTAGTGCTGGATAGAGAGCCAGTGATAAGTGGAGATAGCCAAAAGATGTCATAGTCAAAAGGACAAAGAGGCGTTGGAGGTGGTGATATTATCTAAGGAATGTGCTAATTACAGGTAGAAAGCAGGTCAAGCAAGGTACAGATAGCTCTAGTGGGGGTGGGGTGAAGGAATTGAAAAAGGCTAAAAGGTAGAGATAAAACAATGGATGGAAATACATTTAAAAATAATGGAAATAGGTGGGAAAAGAAAAATCTATATTAATTATTGGAAAAAAAGGGGGGGATAGGAAAGGGGGTGGGGATGGAGGAGAGAGTTCATGATCTAAAATTGTTGAACTCAATATTTAGTCTGGAAGGCTGTAAAGTGCTTAGTCGGAAGATGAGGTGCTGTTCCTTAAGTTTACATTGAGCTTCACTGGAACAATGCAGCAGACCAAGGACAGATATGTGGGTATGAGAGCAGGGTGGAGTGTTGAAATGGCAAGTGACAGGGAGGTCTGGGTAATGCTTGCGAACAGACCGAAAGTGTTCTGCAAAGCAGTCACCCCGTCTGCGTTTGGTTTCTCCAATGTAGAGGAAACCGCATTGGGAGCAACAAATGCAATAGACTAAATTGAGGGAAATGCAAGTGAAATGCTGCTCCACTTGAAGGGAGTGTTTGGGCCCTTGGACAGTGAGGAGAGGGGAAATAAAGGGGCAGGTGTTGCACCTTCTGCAGTTGCATGGGAAGGTGTCATGAGAGGGGGTTGAGGTGTAGGGGGTGATGAAGGAGTGGACCAGGGTATCCTGGAGGGATCGATCCCTGCGGAATGCCGCCGGGGGGGGGGGGTTAAGGGAACATGTGTTTGGTGGTGGCATCATGCTGGAATTGGCGGAAATGGCGGAGGATGATCCTTTGAGTGCGGAGGCTGGTGGGGTGATAAGTGAGGACAAGGGGGACCCTATCATGTTTCTGGGAGGGAGAGGAAGGCATGAGGGCGGATGCGTGGGAGATGGGCCGGACATGGTTGAGGGCCCTGTCAACCACCGTGGGTGGAAAACCTCGGTTAAGGAAGAAGGAAGACATGTCAGAGGAACTGTTTTTGAACAGATGCGACAGAGGCCAAGGAACTGAGAGAATGGGATGGAGTCCTTACAGGAAGTGGGGTGTGAGGAGCTACAGTCGAGGTAGCTGTGGGGGTCGGTAGGCTTGCAATGGTTATTGGTGGACAGTCTATCACCAGAAATTGAGACAGAGAGGTCAAGGAAGAGAAGGGAAGTGTCGGAGATGGACCATGTGAAAATGATGGAGGGGTGGAAATTGGAGGCAAAATTAATAAACTTTTCCAGGTCCAGACGAGAGTATGAAGCAGCACCGAAGTAATCATTGATGTAGAGGAGAAAGAGTTGTTTGGGGGGGGGGGGGGTGGGCGGAGTAGGATTGGAACAAGGGATGTGGAATGTTCCACATTCCCCACAAAGAGACAGGCATAGCTGGGGCCCATGCAGGTATCCATAGCCACACCTTTTATTTGGAGGAAGTGAGAGGAGTTTAAGGAGAAATTGTGTTCAGTGTGAGAACAAGTTCAGCCAGACGGAGGAGAGTAGTGGTGGATGGGGATTGTTCGGGCCTCTGTTTAAGGAAGAAGCAAAGAGCCATCAGACCATCCCGGTGGGGGATGGAGGTGTAGAGGGATTGGACAGCCATGGTGAAGAAGAGGTGGTTGTGGCCAGGGAACTGGAAATTGTTGATATGATGTAGGGTGTCAGAGGAATCGCGGATGTAGGTGGGAAGGGACTGAACAAGGGGAGAGAGAATGGAGACAAGATAACAAGAAATGAGATTGGTGGGGCAGGAACAGGCTGACACGATAAGTCTGCTGGGACAGTCCTGTTTGTGGATTTTGGGTAGGAGGTAGAAGCGGGCCGTCCGAGGTTGGGAGACTATGAGGTTGGAAGCTGTGGAAGGAAGATCTCCAGAGGAGATGAGGTCAGTAACAGTCCTGGAAACAATTGCTTGATGTTCAGTGGTGGAGGTCATGGTTCAAGGGGAGGTAGGAGAAAGTGTCTGCCAGTTGACGCTCAGCCTCTACGAGGTAGAGGTCAGTGCGCCAGACAACAACAGCACCACCCTTGTCAGTGGGTTTGATGACAATGTCAGGGTTGGACCTGAGAGAATGGAGAGCAGCAAGTTCAGAGAGAGACAGGTTAGAGTGGGTGAGAGGAGCAGAGAAATTGAGACGACTAATGTCATGCCGACAGTTCTCAGTGAAAAGATCAAGAGAAGGTAAGAATCCAGAGGGAGGGGTCCAGGTGGAGGGAGGATATTGGAGGTAGGTAAAAGGATCCGTTGAATGGGGAGAGGACTCCTGCCCAAAGAAGTGAGCATGGAGATGAAGGCGGCGGAAGAAGAGTTCAGCATCGTGCCGAGCCCGAAATTCATTGAGATGAGGGCATAAGGGTATGAAACTAAGTCCTTTGCTGAGCACTGAACATTCAGCATCGGAGAGGGGAAGGTCAGGGGGTATGGTGAATAACGGCCGGGGCTGAGATTGGAAGACCGGATGGGGACAGAACGACAGGCAGGAGTGGAGGGTCCTGGATGGGTGTTGGTGTCGATAAGTTGTTGGAGCTTGTGTTCCTTTGCACCTGAAAGAAAGAGACAAAGTTTCTTGTTGAGGCATTGGATGACACGAAGAATAAAATGAAACTGGGGGCACAGCTTGTAATGGATATTGTTGGACAGTCTATCACCAGAAATTGAGAAAGAGAGGTCAAGGAAGGGAAGGGAAGTGTCAGAGATGGACCATGTGAAAATGATGGAGGGGTGGAAATTGGAAGCAAAATTAATAAATTTTCCAGGTCCAGACGAGAGCATGAAGCAGCACTGAAGTACTCATCGATGTACCGGAGCAAGAGTTGTGGGGGGGCGGTGACCAGAGTAGGACTGGAACAAGGAATGTTCCACATACCCCATAAAGAGACAGGCATAGCTGGGGCCCATGCGGTTACCCATAGTCACACCTTTTATTTGGAGGAAGTGAGAGGAGTTTAAGGAGAAATTGTTCAGTGTGAGAACAAGTTCAGCCAGATGGAGGAGAAGTAGTGGTGGATGGGGATTGTTCGGGCCTCTGTTCGAGGAAGAAGTGGAGAGCCATTAGCGCAGCTTAGAAAAAGGGTCCAGTGGTGCTGCTGGAGGGAGAGGTCGAGTGTGTTCATGTGGTGGCGCATGGCACTGAGTGTGGATCTCAGAATGCGACGAGAACAGCAGTCCGAGGAGCGTTGTATGTCCCGGAGAAACCTGTATTCCTGGGTGGGGTCGAAACTTGAGGGATGGAACTTCAGTTGAAATCCACGTGGGGTAAGTCGGAGATGGAGACAGTCACTGAGGAATGAAATATGGCTGTGAAAGCGGGCTTTAGTAAACACCTTGTCAAACACCAGGAGAGAAATGGAAAGCAATGAAGGTGAACAAGGCAAAAGAGAGATATGGAAATCCTGTCGGAGAGAAGACTGAGATGCTTGCAATGACTGAGATGCTTGCAGGAGAGTATTGGAGAGCACCACCTGATGGGTCCTGGCACTGGAGTTGCAATTTCAGAAGCCCGATGGTCTGCTCAATAGCTGTCCTGCTGAGCGGCTGGTACTAGTTGTAGCGCCTCTGGGGTTCCCTTAAGGGGGGCACTGACAATTCAGTCCTATCAGCCATTGGAATCAAGGGATTTCCCTTGTCCTTAGGATCCATCCATGCACTTTGGGGTTTGGAGTGGAGAATGTAAGACTCATGGCAGCTGCCAGGAAAGTGAGTGCAGACATGGAAGCAGTTCTTCTTGGACATTGAGGGATGGAGGCCTTTATTTTTGAGGAATCTCACTGGCCGGCCAATCAGTGCCATCATGGCCACATGATAGTGATTGATACTAGCAGCCATAGGCAGCCTTGCCCCCTGTCCTTCTATCCCCAGGATACCAGGAGGATGCCGATCCTGTTCAAATCCAGGGTACTGAGTACCCACTCTCCTTCCCACCTCTGATGCACCAAGAGAACCACCTTTATGAAAAGCCCAGTCCCTTTTGCCCTGAGGACCTGTTATGGAGTCAGGGTGAAGCCCTGGGGCAGCTATGATTGGCTCCAACTGTGTACCCAGCTTCTCTCTGTTGTTGTGAAACTGACAGCTTGTGAAACCTTTTTGTCCTTTTAAATATCCCACCCTTCCCCTTCGGCAATCTCTAAACAAGCTTTTTAATAGTCTTACTTGAGCTGAAAAAGAGGGAGTTCGGGATTCCTGTCCTGCCCTCCCTCTACTGCTCCTTATTGCCAGCACTGGGATCTGTGCCTCGAAATTGACAAGACACCCAGCACCGGTATTCTCGAGGCTCCCACCACCTCCCATCCTGCCTTCGGACGGGGCCCTGAAAATTCAGCTCTATTTGTTTGACCAGCGCAGGGCCTGTGGCTTTACTCCAGCTTAAGGCACCTGATTTCAACTTAATAAATATATTACTAGAGGTGAGAAGTGATTTCAGGGATTGGAACCTTATATAGGTTCAGATTCATACAAGTATTAGGACTATAATCGCTGCAAAAATCAGCTTTTTGCATACTTATGGAAAAGTGCATACCTCGTATCTCATAGCTGTATGGGTCATGGATTTGGAAATGTGGGTCCAGTGCTTTCAGAACAACCTGCACACAAATATTTTAAATAAAATTCTCTTAAACCAGCAAACTGTTAATTGATATAGTAACATTAAATATTTTTAAAAGATCAATCATCAAATATCTGCACCAGTGAATCATTAAACGATTGTACCACATTCACATGGGACTGTTTCATCAGCATGTCATTAATATATATGAAAATCATTTTAAGATGATTTTAGAGTGTCACAAGTCTGCAGCATAATGAGAGGCACTGGAAACTTTATAAAGAATATAATAGATTTGGTTAAATCAGCCACACTCCAATGGCAGAATTTAATTCAGCCCATGGGAGTGGGCTGGGAGATGGGGGTTGGCAGTAGAATTGGGAGGGAAGGTGAGGGATTGGAGTGCCCATCGCTTTCCCAACTTTCCCACTGATTAAGTCAGGGTCAGGGAAGGTCAAGCATGACCTACCCGCCTGGAAGCTGATTCTACCATCTGCGAAGTGGCCCTATGCCACTCAGTAAACGTTGGTCACCTGCTTGTAAGTTGGGGTTGGGGAGGCATCCTGTGACCCAGGGAGGGCCACTCCCCAAGTGACAAGGGCCGCCTGCTCAGAAAGCACTCTCATTCCCTTAACAATGACCCCCTCCCATCTCCTACCCTGCCCCCACCTCCACCTACCAACCCCTCCCCCACCACCCCGATTGTGGCTTCTAGAAATGACCGCTGTGGGGTTGCCCCTAGCTCTTTGGCTGGTGGAAAGGCTCACAGCCACAGCCATTAAATTTAGTCCTATTATGGTATCTACTTTAGGCCTGTGGATTTGTAACAATGACCTATTGGTACAACTATCAACTGTTCATGATGCCTTTCTGGTTGGTGGCAGGAGTTGCAGTGATTAATCAATATGTATGCTAATAATTCAGTTACTGGTATTAAAAGTGTGGTAAAGAAATTAATTTTGACATCATACCTCTCCACCTGTAGAAGGTTCAAGGTCAGAGTATTTTGAATCACATATTACATCACCCACTCTCTGTGCAGGTCCAGCGTGAATATTTGGGAAGGAGTGTGCACAATCATATGCAAAGTATCGCATCATTCTCCATGTTTGACCATAATCTGATGATCTCTCTACTAACATTGCAGCTGGACGGAAAGTCTGTGGGTGAGAAAGGAGCAGGTTGATCAGAATATTTCACAGGAGTAGCTATATACATTGACTTACTGTGCTGCCCAATCCCCAATAACTTGGCTTTGGCCTTTAAATTTTTCTAATTTTTTTCATTCAGAATTGGTAGATTGACAATGGCCATTCCAATTTCTCTGCTCTCCTCACTCACTCTCACCTCCCTCTGAACTTGCAGCACTCCATTCTCTCAGATCTATCCATAAGATTGTCATTAAATCTGCTGACAAGGATGGTGCTTGTGCCACAAGAGGTGAACTGAGCTCTATCTAATGGAGGTTGGAATCTCCCTCTCTGATACCTCCTCCCATACACAAACCACAATTTCCTGGACCATAAACCCACATTCTAAACATCAAGCCATTGTTTCCAAGACTGTCATTGATCTCATCTCTTTTGGAGACCTTTACTGCCTGTAACTCCTTACAGCCTGTTCTATCTACCTCATTCCCAAGATCCACAAACAGGATTGCCCTGACGGACATATCATTTCAGCCTAATTTTGCTCCATGGAACTTATTTCTTCCTAGCTTGACTACTCTTTTTCTCCCTTGTTCAGTCTCTTTACATCTGCATCCACAACTCTTCAGACAGGCTATCTCACTATAACAGTTCCAGTTCTCTAATTTTCTTTTCATTGTGGATATGCAAAATCTTTATGTCTCCATCCCCCTTCAGGACATTCTGAGGATTTTCCGTTTCTTCCTTTAGTGGAGATCCAACTATCCCCCACTCACCATTGCCCTCCTTCGCTGCCTGAACTTGTTCCCACATTGAACAACTTCTTTGAATCCACTCACTTTTCCTAAATAAAAAAGCATTGCCATGGATACCTGCCTGGTTCCTAGTTATGCTTGCCTGGAACTTTCTTTGTTCCAGTCCTACTCGGATCCCCTCCCTCATGTCTTTTCCTGATACATTGACGATTGTACCACTTCCTGCTCTTGCTTGAATGGAAAATGTCATCATCTTTAATTTACACCCTTCCCTCAATTTCACTTGGGGGCTGAATTTACATCCCATGGGTGGGCATGCATCCGACCTGACCAGGTGTAAAACAGCGCGAGAAGACATCGGGCAAGCGTCCCGACGTCATCGCGCACTCGTGAGATATTTCGCTCAATGGGTGGGTGAAAAAGTTGGAAACTTGTCTGTCAACAATTAAGAGGGCAATTAAGCCCATTACAGCGCAATTGTCTCCGATATTTCATGGCCCGTCCAACCTAACGGTTGGTGGACGGGCGAATTGGCCAGGCGGACTTTGCATTTTTCATCAAACCTCATCGAAGGGCAGGTTGAAATTTCTGTTATGAAATAAATTTTTTTTAAAATCTATGGCTGTCAGTTGGCCAACAAGTGTGAAATCACGGTCGGGGGATGACTGTGGTCAGCAGTCCGTTTCCTGACTGCTCCCTGGCCCACCAATCAGGTATGCTGGCCAAAGGTAAAATTCAGACCTTGGTCCATTGATTGAATTTTTCGAGGAGGTGACTAGTTGTGTAGATGAGGGTAGTGCAGAGGATGTAGTTTTCTTGGACTTTTGACAAGGTCCCGCATGGGAGAATGGTTAAGATGGTAAGAGTCCAATGGACCCAGGGCAATTTGGCAAATTAGGTCCAAAATTGGCTCAGTGGCAGGAGGCAGAGGGTGATAGTTGAAGGTTGTTTTTGTGATTGGAAGCCTGTGATAAGTGGTGTGCTGCAGGGATCGGTGCTGGGACCCTTTCTGTTTGTAGTGTACATTAATGATTTAGACATGAATATAGGAGGAATGATCAGTAAGTTCATAGATGACACAAAAATAGGTGGTGTCATAAATAGTGAGAAGGAAAGCCTTAGATTACAGGATGATACCGATGGGCTGGTAAGGTGGGCAGAACAGTGGCAAATGGAATTTAATCCTGAGAAGTGTGAGATGATGCATTTTGGGAGGACTAACATGGCAAGGGAGTACACAATGAATGGTAGGACCCTAGGAAGTACAGAGGATCAAAGGGACCTTGGTGTACATGTCCATAGATCCCTGAAAGCAGCAGCACAGATAGATAAGGTGGTCAATAAGGCATATGAGCTACTTGCCTTTATTAACCGAGGCATAGAATATAAGAACAGGGAAGTTATGTTGGAGCTGTATAAAATGCTAGTTAGGCTACAGCTGGAGTACTGTGTGCAGTTCTGTTGCCACACTATAGGAAGGATGTGATTGCACTGGAGAGGGTGCAGAGGAGATTCACCAGGATGTTGCCTGGGCTGGAGCATTTCAGCTATGAAAAGAGACTAGATAGGCTAGGGCTGTTTTCCTTGAAGTAGAGAAGGCTGAGGACAGATCTGCTAGAGATATGCAAAATTTTGAGAGGCATAGATAGGGTAGATAGGAAGAAACTTTTCTTCTTAGCAGAGGTGTCAACAACCAGGGGGCATAGATTTAAGGTAAGGGGCAGAGGGTTTAGTGGGGATTTGAGGATAAATTTTTTTCACCCAGAGGGAGGTTGGAATCTGGAACACAGGTTCCAGCCTGAGGGGGTGTTAGAAGCAGGAACCCTCAACATTTAAGGAGTATGTAGATGAGCACTTTGAAATGCCATGGCATACAGGTCTACGGACCAAGTGCTGGAAAATGGGATTAGAATAGATAGGTACTTGATGGCCAGCACAGACATGATGGGCTGAAGGGCCTGTTTCTGTGCTGTATAACTTTATGGCCTAAATCTCCTGGTCGGCGGGCAGGGCCGTGCATCACCATTCAGACCTTCAGCTCGGTGGGCACGCACTGGAATTGGCTGTGCGCCCGCCGAACTGTCAAAAGCCTATTAAGGCCATTATTCAATTAATTGAGGCACTTGTCGAGGCTGCCCGTCCAACCTTAAGGTTGGCGGGCAGGCGAAGAGTCCAGGCGGCCTTCGCATTTTTCATGAAACCTCATCCGTGGGTGGGATGAGGTTTCCTGAAGGCTTTATAAATTTAATTAAATGTTTTATAGAAATTAATAAACATATCCCACCTTATTTGACAACGTCATATGAGGGGACATGTCTGAATTATTTTATTTTTTTATTTATCACATTTTAATGACTTTCCCTAATCTCCCTGAAGCAGTTCCGTTCCTCAGGGAGATTTCTATGCTCCTTTGCACGCATGCTTGAAATAACACAGGCCCTGACTCTCCCTCCTCCCCCTGCCCTCACAGGTAGGGCTGAGTGCTTCCGGGTGCACGTCACGCTTGGCGGGCCTTAATTGGCCCGTCCACGTAAAATGGCAGCGTGCAGCTGATTGCGGGCGGCAATCAGCTTCGTGCTTGCCTGCGCCCGCTCCCGCCCAGCCCACCCGACTGGGAGAAAATTCTCCCTTATGACTCTATGGACAAAATTTTTAGCTTGGTGGGTGGGCACATGCCTGACCAACTCAAGCGTAAAATGACGCGGGTTGGTGTCGGGAGAGCATCCTAAGGCTAACGTGCAGTTGCACGATATTTTGTTTGGCAATTAAAAGGCCTGTTAAGATCATTAAATTATCAATTAAATAGAATTTTTCACTGCCCGTCCAACCGTACGGTTGGCAGGCAGGTAAAAAGACTAAGGAGCCTTTGCACATTTTAGAAAACCTCATCCAGAGGCAGATTCATAATTGCTTGCCTCCAGGAAGATCGCACCAGGCGTCCCACCATGGCCACATTCGGGTTTCCCACACAGAATTGAGATCGTGACCAAACCCGGAAAGTCCATGCCAATATTTCAGGTGGATGCTTTTCACAGAGCTGGGAAAAGTTAGCGATGTAACAGGTTATAAATAAGGGCTAAGGCAAGGAAAGGGAAAAGATGGGGAAGAACAACAGCGAAATTCTGTGATAGTATAGAAGGCAGGAGAGATTAAATAACAAAAGGGATGATGTTACCTAAAGAAGATGGTGAGGAACAAAAGATGATCCCGTGGGAGGTATAAATGAGAGCAGTGGAATTATAACCAACAGCCGCTATCCCAAAAAATGCAGAGGCTATGATCTGAAATTCTTGAACTCAATGTTGAGTCCAAAAGGCTGTAAAGTGCTTAATCAAAAGGTGAGATGCTGTCCTTCGAGCTTACATTGAGCTTCATTGGAACAATGCACAAGACGAAGGGCGCAGAGATAAAAGGGGGAGTGAATGGAGAATTAAAATGACAGGCTACTGGAACCAATGCAGAGGATACTGCATCATGAGCATGAATATAGTATACTAAATTGAAAGAAGTAGAAATAAATCTCTGCTTCACCTGGAAAGAGCGTTTGAGGCCCTTTCCAGCAGGAAGGGAGGAGGCAAAAGGGTATGTGTTTCATCAACTTCACTTGCATGGGTAGGTGCAGTGGAATGGAAGTGTTTGGGGTAATTGTGGAATGGACCAGCATGTCACATTGGGAACAATCCCTTCAGAACACTGAACAGGAAGAAGTGACTTGTTGTGGCATCACACTGGAGGTGACAGAAATGATGGCGGATAACCAGTGGAGGCTGCTGGATGAAAGGTGAGGACAAGGAGATCCCTATCGTGGTTCTGGAGGGAGAGTAAAGGGTGAAAACAGGAGTGTGGCACATGGAAGGGACACAGTTGTGGGCCCTTTCAACCACAGTGGAGGGAAATCCTCAGTTAAGGAAAAGGACGCACTGGTGCAGATGGTGGCATTGTCAGAACAGATGCAGCAGAGACAGGGAAACTGGAAGAATGGAATAGCATCTTCTCAGCAAATAGGCTATGAGGAAGTGCAGCCAATGTAAATGTAAATGGTTTAATGTTAATATTGGTCAATAGTCTAAGGCCAGAAATGGAGAGAGAGAATTTGAGGAAGCACATGAAGAGTTGGAAATAGAGTCATAGAATCTTGCCTTTATCAGGCGGGCTCGGCAGTGGTGGGCGGGGGGCGGTCAGGAAGCCGACAGTTGCCTGCGATCGTGGCTGGAAGGCAGTTTCACGTTGACAGGCCAATTAAGGCCCTCCCAACGTGAAACGCGAGCAGCAGCGTTCAGCGGTCAGCGTTCCCTGTGTGGGCGAGGGGGGAGTGTGAGCGGGGCTGCCTCAGGGAGATGGAGTTATATAAAAAAAGACATTACAAATTAATTAAGTTTAAAATTTTTACTTTATTTTTATTTGCTTTAGGAAACCTCATTGTGACACCCTGGTCCATTCCACAATTACCCCAAACACTTCCATTCCACTGCACCTACCCATGCAAGTGAAGTTGATGCAGCACATACTCTTTTGCCTCCACCCTTCCTGCTGGAAAGGGCCTCAAACACTCCTTCCAGGTGAAGCAGAGATTTATTTCTACTTCTTTCAATTTAGTATACTATATTCATGCTCATGATGCAGTATCCTCTGCATTGGTTCCAGTAGCCTGTCATTTTAATTCTCCATTCACTCCCTCTCTGATCTCTGCGCCCTTCGTCTTGTGCACTGTTCCAATGAAGCTCAATGTAAGCTCGAAGAACAGCATCTCACCTTTCGATTAAGCACTTTACAGCCTTTTGGACTCAACATTGAGTTCAACAATTTAAGATCATAGCCTCTGCATTTTGTCGGATAGTGGCTGTTGGTTATAATTTCGCTGCTCTCATTTGTACCTCCCCAGAAACATCTTTTGTTCCTCACCATCTTCTTTAGGCAACATCATCCCTTTTGTTATTTAATCTCTCCTGCCTTCTGTACTATCCCTATTGTTACCTATTGTTCCCATTCTTTTCCATTTCCTTGCCCCTGTCACATCGCTAACTTTTCCCAGCTCTGTGAAAAGCATCCACCTGAAATATTGGTCTGGATTTTCCAGATTTGGTCATGATCTCAATTCTGTGTGGGGATCCCAGATGTGGCCATGGTGGGACGCCTGGTGCGATCTTGCCAGAGGCAACCAACTAAGAATCTGCCTCTGGGAGTCCTGTCTAATTAGGAATGATGGTCAGAGCAGGGAAGCAGGAAGTCAATCAGAAGACCTGTAGCAATATCCAGCTGGCTACCCCACCAACACCAGTGCTGAGGGAGCTAGATGAATTTTTTTGTTCCTTCTTAGGATATGGCCCATCCCTAATCGACCTTGTTCACAGGGCATTTAAGTGTCAACCACATTGTTGTGGGTATGGAGTCACATGTGGGCCAGACCAGGTAAGGACGACAGATTTCCTTCCCTAAAGGGTATAAGTGAACCAGATGGGTTTTTATAACAATCGGCAATGGTTTCATGGTCATCATCAGACTTTTAATTCCAGATTTTTATTGAATTCAAATTTCACCATCTGCTATGATGGGATTCAAACCCTGGTCCCCAGAATATTACCCTGGGTCTCTGGAATACTAGCCCAGTGACAATACTACTATGCCATCACCACCTCACCACGTGAGAGCGCACCAAATTGAATGCACTCCCTGACACTGTTTGCAAATGTTTGACTGAAGTGGCCCATCAGTGTGGAGGGGGCACTGTTCCGACATGGCTTCCCCCTCCCCCTCCCCCTCCCCCTTATTTTCCCAGCACCTCCCCAAACTACCATTGTTTCCCCAGGGCCAAGAAATGTCAGCCCATTAACCCCGTTTCTCGGTCACTGTTGCTGCTTGACCTGATGAGTGTTTCCAGCATTTTCTGTTATGATTCCCCATTAACCTGCTCTTAACAACTCACTTGGGATTGAAATAAATGCAGTGGGATTTCAGTGAAGCCTGGAATTGCAAAATAAAAAGGTATCTGTTTGAGAGTGTTCTGTGAGATTGAGCTTTGCTCAACAATTCCATTTGGTCAAGTAGCTGCGGCTATAGAGTTGCAGGCAGGAGGGTGACTGGTAACAAATTACGGCAATCATTACACTAATACTTAGTGGCAGCAAATTCGGAAAAGTTTCACTTAAGCACATGACACTCCTCAAGAGTCTCAGCTGAGTCTTAAAGGGGAATAACTTACCAAGATATAATCAAAAGCAGAAACATTTGATCATGAATCATATTTCAAATGGAATAATTATCACATATATTTTCTTGAATTTGTAGTGGAAATAAAATGTACAACCACATTTTTCCCCAATTTTAATAAACGCCACTCTCCAAAATTAGAAAGAAGATTGGGGAGAGGTGCTTGGTCAGTGATGTGAGAGCACAAGTGCAATAATTCTGTGATCCCAACCCCACAGCAAACTCATGCTCCTGGTGACTGTGGCTCCACATTGGGACTATGGAATCACACTTACTACGACTTGAGGGATTTAACCTCTGTTATGTTGGTTGCTATTGCATTGTTAGTGATTTTGAGTTGATCATTTGTACCTTTATACTACAGATGTCAGCCTTAGATTAGTATCTGTTGGGCACAATGCAAAGAAAAGAAGACCAGCGTTTCTCTGCCATCTGTTTCTCACGCTGGCTTCAGTAACAAAAGAGGGTTGCGCATGAAGGGTCAGGCGTGAGCACCCCTTCACTCTCTCCTAGCATAAAAATACTTTAACAAGTTTTCTGGTGGCTTAACAGGATTCCTTGTCGCATCTCTTACACATGGCTTTGCAGATAGTTTAAAGCCATACTACACTCAGCGCAAAGATGAAACCATGTTAGATTACCGACTTGAGGAGGTCACAACTATTTAGCTATAATACACTGAGGAGTGAGATGGACCCCTGATCTGATCTCCTTTTGGGGTTGAGGATATTTTGTACTCTCCCTTCCGTCAGTGTGAGTATTCTTCTCCTGGGTGGCTGTAGAGTTTGTGGTAAGTCTGCCTTATTCTTCATCAGGATCTGAGTAGTAAGCCCAAGCTTTTATTGGCTTTCTCTCCAAGGACATTAAGGCACTACAATTTCTCTTTATGATACCAAGGTCTGTCTTAATCCTGTACCATCTTGTCATGGAGTTTTTCAATGATTGTGCCTAACTTCTGTTTGTCCAGGACCTGTACTCTCTCCCAGGCTTCAACATTGGTAACTCACGTGCTCTATGCCTGTGTTTAAAGTTCTGAGCCTGGTTGCTTCTCTGTTCTTCCTCGCACTGTTTTACCATCTTGGGATTTTTTGTGGTGATATTGGGTTTGAGTTTTTGTTCTAGAGATGAAAGCTGTATTTTCGATGTCCTACCCATTATTAAGCCTGATTGTGAGAAACCATTGTCGTGGTGAGTTTCAGAGAATCTCAAGCAGCATACTATGGGAGAATAGACAATCTCCAACCTCAGAACTCAGGAGAGCTAGATTAAGGGCTTCATTTTTCTTCAATAAATCTTTGACAGTTTGTACCCTTCTCTCAGCTTCTCCATTCACTTGAGGATAGCGAGGTGAACTGGTTACATAAACAAAGTCTTATTTGTTTGGGAAATTGTGGAATAGCTCACTAGCAAATGTGGGCCATTGTCGGACACTAAGATGTCCGGGATGCCATGCGCTGCATAAATTCTCACGAGGGATTGGAATACTGCTTTTACTGCAATACTATGCAATCAGTTTACTTCAACTCATTGAAAGTAGTAATCAATGATGATAAGAGAAGCTTTCCTCTCAAATTCAAATAAGTCCAGTCCCAGGCACTCCCAGTCCTTAATGGAAAAGCAGAAGATAATAGTGATTCTTTTTGTCCTTGGCTGTTTACGGCACAAATAAGACAGTTAGAGATAATTTCTTCTATACAGCGAGTAATTCCTGGCCACCAGACAGATTGCTGTGCTGTTGCACAGCATTTTACCATTCCTTAATGATCCTGAAGAATATCAAGCAGCAATGTTCTTGGTATGACAATTCCCTTGTTGAAAACTAGTAAGTCATCAATGACTGCAAGGTGCTTGTGCTTTTCAAAGTACTACTGTAGTTTTGGATTAGGCAATATTCTCAGATTTGGAGAGATTCTTCATTTTGTTGCTGGGTTTGTTTTATTTCCTGTAACTGTTTTGCAGTAACTGGTAAGTGCTGAGATGTTAAGGGTGTATATATGCTTCAATCTCCTTGACAAAGTTTAAATCCTCTTGTTTGGTTTCTTCTGATGATATTCATGGTAGTTCTGTTGAAGAGTCATATGGACTCGAAACGTTAACTGCGTTCCTCTCCGCAGATGCTGTCAGACCTGCTGAGTTTTTCCAGCTATTTTTATTTTTGTTCATGATAGTGTGTTTGCTGTTGTTTGATACTTCCCTTGCACTGTAAACAATTTTGAAAATTGATTTTGCAATGCACTGTTATAGTTCTCATCAGCAGCTTCATAAATTTTATGGATCAATTCCAGTTTTAGACATGCCTTTCAACTTAGTAGTGGTCAATTTTGATTTTGTATAACATAGAGAGGTTTGAGGACCTTTCAGTCTTTATATTTCAGCTTTTACATGAGTTGGCCTTTGACTTTTAAAGTTGTCCCACCAGGGCCTTGTAATTTGATATGAAGTGGTGTACAATGAGACACTCAGGCTCGACCAAATTGCTGGTATAAGATTTAAAAGTGTTTGCAGTAAAAAAGGATCACTAGAGTAGGTGTAGTAAGGGATGTGACCTTTTTGCCAGGCTAGGATAAGTGGATGACTGGACAATGTAATAAATCGTCAGGCTAGCTAAGGCAAATTTGCGTTTTTGAATAAACCGCTGGCATCATTGTGATTTTTTGTGACTTCATCTGTAATTGTATAGAACTAGACGTGCAATATAAGAAAAATGTGGATCAATAATGAAGTATTGTGAGGATGGTATAAATATATGGAAGAAACTGTGTAACTTTGAGTAGCCTCTTAGAGCAATCTGAGGGTGCTTTCTCCTGTGTGTATACTTGTATTGAACAAACTGCTGCTTGATTCGCCTACAGCTGACTCTGTGTCAAGTTCCTTTAGATACTCCACAACAGATAGACAAGGGTTGCAGTGTTGTCGTTTGACCCATTTGACTTCATCTGATAAAACAGGAACCCCTGCTTCTGTCTCTAGCTTAAACTCTGTAGGGTGTCCAGCCGCTTTGAGTTTAATACTTCACACTTGTTTTCAGTATCATTTACCACACCCAGGAAGTTTAGTTCCTTTGCTTGTGGTTCTTCCAGTTTTTGTATGTGGTTCTGTTTTAAAATTTTCTCCTTTTTTAACAGGTTGTCAGTGTTTTCAGTGACAAACAGTTTTGTAGTTAAAGTGGTATACTGACCTAGTCTTTTTGATCCTTTTTGTGTATTCCTGAGCAGTTCTGTGCCTTGTGAACTTTTTTCTCCAGTTGGCCCAGTTCTGAGCCTGTTATGAGCCTGTTGCATTCTGAAATGGTTCTAGGAGTGATACTATGCATTCTATGCTTCTGCTGAGTCCTGGAATTGTTCTCGCTTCTGTGCCGCTGCTTACTGCTTCGGGCCTGTGCTCACTGTTGTCCAGTCTCTGGGTCTGTGCCTCAGCTTGTATTTGCTGCTCCCACAATGTTCTGATGTCTTCATATTTTTTCTTTTGTCCTTCCTTCGAAGATCTCTTTTCTTGCCAGCCTTGTATCTTCTTTTTAAGGTCTTCTAGATCTTTTACTCGCCACCACGTTTTGTGTGGTTGGGGTCTAGCTGGGGGTTTTGTGGATTGTCTATTCTCCCAAAGTCTACTGCTCGAGTTTAGTTTCTCAAAACCACTACTCTTTTTTACAGCAAGTATTCAAACATTTGGACCTCTGCACAAGGTTAGAGCTTTTTGTCCTTCCAGATCGCTCTTACTTTTCAGTCGTGATCTCATTATTATTACATCAGCATCATGTATGCTTCTGATGTTAACCCTTTACTCTACAATTTCCATCCCTGTGAAATCCATCAAAAATGACTGCAAAATGTCACAAGTGATTATTGTTGTCTCCAGAGATGAAGAAATTAGCTGCCTCTTGTCCATTTCTTAAAGATGGGTATGGACATGGAGTATTCAGCATAATTTTAGATTCTAGGGCTGTTGAAGGAAAAGCAATCTGTATCCTCATCTCTTGATAATTATTAGGAGGTTCATGGGAAAAAAAAAACCCACAGAAGACAGGCCAGCATGGAGTCATGAGTGTAAATGAATAAACCTTTATTAACATGAACACTTGCCTTTCCAATGGTTTATTACTTGACTAGGCATTAAAAAGAAAATGTGAAATTATTACCTTGAAGGAAAGAATAAGATGACTAAATTGAAAAAGTGTTTCCAAATCCAGTTGAATGCTGACTTGGTGCACACCTACAGCAACAAAGAAATTCATTGTAATTCAGTAAATATGACAGGCTGCAAATTGTTGATCTGTATAGGCAAGATTAATAGACAAGGAAATTGCTGTTGGCTACAATACTGGATGAATGCTTAACCTGTGGCATGGCATCCCTCTATCTGTTGTTTTAACAGAAGCATTAGCCTATTTACTTTAAATTTTCTCAACATCTCCTCCCCCTTTCTGAATTGACTCTGGCACTTTGATTCTGTCCCATTCCACCCAGTTAAAGGCAATCTTCCCTCTATCTCCAATTCTCCAAATGACACAATCCAGCTCCTATTTCTTATGCTCTTTATTACCTGTACCTCTCCTTGCAGCAAACATACCATTTTTTGACTGCCACCATTTCCTTTTCCGATCTGGCTCAAAAGCTGTGATAACATTTTCAATTAGGTGGCTGTTGGTAGAACTGATATAGTTGTAAGGTAATCTTGAATCACAAATAAAACACTTTTGTTCATCCTATTTTTTGAAAAACAGAGAGTCTTCAGTATATTATAACTCATGCATACATTTTATTTAAGAATGCTAATTAATGTATTACTTTCAAGTCTGCTGTTTAGTTTTGCTTGTGTAAAAAGTTAGGAAGTCACAGTGGCAACACTGATTGATAGAAACATGAAATTGAGGCTACTAACAATATCAGCTGATCCCTATTAGCGCAGGTTTGTGAGGGCCCCTCTATGTTCCCAGAGGATGCACAGCAACCTGAATTAAGTCCTCCTGAAAATCAGAATGGGCAGACCACCAACAAATTGGCAGATTGTTATCCTCCTGTTTTTTTGTCCCACTACTACCCCATTTACAGGTATAAACAGGGCAACAGTGAGATAAAACTCTGCTCCGTCAACTTCACACAAAAGAATCATATGAAAATACAACCATGGCGCCAATAATCTATGCATTTGGATTAACCACTTTTATAAATTGCCAAGAGATTAAATATGTATTATGATGTCTGAACAAACATAATTTCAGATCTTTTGATGAAAAAGAAATGATTTTGCCATGAACTATAAATTATACTGATTATAAATGATAACATGTAATTTAATGTGGAAATAGAATGGCCAGATTTATTGCATTTCTTTCCAACTGTCAATTAAAAAATTGCTCCTACTCCATTTGATTTGAATCTAAATGAATATAATCTAGGCAAACGAGACTGAACAAATATGATTTAATACACCTTGCCCTCAAGCAACAAACCTTAATTCATCACAGCAAAACAGTGTTGCTTGAAGTATTGTGGTTCATTCTGGTTTTAGAATACATTTTAAGGTATAAAATACATTATTTGTTTTATATACATGCTCAGAGCAATGAATCCAAACAATGATGTGACAATTTCTGGGCTAATCCATGTATTAATGCTGAAGGCGAATTATAGTACACCACCATGCATTCACTAATGGATTACTGAAACTTTTCTACCCATTCACTCTTACCAAGTGATCAAAACATTCTTCTTTCATTGTTTGTCTATGTGGCCAAACTTTTAATTAGCCCAAGGCAATTAAAGTAAAATGCTCTTCAGCTTTGCATGAAATAATTATATTGTAACAATTGAGGTATCTTCAGGTTTCTTTTATCCTAATAAGTGTTCATGTCATTTGTTATGGATCTTGGCTTGTTAGGTGCCTGTCTGCTCAGGAGCCCCTAACGATATAGTGCAAGTCTTAATGAAAACATGAACTAACTTGTGCACGAATTATAAAAATATTCCATTTGACACTATAGTGAAAGCATCTTTTGCGCTAAATTAAACATGCACTCAGGAATTTGTTATCCAGCCTTTCAACAGTGCATCATTAATGGCAGGTTATGGCAATTCCTTTCACTTCTAAACACCTCCATTAATCACTTGCTCTTGTAATGCAATGTCTTAGAAAAAGTGTAATCTTTCTAAACCACAAGAAGCTCTCATTCTTTAATTTTACTCTAATATTTATCGGTTTTATGATTTACAAATCTGTTTCTGCATGACTAATACTAACTTGTCTTGGCAGAATATTCTTGTATTTTGGAGGTAAAGACATGCAGTGTGTTTTGTCATGTCTATTTGAACCTCTTGATTAGATTTCGTCGATCATGTTGTATCATGATTATGAAAGGCAGACACAGTAATGCATCAGATGATTCCCAACAATCTATTTGATAAACTGCAAATAAGGATGTAGGTCAGAGTAAAAGAGATAGTTATGCTACCCATATATAAATCTTCTGACAATTTTTTTCTCATTGCAGAAATATTCACAGGGCTGTCTGACAAACAGTCAGTGAGGACAAGGGATAAATAAATCTGTAAGAGAAAATGAAAACAGCCTGTAACTGTAGGAAATGAACTGGTCTCAATGAAATAGGGTGGACCTGCTGTAAAGGAAAGCTCCTACTCCATGCCATCAGTAGAAAGTGATCCAGTTGTGAAATTTAAAAGGTGATATTCCGCAAAACATTAGACTCTGCTGTATCCATTCTTTGGGCGTAGATGGGGGCAAAATCCACCACTTGTTTTCTGTGTCTCAAGGGCTTCTGAAATAGTTTGATGCCATATTGGATCGGGGACTATTCAGGTGTCTCTGGAAGCTGTTTAAAATAAGGCCCTTTCATATTTTAATGAGAAACCTGCTGCCTGTTTCAGGATCCCTCAAGAAATTAATTGGAACTGAGCGGAAGATGTGGCCAGCTTGCTCCGCTCAGGTTTTTGGGTTCTTCAGCAATCTAGCCAGCAATTTGGTAAAAAAAAAATTTAACTTATCTTTATGTGGTGTTTCTCCAGGCTCTTCAGCACAGCCAGATGGCCAGCCCAAATTAGTCCTCTTCAAACAGATGAGCTGCCTCTGGATGCCTGATCGACATCCACATCTCGCTAAAAGCTTATCCCAGTTTTGGTCATGCTGCCTCTATTTTCTATCTCTTTTACTCTGACCTACATCTTTACTTGCAGTATATCAAATAGATTGTTGGGAATCATCTGATGCATTACTGTGTCTGCCTTTCATAATCATGATACAACATGATCAACGAAATCCAATCAAACAGTTGAAATAGACATGACAAAAACACACTGCATGTCTTTACCTCCAAAATACAAGAATATTCTGCCAAGACAAGTTAGTATTAGTCATGCAGAAACAGATTTGTAGATCATAAAACCGATAAATATTAGAGTAAAACCAACAATTCTGCTCCCAAAAATTTAACCTGTATTAGAGCTATTTCTACACATAGGTTTTTGTGAATTGTGCCAGCTTTCCTATCCTGGAGGAGCCTCATGAGCATGTTTCTCTCCGCTGGTTTGTTTCCACCATATTTTCTTCCCTTCCATTATCTACTCTGCTGAGGAGTTGGTTGCAAATGGTCACCTTAAGGTGATATAGGCAGTACTCATCTTTGCATAATTTTTAAAATTTGTTAACAGGACCAGGGCAGCGTTGGCTAGGCCAGCATTTTTTTATTTTTGCCCATCCCTAATTGCCCTTGAGAAGGTGGTCGTGAGCCACCTTCTTGAACCGCTGTAGTCCATGTGGTATAGGTACACCCACACTGCTGCTAGGGAGGGTTTACAATATCTGTGATCTTCAAATGGGTCACCATTTACTGGGACCAAAGACCCTCAACCACAGCAAAAGTGGTAACCAAGAATACGGTTTAGAAACCTACATACAATTGATCAAGCACAATGAGAATCATTTGTTTCTTCACTAAATTAAATTGCTGATCAGGTGAAGAGTTTCATTCAATAAGAATGGCAATTGATGATATGAACAACACATGTACTTCGCAGCCTGGGTTCGCTGTCACTCTGGCACTGTTTGATCATAACAGAATTATTGAGGCAGATTTCAGGAATTCTGTTATGGTTGTGATGTTGCTTCTGGACTTCCTCACCTGTGCTGAAGCCATTCCTAGTTCTAAAAATTGCATGCCTTGGATGGGTTATAATCAAGTACATTATTCATAATATTTGACACAATAAAAAAAAATCTCCAGCAAATTGCCCTTTCACAAACCTCAGCCTAACTATTGATATGTCACAGTTTAATCTAGATCCTTAATATTGATATTATTTGTTCACGGTATGTCGATATTGGTGCCGAGGTCAGCATTTAATCCCCATCCCTAATTGCCCTTGTGAAGGTAGTGCTCAGCTGCCTTCTTGAACCGCTGTTAAACTTCTTAAAATATCTTTATTAGTTAATTTTGACTTACTGTACGATTATGTCTCAAGGTAGAATGCTAATGCAGAAAATTGAATTAAAATTTAATGTTTTTAAATGTATGAACTGACCTGTAAGTGACCTAGGATGCAATATGTTTGAGGTCCATTCAAACCACAGGTTGAGGAAGCAGATAGCTGGCTGCTGCGGCCCACAAGCAGGTCTCCAAGAGGCGGGTGACAAGACCCAGCATTGCAATCCTCTTGAGCGTAGGCAACATTTATCAATACTGTAACTGCATAATATAGTTTAGGATAAAACAAAATACATATCCAGTTCATTCCCACGATAGGACAATTCTTAATCAGGACGTAAGTGCAGTGTCTGGGGAAATGGAAAAAACAGTTTGTTGCAGCATGTCATAATCATCTGAGACTGTTTTTTTTTAGATTTCTATCCCTGCTTTTGAATCTCTCTGTGGTCTCATTCCACTCTATCTCAGTAATTTTTTTCTGGTCTTACAACCCTCCAAGATCTTTGTGCTATTCCAATTCTGGTCACTTGCTCATTCCTGCTTTTTATCTCTCCATCATCAGCCTTCAACTGCCAAGGCCTTCAGCTCTGGAATTCCCTCCCTAAACCTCTCTGCCTCTCGACCTCTCTTCCTTCTTTATGATGCTCCTTAAAACCTACCTCATTAGTCAACTGCCCTAATATCTTCTTATGTGGCTTGGTGTCAAGTTTTGTGTGGTTATGCTCATATGAAAAGCATTGTAATGTTTTACTGAGTTAAAAAGACTCTGTAAATCCAAGCTGTTGTATTAAAACATAATTTTTTGATGTAGAGAGAAACTTTACTTGCACTTGACTTGTGCTGCATCTGATTTGGCAATGTTGAATATGAATATGAGAGAAAAGTACATTTGTGTTCCATTCCTCGCCACTGAGACATAACTTAGGTGAGAGCCAAAAGCATTAGTTGAAAAGAATGTGGATGATCAGATCCTTACCTTTTTGGAGTGCTATAGCATCAAACAGTGTAAGTTCAGAAGACAGCGTGATTCTAGTTTTCTTTTGGGTTTAAGTCTTAATTTCAGGTGGGCGTACATCACTTATTTCCATTATGATCAAAAAAGTAGGCAAGAAATCTACAGACATGTGTTGGGAGAGGGATCATATAAGATATTTATCTCTTCTGACCTTTTTCAGTCCTTTCATATGTACATAAGACTTGTACAGTGTAGAGAGTTCATAGGAATGTTGAGAAGAGGAGAAAGTTGAATAATCTGCATCGGAATAGCAATACTTAGAAAAAATGTTCAGGAATATGGAAGAGTGATACTCTTTTGTAAAATATAAGTAGGTCTACTATAGCATTGCTGAAAGATAGACAAGGACTAGACTTGTATCTTTGTATCTGTTTCAGCTCTCTCTGGCAGTATTGTCCTCACAGTAGAATTCTCAATTTACAAAGTAGAAGTAAAGTGTAACCAATGGGCTAATGAGAGTGAAAAACTTCAAAGTAAATGATACCAACAGAGAAAAATTATTGGAGGAACTTAAGGGACAAGAAGCTGAGAAATCCCAAGGGCCTGCTGGCACAAATCCTGGGGATCCTAGAGAGAAAGCTGCAAAGATAGTGGATGCACTGCTTATGATATTCCAAAATTCCCTGGATTCGAGAATAGCCCCAGTTTGAAGTTAGCAAATGTAACACTGCTATTCAAGAAAGGAGGGAGAGAGATAAAACAGGGAACTTAAGACCTAATAGCCTGACATCAGTTGTCAGTCTTAACAGTGTACTTAGAAAATCATAGTATGATAAGACAGAGTGAGTGTTGTTTTATGAAAGGGAAATCAAGTTTGTCAAATTTATTCAAGCTTCTAGAGGATGTAACTTGTAGGAAGATAAATGGGAGTCAATAGGTATAATATATGTGAATCTCCAAAAGACATTCAATAAGGTGCCACACAATATGTTAATATGCAAGATAAGAGCTCATGGAGTTGGAGGTAATATGTTATCATGAATGGGTTAATGGACTGGATGCCGAGAGCTGGCATAAAACATTTTCAAGTTGGCAGGCTCTGGCTAGTGGAATGCCACAAGAATCAGTGCTGGGGCCTTAACTATTTATGATCTATATTAATGACTTAAATGACAACACAGTGAATATTCCATGCAATTTCATCGATAGTACAAAGCTAGGTGGAAATGTAAGCTGTGAGGCGGACACAAAGAGGTTGCAAAGAGATATAGAAAGGTTAAGTGAGTGGGCAACAAGGTAGCAGATGGATTATAATTTGGGGAAATGTGAGGTTATTCACTTTGGTAGTGTTACAGATAGAGGAAGAGAGATAAACTGAAACCCCAATTCCCTTCCCTTCTGTCTGTAATCAGTATAGTTTATTTTGAAAAAGTAAATGTGTAGAATTTCTAAAAACCCATTAGAGTGTAGTCAATTTAAAAGTACCAGCAGCAGACTTTCATGGGTTTAAACAAAGAAAAATTTATTCACACACTCACCCCAAAAGATCTATGCTACGTCAGTCACACACTACACACTCAGAAAGATGCGGGGTGGAATCGTCCCTTCCCACCATAAGTTCCGTGGCAGGATGAAAAAGTGGGAGTAATTCGCGCTGTGGAGCAGGGCAGGCTTTTATGTGCAATCATGCACTTCCCGCTTCATTAGTTATGCATACGCATATTCCACATCGAGTCTCGTCATGGGGCAGGCAGGAATTCGGGCGCCCCATCCTCATGTCCAGGTGCCATATTTAAAAGGCACCTGGACAGCCCTTCACTAATGGGAAGAAGGAAAGGTTGAGCGGGAGAAGGCAGCAAGCTTTGACTCCCCGCTTCAGCGATACATCCCTCGAGCATCTCCTGCAGGAGTACAAGAAAGGCGGGATGTTCTTTTCTCCATGGATGGCTGCAGGAGGTCATCCCAGTTGACCATTGCAGCCTGGGAGAAGGTAGCCAGGTAGGTCAGCAATTGTGGGTTCAGAGAAGGACTGCCCTGCAGTGCAGGAAAAAAGGATTAAAATTTAATCCATGCCACTAGGGTAAGTGAACCTTCTACCTTTCCAACCCATCTCACCACATCTGTGATTGTCTTATGGGATCTGAGCTTCACCGAGCAAGGCCAGTATTTCTCTTGCACATCCCTAAACGGCCTTCATGTGGTGGCAGGCTGCTGGCTTACTGAACCCGGAAGTCCATGAGCTGTGCTATTTTTGAGGGAACTGCAGGGTTTTCACCCAGCCACAGTGAAGACACAGTGGGCAACTGCAGGTGCTGCTGCATGGGTCAATACCTATTGACTCCCATGCCCCTGCTGCCTTTGTCCTTCTAATTGCCAAAACTTGTGGGGTTGAAGGCTGTTGTTCCAGGAACCTTGGTGACTTGCTGCAGTGCATCTTGTGCATGGTACACACTGCTGCCACTGTGCACAACTAGTGGAGGGACTGAATGTTGAGGGTGCTGGATGTGGACATCAATCAAGTGGCCTGCTTTGTCCTGGTTGATGTTCAGCTTCCAGCTGCACTCATCCAGGCAAGTGGAGACTATTCTATCTCACTCCTCACATATGACATGCATATGGTGGTCAGGTTTTGGGGAGCCGTGAGCTCAGTTAGCAGCCACAGAATTAGCAGCCTGCAATCTGCTCTTTCATCATGTGTGCTCACAATCCATCTATCTTTATGCAGGAGAAGGCGGCCACAACAGGAGGGAGAGAGAGAAAGCAGGAAGGGGTTTACATGAGATCTGGCCCCTCACATAGTTTGAACATCAGGCTGCTGAGCTGGCAGGGGAGGAGTGACTGTGCCAATGCTGACGGTCAGTGTCTCCAGCCATCTAGTGAGGAAGCATAATCCAGACAACCTTGGCAAATCAAGGCGACTGATGATTGCCATATTTGAGGCAGCCTAGGCAGTCACTCATTCTCTCCTCTCTCCATTCCTTCCAGCAGGAAGAGGGTGAAGCCAGCCCCTGTACCTAAAGTCAGCCCAGCTCCAAGGAGACCTCGGAAGAGGACAAGAATGACTTCTCATCTGTAGAGCTGTCACAGTGTTCACCTGCACCCTCCACCAGCCCAGACACACACATCTCAGTGGCTCATTGATCTAGTTTAGGCTCAGGCTCACACTCCGTTGGTCACCGCACAGACATGTGTCCACAGCAGGAGGAAGACACAGCAGCAGTGACAGCCAAGATCTCTGGAATTTGGAGGACTGCTGGAGAAAAGGTCTCTGCTAAGGCTGAGTCAGATGACAAGCCTCTGGGAGCGATTTTGGAGAGGACACTGGAGCATCAGAGAGACGCAGGGCAACATCAGGCAGGCGTGCCAGGGGCCCTCTACAGAGTGAAACCCAAGGCAGAGGAGTGCATTCACGTGCTCTCTGATATAGTGTCTCTGACATATAAGTGAAGACTCCATGGGGAGGATGGTGGACGCCATGGAGAACCTGGTGCAGCAGAACTCCCACTTCTGCCGGAGATGTGCTCAGACCTGCACTCCTTCACTGTAGCCATGGGTGAGCTTTCGCAGTGGCTATACAAGAGGGGATGGCGTACCTCGATCTCCCTCCAGGTACCCCTTCTCTACAAGGAGTCAGGGCACCCAAAGGAATGAGGACCATCAGGCACGCATCCTGGGAGCTTCCACCCAGGAATCTCCAAGGGTGCCCAGCTGATACCAATCCCCTCTGCCTGTGACCCCATCAGCTCCAGCTGCTCGTGCCGAGGCGGGTACACTTGCCTCTAAGCAGGAGAATGGAAGCAGGCTGGGGCCCGTCAGGCCTTGGGCCTCCAGAGACGCCCGCCAACGTCATCACAGACAACAAGGCATGGTGGTCAGCAGGCTGCCTCCACCTCAGCTGCAGATGTTGAGGGAACCACCCAGATGTAGTGATACAGTAAGGAAAATTAAAAAGTATTGAATGAGCACTGGTGGCTTGGGTTTTCAGTGATTGTAAGTAGTTTCTGAACTCCCAAGTATATGTTATATTGCACTGATTGGAAGTTTCCTGGATACATTCTTGCTGCATCCCTTCCAGGGGTGGACCAAGGGTGGGTCTTCCTCCCTCTAATACATGGCTGCATGTGGAAACATTGCTCTTTGATGAGGGTGATGACTTATTTGTGCAAGAGGCCTCCCATTCACACTATTCCACTTGTCTCCCCTGCCCTTGAGACCCTTTTGGGAGAACTTGTCACCATGAATAGACTAACCACATGAGCCCTTGTCAGGCAGACCCATTCCCCAGGGAGAATGAAGGTTTGCAGTCACGACTTGGGCTGACATTCAGCTGCATACCCCTTGTAGGCATCCTTCTCCCCCAACTTCATCCTTAACTCTTCCTTGAGCA
The DNA here is from genome assembly GCF_017639515.1 of Carcharodon carcharias. NCBI lineage: Eukaryota > Metazoa > Chordata > Chondrichthyes > Lamniformes > Lamnidae > Carcharodon > Carcharodon carcharias. Next base: position 102,841,803 of record NC_054479.1, on the reverse strand, counting down.
AATGGCCATTGGCTTTAAGTGAACAGCAGTTCTACACCTTGCTGGGATCTCATTGTTGTGAGAGCCTTCTGGGCCAGACCTGCTGCCGTCACCAAATAGTGAAGAATAGCAAATGGGAAAGCTGTCATACATTCTCCAGATGTTTATTAGGGTTTCCCTTTAGTTGTCCAGTTGTGCTGACCTTGCACTCCACCTGCCTAAGCAGACCTTCTCCCCAGTAATGTTTTGCACTTGGACATCGGGGCATTGCCTTGGTCTGGAACTGGCTCTGTCTCAGGATGGTGCATGTTTCATTACAAACTGTGCTCACAACCTATCGTCCTCCCGCTGTCACTTACCAACTCCCCCATTATGGTCAACCTCCGTCCAGCCCCACTAATGTCACCTTCACTCTCCCCTCAGTTACCTGTCAGCCTCCCCCCATCACCCTGAACCCTATCATGTTAATCTATACATGCCTTACCTCTCTGCTGAGCCTACCCCAGTCACTGCTCCTAGGCCCACCCTAATCCGCCCCACTCCCCTGATCTGTTTCACCATCCTTGTCCCCCTCAGTGATTCCCCAGATGAGAACTATACCTACCACACCTGGATCCTGACCCTCCCACCCTACCACATGCCACTTCCCCCCCATTACAGTCACCGTCCCCTCATATCACCAGCACTCCCAGGATCCTAACGTCAATTTGACTGATCCCTCCTTCTGGAGCACTCTGGCCCCATCCCAACTCCCCTCCCTCCCCCTTCATGCCTTCTTTCCCCTCTCACTCCATTCACAACCCCCCCTCCCCTTGTTCTCATCTGGAACCCCACACTTGTTCTCATCTGGACACCCTTCCTCTCCTCTTTTCCTGCAGCTGTTGTCTTGTCAGTGTTGTTGATCAGACTGCCCCTAGTCTCTTCTGAGTTTTGGGATAAAAGGAATTCAGTATCAGAGAACCAGTTTCAGTCACATGGTCAACGGCCATTGATATACAATGGAAGGTAGATGGTGATCTTTCACACTTAACCTGTGGATAACTGGTCTTGTCAGGTTTCCTTTGTTACATTGCAAATCTGGAGACATTGGGCAGAAAATTACACTTGATGTGTGGGTGTGTGCCTGACACGCCGGAAGGTAAAATAAAGTGCGTTGACATTGGCTGAGTGTGCCGATGTCAACGCGCACTCTCATGATAGCTAGGTCGGTGGGCAGGTGTCAGAGCTGGAAGTGCACTGCTGACAATTAAAAGGCCTGTTACAGCCATTAAGTTAACAATTGTACTGAATTTCTCACTGCCCGTTAACCTAATTTATGGCAGGCAGGCGAAAAGGCCAAGCGGCCTTTACATTTTTTAGGAAACCTCATCCACTGGTGGGATGAGGTTTCCCGAAGCAAATAAAAATCAAATAAAAATTTAACACTTGAATTTAAAAGATGTCCCTGCTCAAGTGACAGAGCCACATGAGGGGACATATTTTATTACATTTTTATTTCCTTTTTTTTAATACAGCACTTCATCTCCTTGAGGCATGGCGCTGCCTCAGGGAGATTGAAGCACTCTTATTCACGCATGCGCGAATTGCACGCTAGGCCTGTTCGCACTCCTCCTCTTGCCTGCACAGGCAGCGCTGACCGCTGCCACTCGTATATCACGCTGGGCAGGACTTAATTGGCCCGCCTGTGCAAAATTGCAGTGCAGAGCCAATTGCAGGCAGCGGTCAGCTTTCCGACCATCCCCGCCCACCCCAGCCGAGCACCCCTGCCAAGGGCAAAAACCTGCCCATTGTGTCTCGAGCAGAATCTTGTTGAGACATTAGGGGTCTTGCCTACTTGCTGGAGAGCTGTCGAGAGACCTGTACTGCCTCCTTTTGGGAAGGCCCGCTGAACCACATGCCAATCAGGCAGTGGTGAGGCCAGCGGTGGGCCTTCCCCTGGAATAAAGACCCTGGAGGCTGAAGCCTCACCTACCAATAGCTGCTGGCCAATAGCTGCTGGCCAATCACAGGCCGGTAGCTCTTGTACTCAGCACACCCATAGCTGCTGCCGGAAGAATAGGCACCAGATTCCCAGCATTGTAGAACGACAAAAGCCTCAGGTAAATAATGTGGGAGAGGGGTTTTTGGGGTGCGGGTTATGGGGAAGGGGTGCAAGGGGGTGGGTAGCAAGGGCGGGTCCTCCCCACCCCTTTCTGATGTCCTGTCCCTTGATCAGGTACTGAGTGACTTTGATCGAGGGACACCCGCACCCCCCCCGCCCCTGCCCCCCTTCCCCACCCCCCAACCCTCCATTACCCAACCCTCCACCACCGTCCCCCCAGAGGTGACAAGCTGTCTGCACAGATTTACCTATCATGCCTGCCTTATGGCAACAGGTCCACCTGCAGCTGGCATAATACCAATGGTGGTGGGATGAGACCCTTAAGTAGTCATTAATTGGTCACTTAAAGGCTTCAGTAGGAATGTCGTAGGGTTTTCCGCCCTGAACTTAATTCTGGTGGAGACCGGAAGCTGGGTTTCCATACTCCACCATCCTGCCTAAGTATCCACACTTCCACCCATCCACCCTTCCTGCTTCCAAGCTTGCCAGCAGCAAGAGCACAAAATTCTGGCTGAGGAGTCCATTGACTCTGTGTTTTGAAGTAAGTTTCGAACAGGTTGAATTCCACAAAAGAACATTGTCTGGGCATATCCATTCAAGGGAGAGGCCCCCACCAATTATGATTTAAATTAGAACTTTCCGGAAGCTTGATAGTCTGGAATGAAATTGCAAAGGTCACCTGACCCCCTTGGCAGCTATCTTAACAGTTCATCAGTGTCCATTTTTAAATAATAAAGGCAGTTCGAGAAGCTTCCAAATGAGCACCATCCATGTTTAAAGTTATGAATATGACATGGCTTTCTCTGGGCATGATGGTAGTAAGAGTAGAAAAACAAGATATTTTTAAAAGGTGTTATGCTTTTAAATGTTAATGTTCAGAGAACCTTGTATGTGTTTGTACAAGAAACACAGAAAGTTAGAATGCAGGTATAACAAGCAATGATGAAGGCAATTTGCACGTTGGTCTTTATTGCAAGAGAATTGGAGTGCAAGAGTAAGGAAGTATTGCTACAATTTTACAGGGCTTTTGTGAGACCACACCTGGAATACATTGTACAGTTTTAAGAACATAAGAGCAAAAGAAATAGGAGCAGGAATAGGCCATTCGGCCCCTCAAGCCTGCCCCACCATTCAATAAGATCATGGCTGATCTTCCCCAGGCCTCAACTCCTCTTTCGTGCCAGGTCCTCATAGCTCTCAACTCCCTGATATTTCAAAAATCTATCTACTTCCTCTTTAAATACTTTCAGTGATCTCCACAGCTCTCTGAGGTAGAGAATTCCAGATATTCACTACCCTCTGAGAGAAGAAATTCCTTCACATCTCAGTTTTAAATGAATACCCCCTTATTCTGTAACCATGCCCCCTAGTTCGTGATTCCCCCACTAGTGGAAACATCTTCTCAACATCTACCATGTCAAGCCCCCTCAGAATCTTGTAGATTTCCATAAGATCACCCCTCATTCTTCTAAACTCTAATGAATAAAGGCCTAACCTTTCTTAGCCGTTCTGGATAAATCAGTCCCTTCATCCCAGGAATCAGCCTAGTGAATCTCTTTTGAACTGCCTCCAATGCCAGTTTTTCCTTTCTTAAATACGGGGGCCAAAACTGTACACAATACTGCAGGTACGGCCTCACCAATGCCCTGTATAGTTGTAACACAATTTCCTTAGTTTTAAACTCCAACCCCCTGGCAATACAGGCCAAAATTCCATTTGCCTTCTTAAATACTTGCGGCACTTGCATGCTAACTTGTTGTGTTTCATGCACAAGAACACCCAGATCTCTCTGTGCTACACTTATTTGGAGTCACTCTCCATTTTAACAATAGTCTGTCTTTTGATTCTTCCTACCAAAGTGCATGATCTCACACTTTCCTACATTAAATTCCATCTGCCAAGTTTTTGCCCACTCGCTCAACCTGTCTATTTCCCTTTGCAGATTCCTTATGTCCTCATCACAACTCGCCCTCCTGCCTATTTTTGTATCGTCTGCAAATTTGGATACATTACACTCTGCTCCTCCTCCAAGTCATTAATATAAATCTCCATATTTAAGAAAGGACATACTTGCCTTGGCGGCAGTACAGTGAAGGTTCACTAGATTGTTCCTGGGATGAGTGGATAGTCCTGTGATGAGAGGTTGAGTAAATTGGACCTATATTTTCTGGAGCTCAGAAGAATCAGACATGATCTCATTGCAACCTACAAGGTTCTCAAGGGGCTTGACAGGACAGGCGCTGAAAAGTTGTTTTCCCTGATAGGGAATCTAAAATATGGGGGCACAGCATCAGGATAGGGGTCGATCATCTAGGGCTGAGATAAGGAGAAATTTCTTCACTCAGGGAGTGGACAGGAAAGTGAAGTTGAGATAGAAGATCAGCCATGATTGTATTGAATGGTTGAGCAGTCTTATGTTCTCATTTATGCGTCTGCCTCCCTATTTTTGTCTGCATTATTCGAAAGATAACAAGCATGTACTAGTGGGAGTTGGGAAAAGTGAGATAAAAAAAGTGGTAATGCCAAATGAAGAATCAAATCTACAGGCAAGCAAGACAAGTGAGATTCAGGTGAAGGTCCAAGTGAGATTTAATTGGAGGCGGTGGCATAGTGGTATTATTGCTGGACTAGTAATCCCGAGACCCAGGGTAGTGCTCCCGGGACCTGGGTTAGAATCCCACCTCAGCCGATAGTAGAGTTTGAATTAAATAAAAATCTGGAATTAAAAGTTTAATTATGACCATTGTTGTAAAAACCCATCTGGCTCACTAATGTCCTTTAGGGAAGGAAATCGGCTGTCCTTACCTGGTCTGGACTACATGGCCCATAGCAATGTGGTTGACTCTTAAATGCTCTCTCAACAAGGGCGATTAGGGGTGGGCAATAAATGCTGGCCTAGCCAGTGATGCCCACATCCCATGATCGAATAATAAAAAATTCAGGTGCTTGAGAACAAATTGGAAATAAACAATGGTGCAATGATGTGCAATATCGTACTGATGATGGTATGGATAATGGCTTTAAAGGAAATTTAAAAATTGATTGTGTTGTCTTAGCTCAAAAATACTATTCATACAGCTGATTCACAGTGTTGTCAAAAATAGAAATGGTGCTGGCATCATTTTGAAAAATAAATTCAGCAATGTGTTTGGTTGAAGTTGAAGCTTTCAGGTGTTTGTTTTGTGTGGGATCTTTCAGTGAAGCTGTTTAATTAAGTTGGTTATTTACAAATGAGACACACTTGACACTTGTCCTTTAACTGCTATAGACCCAGTGAACATGTTACCATGTGATTTTAATATGTGCAATGCTACAACACACAGGCATTGAATTTTGTAAGCATAAATGTATAATTATGAGATTGTTTATCTTTTTAATTATTCATAATAATAAACAAAGCTAACTATAAACATTAATTTTTTTATATTACACTGAATTGAATTTTTAAAAAATTCTAACTTTTTAATGCTGTAAACATATATAATTCTATGAATACACAAATGGATGAGGTTTGACTGAGGGTCAAACTGATCTACAAAAACTGCTACTTGCTTGGCTAATGTAGATGCTTTTGGAAGAGAAACAGTAATGGTGAATCAGAAAACAGTGATGGTGAATAAGTAGAACATACTGGAAAAGAAATTGTGCTGCAAGGCAAACACAATAAAAATAATGAACCCAGTGCCTCTCTGGTGTAAAGCTGTTGACATTTTGGCTCTATGCATTTCCAGTGACTGTAGCACTTGGGCATCCATCAATCTCTTGATTCATGCACAAGCTAAAGGCAGGAAGCCATGAGGGGGAACAGTTAGGTCTCGTTCATTGCTCAAAACAGGTTTGAACTAGACATATCAAGCTGGGCCCTAGGGGTACCAGGATTGCTGTACCTGAGAGATAAGATGCTCTTAAAGGTTGCTGGGGCGCATTAGGCAGTGTGGAACAAAGGTGCTGGACTGATTAGAAGATAAAATGAGTAAGTTTCTATATTGCTGTTTTTTGTTGAGGTGTTGGGGGTGCAGTGGAAGACAGGTGGGGCTGTCTCTGCAGCTGTCTCTTGGAGAGTTCTTTTATATGACTGGGCGGAGTATTTTTGCTTAAATGGATTAGTTGTGAAAAGATTTGGTGCAAAATGATTGAAGACAGGGTATAAAGTTTTTGCACAATGTAATTGATGAAAAACTAGAGCATGTCCAATTAGATCGCAGATAAGCATAACCAGTGAGGAAGAAACCAAATACTCGGTGTCCATGAATGCATGAAGTGACAGTTATTCTCGCACTTTGCTCACGACATTCAGCAGGAAAAGATACAGTTCATTTTATTATTTAAATTTGATTTCCCACATGAGCACCAAAGGTCACAATCACATGCAACCTGCTGATTTGAGCCATTTTCCCCAAAAACAATTAGGCAGAGAACATAAACCCCCTGGGGCGAATTTTGTCCTCATTGGGTGGGCTGGGTGGGAGCAGGTGTGGGCAGGCATGCAGCCAATCGCAGCCTGCGATCGGCTGAGCACCACCATTTTACGTGGGCGGGCCAATTAAGGCCTGCCCAGCGTGACGCGCACCTGGAAGCGCTTAGCGCTACACGTGCGGGCGGAGAGAGGGGGGAGATTCAGAGCCTGTGGCCTTTCACGCACACATGCACGGAGCTGTCTCAGGGAGATTACTTTGATTGTCAAAACTTAAAGTAAAGAATTTTTAAAAATTATTCAGACATGCCCCCTCATGTGACAGTGTCACATAAGCTGGGACATGTCAATTAATTTTAATGACGTTTTTTATTAAACTTATAAACCCTTCTTGAAACCTCATCCTGCCCATGGATGAGGCTCCATGAAAAATGTGAAGGCTGCCTGGGCTCTTTGCCTGCCCGCCAACCTGAAGGTTGGACGGGCGGCCCTGACATTGACTTTAATGAGGTGATTAATGGCCTTAACAGGCCTTTGATAGTTCGGCGGGCGCGCAGCTGACTCCAGTGCGCGCCTGCCAAACTGAAGATTGGAATGATGCGTAGTGATGTCAGGACGCATGCCGGACGTCACCGTGCGTCATTTTACGTGTCGGCGAGCGCGTCCTGCCTTCCTTCACGCCGACCAGAAGGTTCAGGCCCCTGTTTTTAAAAAAAATGAAATTATAGAAAATAAAAAAGTGCTTCCCCTGATTATGGCGGCAAAAGGTGAAACCTCATGAATGTTCCAGTCCATTTGTGAAATGCCCTCAGCAAAATGACCAGTGTACAGCTGGAACACATGGGCTGCAGCGGTTCAAGAAGGCAGCTCACCACCACATTCTTAAGGGCAGTTAGGGATGGCAATAAATGCTGGTCTAGTCAGCAACATCTACATCCCATGAACAAATAAAAAAAGTGAAGTTTCTTCATTTCTGATGTTGATCCCATTTTCACATCTTTGCCAGGGAGGGACAAACAGACTCCATTGGCAGGATTTTCCACACCCGCCCGCTGCCATGATCTACTGGTCCCGCCGCAAGTCAGTGGACTTCTGGCTGGGGCTCAACCTCATCTGCAGTGGGTCCCACCTGTGCTGGGGATGGAAAACCCCGGCCCATGAGTCATGTCTGTTGTATAGCGTAGTATGTGCTATGTGCAACATTAGGTTTATTCACCTTACAGAAGGGTTATGGTTACCATATTGAGTTGTTGATTTATTATCATTCTTATACTCTATTGAAATCATTTGTAGTAAATTACTAGGGGCAGGATTTCTCAGTGGGCGTGTGGGGGCAGGCCCGACATGCTAATGCGTAAAATGACGTGCGATGATGTCGGGCATGCATCCTGATGTCATTGCGCTGTCTTGTGATGTTTCGTTCAGTGGGCATGCGCCGTTAAGAAAGTGGCTAAGGTAATTGTTAATGCTGCCCATCCAACCTTAAGGTTGGCGGACAGGTGAAAAGGCTAAGCGGCCTTTGTGTTTTTTAGGAAACCTCATCCACGAGCAGGAGGTTTCCTAAAGCTTTCATTAAATAAATAAATTTTTTTTTGCAAAACAAAACATGTCCCATCTCATGTGACACAGTCCCGACTCTCCCTCCTCCACCCCCGCCCACCCGCTCGCACAGATAGCGCTGAGTGCTATGGCTTGCATCTTATGCTGGGCGGGCCTTAATTGGCCAGCCCACGTAAAATGGTGGCGCGGAGCTGATTTTGCAGGTAGCATTTAGTTCTGCGACCACCCCTGCCCGCTCCTGCTGAGTCCGCCTGCTGCCTAAAAAATTCAGGCCTAGGAATCAATTGCATCTCTGAGTTGGAGCGGGAGTGAGGGACCAGATGAATGAGTTTCGCTCAGGTCCTGCCAAATTTAATGGTGGGATTCAATTAGCAGTTTTATTGCCCATGTTTCCCTGCCGCTGGATTGAGAGACTGTCAGCGGGCCAGGCCTTCAAAACCAAGCCTTAACCAGGGAGCAGTGAGAAAGGAAGGAGGGATCAGAAAGGTTGAGAGTGGGGAGGGGATGTGTCGAGTGATGTTGTCAGAATTGGAGGTCAGCAGGGAGATAGGAGGCTGTGATCCTGGGAAGATTGGAGTCTGGAGCTGAGAGGAGACTGGAAGGAATAAAAACAGAAAGTGCTGGAAAAACTCAGCAGGTCCAGCAACATCTATGGAGAGAGAAAGAAAGTTAACATTTTGAGTCCAAGATGACTCTTCTTCAGAGCTGAGAAGAGGTAAAAGTGTGATCGGTTTTATGCTGTTAAAAAAGTGGGGAGGATCAGGTAGAATAAAAAGGAAGGTCAGGGGTAAGTTAGAGGGCTAAATTTAGAGCAGTTAAATAACAAATACATTGTGGAACAAAAGGCAAAGGGAGAGATAATAGTTGTAGTAAAGAGGCAATGCATTGATCCAGAGTGAGTGTTAATGGCAGGATAATGGACAGCTCTGTCGGAAAACAATATACAGACTGGCTCTTGGGAAGAAAAAAATCAAAATGGAGGGCAGAGTTCATGGTCTGACGTTGTTGAACACAAAATAGAGTTTAGAAGGCTGTAAAGTGCTTAACTGGAAGTGCTGTTCCTCAAACTTGCGTCGATCTTCATTGAAATATTGTAGGTAGCTGAGGGTGCAAAGACACAGGATGACCCTTAAGAGTGTGAAGGCTGATGGGGTAGAAAGTGAGGACAAGAGGAACCTTCTTGCGATTCTGGGAAGAAGGGAAAGGAGTGAGAGCAGAAGTGCGGGAAATGGGTTGGACACGGTTGAGGGCCCTGTCAACCACAGTGGGTGTGGAGCAGTACTCAGTTGAGTAAAAAGGAGATTGGAAGGGTTGGGAAGGAGGTCTCAACCCCCTCCCACGGTACCTTCCCATGCAACCGCAGAAGGTGAAACACCTGCCCCTTTACATTCCCCCTCCTCACCGTCCAAGGGCCCAAACATTCCTTTCAAGTGAAGCAGCATTTCACTTGCACTTCCCTCAATTTAGTCTACTGCATTCGCTGCTCCCAATGCGGTTTCCTCTACATTGGAGAGACCAAACGCAGACTGGGTGACCGCATTGCAGAACACCTTCGGTCTGTCCGCAAGCATGACCCAGACCTCCCTGTTGCTTGCCATTTCAACACTCTGCCCTGCTCTCATGTCCACATGTCCATCCTTGGCCTGCTGCAATGTTCCAGTGAAGCTCAATGTAAACTGGAGGAACAGCACCTCATCTTCCAACTAGGCATTCTACAGCCTTCCGGACTTAACATTGAGTTCAACAACTTCAGATCATGAACTCCCTCCTCCATCCCCACCCCTTTTCCAATCCCCGTTTTCCCAATTATTTAAAATTTTTTAAATATATTTTTCTTTCCCCACCTATTTCCATTATTTTTAAATGTATTTTCATCCATTGTTTTAACTTCACCTTTTAGACAATTTCGATTCCTTCCGCCCACCCCACCCCCACTAGGGCTTTCTGTACCTTGTTCGTCCTGCTTTCTACCCTTAATGTCACCATTAGCACATTCCTTAGCTAATATCACCACCTTCAACACCCCTTTGTCCTTTTGTCTATGACATCTTTGGCAATCTCTGCTTTGCCTCCACCTATCACTGGCCCTCTATCCAGCTCTACCTGTCCCACCCCACTCAACCAGCTTACATTTCACCTCATTTCGATATTTTCTTAGTTCTGATAAGAGTCATATGGACTTGAAGCATTAACTGTATTTCTCTCGGCAGATTCTGTCAGACCTGCTGAGTTTTTCCAGCTATTTTTGTTTTTGTTTCATAAAAAGTGGGGTTTGTCTAATAGTGAGGGGAAGGTGAAGAAGGTAAACTGGATCCAGCAGGTTATTGAACTCCTGAATCTGATGATCCTCACCTCCCTTTAACTGCCAGGTTTCCTGAGGTCTGAGAACTTGGCTGAACATGGCTTAAAATGGTGGCTCATTCCGAGGCACGCAGCCTCGTTATAATGTTTAAATAACAAACCCACCTCCTGCGAGTGGACCCGGTTGCCCACCCATCACCCTGCTTATCTTAAAACTGGAAGTGGTGGGTTTCAGATTTTTAACATTTTCACATCCCACCCGAACCAAACCAGCCTGTTTTGGGGGGTAAAATCCCACTGCTAATAGCTGTTTGCAAAACTTAAAATAAACTGCATAAAAGAAACTTCCAAGACCAAGTGAATTATTTGTTCCTGGCAATGCGAATCTAAATGACAGGTTTCACCAAGCTAAGAAAGGCTTAGGTAAACAGTCCATTGATAGAAATTCTCCTCAGCATGGCTCAGCTTGTTCAGAAAACTGCAGCCCCTCAGCTAATAAATGTTATTAATGTAGGACTGACATAAAACTCCTGTAATGCTTTGCAAAACGTTTTGCAAGCATTCAGCAAAACTGCAGCCTCAGAAATCACTCAGTGTTATTTTCTGATTCAAGTGGAGAAACTTTAAGCTGACCAGCCTATTTAAAACAATTTTCCTAATGGCCACGGTGTTGGCACTCACTTGCTGGGCCTGACAGCATGGAGCAGGAATCAGGGGTGGGGCAACAAGACCAACCAACTGATGTTTAACATTTCAATTTTTTGAAACATCAGCAGGGATGACTGAATAGTGGGTTTATGTGTGGATCAGCTTCATGGGGGAGTATTTTCCCTTCATCGGATGGGCGTGGTGGGCTGGCCTGGGAATGGCCGCGCAATGGCCCGCTGTCCGTGATCGGGCTCTGACCAATTAATGGCCAGCTAGCGTGAATCACGCGCTGAAACGCTCAGCACTGCCTGGGTCAGGGGTGGGGAAGGTCGAGCGTGGAAGTCAGCGCATGTGTATGGGTGCGCTCACAGAAAGCTCCCTGAAGGCACAGAGCTGTGTCAAGGAGCTGAAGATTTCTAACGTTAAAAATAAAGATTTAAAAATTAAGGTAAACATGTCCCCTCATGTGACTCTTTCTCATGAGCAGGGACATGTTAGAAATGAGGTTTAAACATTTTTATTTTATTTTTAACACCAGAAACCCCATCCTGCTGGTGGATGAGGTTTCCTCAAAAACCCAAAGGCCTTTTGGCCTTTTCACCTACCTGCCAACCGTAACAGCCCTCTTAATTGTTAGCGGGTGTGCTGCCGACTCCCACGCGCGCCCGCCTACCGAAATATCACATGAGTGCCTGATGACTTCAGGATGCTCGCCCGACGTCATTGCGCGCTATTTTTCTCCCGTTCGTGTCAGGCACGCTCCTGCCCCACGAGTGAAGAATTCTGCCCATGAAGTTAAACATGTATGTATTTCACTGACACAGTTGGACATATGTTCCCCTCAAGGTAAATTAAATTTAAGTATTATTGCAACCCCTATTCAGCAAATACAGACAAACAGTCTGCCATGACAGGTTCTAGCAAATGACTGGCCCCTACTGAGATCAAGGAATTATTTCAAATTGGGATGCATTAGTTTTCCAAGATTGGGCTGGATTTCGCTCTCATCTATGAAGTTTGTTACATTTGCATTTCCCCGTAAACTTTCTACGGTCTTTTGGACTGCAAATTCCCGTCAGCCAACTATCAAAAAGCACAGCATTCTGCACACAGCATCTGGGACCTATGTGGACAGAACAAGCAACAGTGTTTCTCCTTATCCAATTACATTGTAGAATTGTTACTGAGCGGCACAGAGTGTGAGTCAGTAAGTGTCAGATATTGAATTCAATGTCAAATCAGGCACAGAAAGCAAAATGAAGAGAGAGAAAGAAAAAAGAGAGAGATAAAAGAGACAGAGAAAAAAATTAAAATAATACATTTTTACTTTAAAAAATCTCCAACCATAATAAAATTTGAAGGAATGAGATTCCAGACTTGTGAAAGTTAATATTCAAAATCAAACGTTGTTTGACAGGAACTAAGACTCATTGCACCATTCAAAGGGAACTGACATTGGAATGGAGAAGGCCCAACTTTTTCTGACCAGTTTATGCACATCAATGAGGTGAGTACAACAACTCCAAGCCATCCTATATATCTGAAGATGAGTCCCTAGGCCAGATGTTGATTTTGAGAAGTTAATGAAGGAACATAGCAACTTATGGATATCCATGTTTAACTGCTGTGTGTGGATGCCACCACATTCTGTCTGATTTCTATGTAAGTTCCATGCATACAATGGTGAGTTCTGTTAACCTTAATGTTATTTCTACTGCAAAATTTGGCTTGCTAATTAATACTACCACTCCGGCAACTCAGTGACTTCAATTGCCTTGATCCTCCCTATTTCTGTAACTTCTTCAAGCCCTACAGCCCTCTGAGATCTCTATGCTCCTCTAATTCTGATTGTTTTTGCATTCCTGATTTTCTTTGCTCAAGCATTGGCAGCAGCGCCATAACTGCCTATGTCTTAAGGTCTTGAATTCTCTTCCTAAATTATTTTCTCTCTACCTTACTCATCTTCTTAAAACCTATGTTCTTGACCAAGCTTTTGGTCATCTTCCTCAATATCTCCTTAGGCGGATGTCAAAGTTAGTTTGATAATGCTCCTGTGAAGCTTTTTAAAATGTTTTACCACGTCAAAGTCTCCATATAAATGTAAATTTTTGCAGTTGTTGTCTATGCCAAATGGTCACTTTTACAGCAAGCCATAATATTTCTTTCTCTTTCCCATTGGGAATATTTCATCAGCACACAATGGCTTTTAGTTTTGCAAATAAGTATTTTAATTTTATAACTCTTCTTGCTGCCATATTCTTCAGGCGTTGCATGCCTGGATGTTGATAAGCCAACTGCCAAAATGTTTAATGGAATGAGGTGTTGTGGTGCAGTGGGTAGTATTCCTGCTTCTGAGCTAGAAGTCTGGGATTCGAGTCCCACTCAGGGACTTGATGGCCAAGCAAGGTGCACTCATAACATGGCTGAATACATGCAAATGGCAGGTGGTAAGAGCAGGAGAGATTTCTGGTCAACCATGTGATGGAGGGAACTGGAGTCTCTACCATCAATATCTGTAGTTCCAGGCTGCAACTTGCATGTGAAAGTGTATGTTACCACAGCAACCTGGACTCCCTGGGGAGCTGGTTGGCTCAGTTGGCTGGACAGCCTGTGTGGATCAGATTGGTGCCAACAGCATCAGGTTTGACCCTTGTTCTGGGTGGGGTGGATTTGGGACCTGCCTCCTTGCCCTAACTGTGGTGGAAGTCATGGCACTGTGGGTTGGATCAGCTTTTGAGCAGAGAACTGAAGAAGAATATTTAACTACTATGTTTTCTTAATCTTACATACAGGAACTCCATTCTTTTAAAGTTCTGCATTGCATTTAGCTTCCCAAAGTCACAAGTGTGCATATCTTTCTCACATCCAGACTATTTCAAAGCTCGCCTGGCCAGCCTCTTAGTATCTACTGTTATGAATATGAGATTTTTATAGATGATTATGTTTTGAGCTGCCTTTTTAATTCAAGGAAAAAAGGAGGTATGAAGAGTGTCACATGATCTGCTTTGAGTTCTGCTCAACAACAAGCGTGGCTTGGTTCCCTTGAAGACAAAGGGGCCCAGATCAGATGCTACTGAAATGTACATTCTGTATTTCATACCTGAAAACAAAGACAAGAACAGCTGGGATGACCATGGATCGACGTTTGATCTCCGGGTTTTTGGACAGAAAGGGAAAGAGGGAGAGGGAGAGAGAAAGCAAGCTACCAGGTGAAATGTGGGAGGGAGGACAGTCCCCAGTCAAAGAGGCTCATCCCACAACACTCTAAAGTCTCTGAAGATTTGCCTTGGTGAGGCCAGGAAAAGAAATTGACAGAGTGAACTTTACTGCTGGTCGGGAATTCTCTTGAAAACTGAGGAAAGCACCTTTCAATGGTCATTTGATGTTACAATTCAGCGAAATGAGACGTAAACCCATTGGAAGCTAGGAGTGGCTGTGGACTGTTTCCTATAAAGACTGTAATCCTGTGGAGAGTGTGCTGTAAAGTATATTGCAGCATGTGGTTATCAGTCATGTTAAGACATTAATGAGGGCTTTCTTTTCTGTAGTTTAGAATTTTGGTTACTCACTAGGTAACGTTTACTTAATGTTGTCTTTAGTTTGTTTGTCGCTGTAAAAGTCTTAAAACTTGAAATCTTGTTGCCCAATTCCTTTAGGAAGAGGGGGTCTCATTGAAATGTATAAAATTCTGACAGGGCTGGACAGCCTGGATGCAGGAATGATGTTTCCGCTGGATGGGGAGTCTAGAACATGGGGTCACAGTCTGAGGATACAAGGTAGGTCATTTAAGGCTGAAATGAGGAGAAACATCATCATTCAAAGAGGGTGGTGAACCTGTGGAATTCTCTACCATAGAAGGCTGTAGAGGCCAAGTAACTGAATATATTTAAGAAGGAAATAGATAAATTTCTAGACCCTAAAGGCATCTAGGGATATGGGGAGAGAGCAGGAGTACAGCATTGAGATAGAGGATCAACCATGATCCTATTGAATGGCAAAACAGGCTGAAAGGACCGAATGACCTACTCCTCCTCCTATTTTCTACAGGCAGGATTTTAAGCCCGCTGGCCAGCGAGCGTCTGACCCGATCAGGTGTAAAATAGCACGCGATGATGTAGGTCGAATGTCATCAGGCACTTGTGCAATATTTCAGCTGGCGAGTGTGTGCGAGAATCAGTAGCACGCCTGCCAACAATTAAGAGGCTTGTGAAGGCCATTAATCAATTAATTTAAACCAATTTTTTGCTGCTCGTCCAACCTTACGGTTGTTGGGTGGGTGATTTGGCCAGGTGGCTTTTGGACTTTTTTAGGAAACCTCATCCACGGGCAGGATGAGGTTTCCAACTTTAATTTAAAAAAAAAACTTTTTGACTTAATTTTTATAACGTTTATGTTCATGTCAGTGAGTCCTCTGTGGACACATGTTTTTCACATTTTCAGAATGTTTATTTTTGATTTTAATATTCTTCAGCTCCCTGAGGCAGCTCCCTGCCTTCAGGGAGCTTTCTGTGTGAGCTCCCCCGCGCACGCACAGACTTTTGCACTCGCACTCCTCCCGCCCCCACCCGGGCAGCGCTGAGCTTCTCAGTGAGTCTTTCATGCTGGCCGGCTGTTAATTGGCCAGCCAGCGTGAATTCACGGTTGGCAGCAGACTGTTTCCTGGCCGCTCCTGCGCCCGCCTGCCCAACAACTTGAAAATCCTGCCCAATGTTTCTACATTTCTATTTTCTTAAAAGTTATCGGTCTCTACGGGGATTGTGACACTGCCCTCCAAAAACATGAATTCATCCAAAATCAGCTCTGACTCTTGTTCTCCACAAAATTCTGCTCCCTCTGGTACTGCAAATTTCAAATCCTCCCAACTTCCTTTATCCCAAAATTGGTAGCTGTGCCTTCAACCCTCAAATTGGAATTTCCTCCCTAACCCCTCTGCCTCTGCACTCTCCGTCCTTATGGTCCACCTCTTTTACTAAACTCTTGCTCACCTCTCCCAATATCCCCTCCTTTGACTCGGGGTCCATTTTTCCTGCTGTGAAGCAACATTTTTAAAAATGCAAGTGTTATTATTAATGCAATTTAATTAAAACTCCCATTCATAAAATGAAATAGCATTTTTATTCATACTGGGCTTCATTTCTTTAGATATTTATTGGCTCAGCCCTCGGATATTAAAGAAGTGAGAGAAATGGATAACCAATTCAAATCACAATGAGATGCAATTGTTATGAAATCAAAGGTAAGTTATTAAATATAAATGTTTCTTTTTAAAAGTCTGCTTATCTGATGATTGCAGTGCAGCTAATTGGATGAAACTCTGATGGTTATTTTTATTCACACTCAGTTGACTATTGTGACAGAGAGTGAATAAGCATGGTGGAAGGAAGATAGTAATGCAGAAACACACACAGAATATCTTCAACAAATGGACAGGTTATTACTGGAATGCCTATTTCCCTCTGATACTTGTCCACCAACATTTGTACCCCTATTCTCTTGTTTGGCAGACTGCTGCTAGTCGCAGTGTATGTCCAGCTTACTTCCCTTTGTTGATACCGATAATTGTTTTGTGCCATTGTCGTGCTGATAGGCCAGAAATGTAGTCTACATTTGTAATGCAAGTGAAATAGCAACAGTTGTAGTGAATGAAATAAGTGTTGTGAAGGTGCTGAGAATGTTACTGAGTTAAACGTGGTTAAACTAGGAAGTCCCAATTAATGTATCTGTGGTGGTACAATAATGTAATTAGGCAGGTATCTTTCACCCTCAAAGATAAATAGAAGTCTACATTGTTCAAGAGGAAGCAGTCATTTTTATGTTGTCCTCAAAGATACAAAACACAGCAACAACTTTGTGGAGCTAATTGTTATTTAAGTTATCGCACATGAGGGTGAATTTTTAGGTCTGTGAGTGGGGGTGGGGCCCTCTCGCTGATGTGTAAAATGAGGCGGCGTGACGTCACCCCGTGTCATTTACATTTTCAGGTCGGCGGGCGAGGAGCCGAGTCGGCTGCGCACACGCTGACCTGTCAATAGCTAGTTAAGGCCCTTAAAGAAGTAATTGAAGTAAGCAATGGACCTGCCCGTACAACCTGAAGGTTGGCGGGCAGGCTGGAGCCCAGTTAGGCTTTCAAAAAAACATGAAACCTCATCTATGGGCGGAATGAGGTTTCATGAGGGTTTTAAAAATGTTTATGAAATTTATAAATAAAAATCATTGACATGTCCCAGCTCCTGTGACAGTGTCACATGAGGGGACATGTCAATAATTTTTTTTTTCTCTGTTCAACACAGTTTTTAAAGTTGAAAGGATCTCCCTGAGGCAGCACTTTGCCTCAGGGAAATCTGTGAGCTCTTCCACTCATGCGTGAAACAGTGCGCAGACCTGCTCAGGAAATTCCCCCCACCACCCGCCCTGGCCTGCACAGAGAGCACACAGGGCGTCAGGGCGGAAGTCATGCTGGATGGGCCTTAATTGGCCCGCCCACGTAAAATGGTCCGTGCTCTCGACTTGGGGTGCCAATCAGGAACCTGCCCACACGTGTCTGTTCCTGACCCCCCCCCCCCCCTCCGATGGGGGGATGATCCAGCTCCATGGTGTAGAATTTCAGAGCGGCAACATGTAGGACTTCCTGTCATACCCATGTTAATGTTTTACTCTTTCCTTAGTTCCATTTCATTCTGCTTTGCTATAATTGAAACATTTTCACATATCCTGCCAAAATTATTTTGGGCTTTGTGGGGAATGGTTCTATTCCTGTGTCCAGGCTGAAATTAAGTGGGAGCGGACTGAAAATTGAGGTGCACAACTTACCACCCCTTTCCTGTCTGCTGATCCTGCTCTTACCTGACAGCCATGTGGGTGCCTGTTAAAGGATTTGTTGGACAGCCATCGGATACTGGAACCTTGACCAACTTTTCTGTTCCTTAGCCCAACATGTTGAGACCACTTCTTGTGTCTCAACTGCTGCACCAGTTGCGCACAGCCAGATCAGCATGCATTGGGAAACAGACCTAGGAGCTTCTGGCGTGTATAGCTTCATCTATAACTGGAGTTCTACTCAGGCTCAGAATAGGGAATAAGAATTTCAATGCTTTGCAATGATAAATATCTAATAAAATGATTTATTGCAAATCAGCTGCCTAA
The DNA here is from genome assembly GCF_017639515.1 of Carcharodon carcharias. NCBI lineage: Eukaryota > Metazoa > Chordata > Chondrichthyes > Lamniformes > Lamnidae > Carcharodon > Carcharodon carcharias. Next base: position 102,823,657 of record NC_054479.1, on the reverse strand, counting down.
AAGTGAATAAACTGATTACCAAATGTTGCTACATTTTTTCCGTACTCACCAAGAAATGTGACAACCTGTAGCCTCATCTCTTTGTGTAGGATCAGGAACGGCAATAGTTTTTCTGAAAGGAAAGCATAAAACTGAGAATATCGTTGACCAACAGCAATAATGTGATTTTTCATACTGAATGTGCATGATTTCAATAAACACAACTTAGCTGTCGATAATGGGGAATCCTGTATGTGATGGACTTGGTCTAATAATTTTCTACTAGTACAAGGAATCAGGTTTTGTAATGTAAACCCAGTAAGCTAACATCTGGAGGTCAAACTCTTGAGATCCAACTCAAATGCGCATCAGTATAAAAATGGCTTAAAACATGGAAATTATGAACAAATGTCCCTTCCCTCTTCACCTTTCTCCTCTACTTTGCCTTTCCTCCCTCCCCACCCCCATCATCTGTCTCCTTTCCCCTACTTTGCCTTGATTGAATGTAGCTCCGTTGGTCACGCACTTGCTTCTGAACCAAGGGGTTCTAGCCCCACATCAGAAGCTTGAATTCCAAATTTATGCTAACATTCCAGTACAGTGCTGATGGTGTGCTACATTGCCAAAGGTGCTGTCTTTTGGATCAGTCTTTAAACTGAAGCACCTTTGGCTCTCTCAGGTGAAAGATCGCATGGTATCATTTGAAGAGGAGCAGGACTTATAGTTGGTGTCCTGGCTAATATTTATCCATCAGTTAACATTACTAAAGCAAATTATATTGTTGTTTGTGGGGCCTTGCTGTGTGTAATTTGCTACCAAGCTTCCTATATTACAACAGTGATCAAGCTTTAAAATTACTTTATTGGATATAAAGCACTTTGGAACATCCTGAGGTTGTGAAAGGCATTTTATAAAAGCAGGAATTACTTTTTTGACTCAATTATCTCTCTGCCCTTTAACCCTGTTTCACAAGAAAGGTGCCCTCACTTGATGCAATGAGAGATTGACTAGTAATAAGATCATACATCTGTTTCTAATCCCTCTCAACCTATTCCATTGTAAATTTCCAGATCCAATGTAAGTTTGTTGCGCAATGATTATACACCCCACCAGCATGACAAGTTTCCATTATAAATGTGGATATAGAAATTTAAAATTAAAGTATTAAAATCAGGGTGGACTGCATGACTTTAAAAGAGAATTAATTTTGAATTTGTTAGCCTTTGCCTTTTCCTAATACTTCAACTGAAGACCAGAATTGGTCTTGACTCCCTGGGGTAGATCTTGTATTTAAGCAATAGTGTAAAATGGGTGATCGTGAACTAACAGCCAGTTTTACAACACACAAGATTTTTTTTTCCATTAAAGACAATGGGAGTGGCAAACATGGACTAAAGGGCTGAACTCCAGAGGTGAGGTGAAAGTGACTGCCCTTGACATCAAGGCAGCTTTTGATTGAGTGGTGGCATCAAGGAGCCCTAGCAAAATTAGGGGAGGTGATGGCATTGTGGTGTTGTTGCTGGACTAATAATCCAGAGACCCAGGGTAATGGTCTGGGGATCCAGGTTCGAATACTGCCAGGGCAGGTGGTGGAATTTGAATTCAATAGAAACCTGGAAATTAAAAGTATAATGATGACCTTGAAACCATTGATGATTGTTGTGAAAACCCATCTGGTTCACTAATGTCCTTTAGAGAAGGAAATCTGCTGTTCTTACCTAGTCTGGCCTACATATGACTCCAGGCCCACAGCAATGTGGTTGACTCTCAAATGCCCTCTGAACTAGGGACGGGTAATACATGCTGGGCTGGTCAGTGATGCCCATGAATGAATAAAAAAAAAACTAGAGTGAATGGAAATCAGGGGGAAAACACTCCACTGGTTGGAGTCATTTCTAGCAGAAAGGAAGATGGTTGTGATTGCGGGAGGTCAATCATCTCAACTCCAGGACATCACTGCAGGAGTTCCTCAGGGTAGTGTCCTCGGCCCAAACTTCTTCAGCTGCTCCATCAATGACCTTTCGTCCATCATAAGTGCTAATGATTGCATTACGTTCAGCACCATTCATGAATCCTCAGATACTGAAGCAGTCCATGTCCAAATGCAGCAAGACCTGGACAATATTCAGGCTTGGGTTGACAAGTGGCAAGCAATACAAGGACCAGGCAATGATCATCCCTATTGAACCATTGACCCTTGACATTCAATGGCATTACAACTGCTGAATCCCCCAATATCAATATTCTGGGGATTACCATTGACCGGAAACTGAACTGGGCAAACCATATAAATACTATGGCTTTAAGACAATGTCAGAGGCTAGGAATCCTGTGGCAATTAATTCCTCTCCTGATTCCCCAAAGCCTGTCCATCATCTACAAGAACAAGTCAGGGGTGTGATGAAATACTCTCCACTTGCCTGGATGAGTGCATCTGCAACAGCACTCAAGAAGCTCGACACCATCCAGGACAAAGCAGCCCACTTGATTGGCATTCCCTCCACCACCGATGCACAGTGGCAGCAGTGTGTACCATCTACAAGATGCACTGCAGGAATTCACCAAGGCTTCTTAGACATCAGCTTCAAAACCCATGTTACCATCCAGAAGGACAAGGGCAGCAGATCTATGGGAACACCACTTCCTGGAAGTTCCCTTCCAAGCCACTCACCATCCTGACTTGGAAATGCATTGCCGTTCCTTCACTGTTGCTGGGTCAAGATCCTGGAACTCCCTCCCTAACAGCGCTGTGGGTGCACCTACACTACGTGGACTGTAGCGGTTCAAGAAGGCAGCTCACCACCACCTTCTCAACAGTAATTAGGGATGGGCAATAAATACTGGCCTAGCCAGCGATGCCCACCTCCCATGAATGAAAAAATGAAATCAGAATCCTGACTCTAGTGCACAAGTTAAGATCTATCTGCCTCCATGTGGAGATTGAATAATATTTGTAATTATTTTAGAACTGTACCTCCAGTATGTATTTCCTATGCATCTCACTGAATCTTAATTAAAAATATTCAAAATTCCTAGCAATTTTTGCTTTATGCTGGCAGCTGATTGGTGTGTATCAAAAGGTCTTTCAGCTGATTGGCTCCTCTATAAATGTTGCTTTCTAAAGTGTTTCCAGAATACTTTATAAAATATGTTCCACTGCCATCTTTATTCCTTTAGCAACTGCAACGTTTATCGTGATAAATTTTATCGCTAATACAATAAATTCGATACATTGTTTCACAATAACATGATATTATTAAATTCTGCATCTTTGAGTGCTTTCAAAAGCCTAAGGCATGAATTCATCCATGATATTGTGGGCTGTGGACAAATTTATTGCAAGTTTTCATATGATTCTCCATAGTTAATCTGTTTAGTAGCAGGGCATCTTAATCCTCAGTAATTGCTAGTAATTATAACTGTTCTTCACAAAACCTAAAGCATGAACTTTGGAACATTTTGAAACAAGTGTTGACAATAAAATTATCTTCAGTGGCTCGTTTTTAGTCAAGGAAATAGGGTGAGATATCAAAAGAGACAGAGGGACAGACTAAGATATTTTTAACATAAACGCAGAAAAATTTGATGTTAGAATTTATGATATATAAAACTTACCCATGAATTTGTTCAAGCAATATTAAAAATCCCTGCTCTTCTATCGGAGCTCATGGCTCGAGTTGGAAATATCTAGGCACTCTTTTGGTAAAGGAAGAAATAGCAATGTTTTTAGAAGTGGTAAATTATTACCATTACAATTGTTACAACTGTGAAGCTGTATCAGTAATGTGTACTCAGTGACAGTTATCTCAGCTTGCTGGTTGCCAATAAAAGACAAAGTGCTGCCCCATTAAGGCTGCAACGGATCCAAGCTAAATGTCACACACATACATGTTGTGGGAGATCTTATGATGGTTTATATGTTTATTTTTAAGCATTGCAAATTTAATATATTTTAAATAATCTGTTATCTGATATCTAAGAATCATTTCTGAACAGTTCTCTGTTTATTTCATTGTTGGAAACCCATTTTATCCACTGCAATTTTTAAATGGTTGATTTATTTACCATCTTGTGTCTGGATGACCATTAATGGACTATTGGTTGATATAGCCCAGGGAATGTCAGATCACACCAAAACTGAGATAAAGACTTATCAACAAATCATTTCTACCAGAACCAGTTTCCTTTTATTCTTTTCCTTGACACTGATGTTTTTAGAGAAAGCAAAGGATATTTTTAATCAATAATGATATTAAAAATGCAGAGATGCTGTGACTGACACATGCACAATTAGCTGGGTCCACACAATAATTGAACAAACCCCCTCAAATCCACTCACTATGGTTTCCAGATGCTGGATCGAAGCCAGAGGTCAGGGTGTTTTTTTTTTTGAGGAGCTGCAGGAGCACACCTGTGTCTACTGGCTCACAAGGAAACAAAAAGAAAATGGCCTCGCTTTTCGGGGATTCATCTGGCCCCAGCTACTTTTGCCCCCAGGTTGGCCTGATGGAGAAGCCATGATGCTTTACCTCCACAGGCCTCAATTTAAAATTGCAGTCAGAATCTGATAACATAATTGGACCTCGATCTGCAAATTTAAAGCAGGACCTCACTGCTTTTCGTAATGTATACCAATCACTTGCTCAAAAGAGGAGGCTAAAATGCAAGATGCAGGAAATCAGTGGGATTTGTGGGGATAAGTCACTGCCATTATAACTACCCATCTGCATGGTTTCTGCTAGGTGAACAGTTAATATCAGACCAACAGACTTTGCCAGTAATCCTTGGGTGGGAATCCTGTAATCAGTATTAGGTGCAGATGCTTTATACTAACATTACAAACATATTACTCATCCTTTTTTTATTACAAAACATGGGAAACTTGATACTTCAAGATAAAGGCAAAATTAAAGTTTGTATAAAACACAACATTTATTGTGATAATCTGCGAACTATGTCACTGTTTACTCTAGGAGTTGATTGAAGACTTTGACTACAGAATTTTCACTGTATGTTAAGCAGAAACTAATTTTAACAAAAAGACAAATATTTCCACACAATATCATCCTAATATTTTTATTTTAAGTCAGTTAATAATTTAAACAAGCTACATCTTATGCCATATATTGCTTTTATCTTTTAAATCCAATTGGATTTTATGTAATTTATATGTTTGCAGTCAGCCAGTGATTTTGACAATCCAGATACACAAGGAATTTTACAGATATTTACAATTTATAACAGAAGAGTAGCTGATTTATTATTATTCCATTTTGCGGCGAAAAATACATCAAGCAATTATAAATAGTTACTTTGGCTTGGGCTATTGAGAATCAATGTCTTGTATGAACTACTTATTTAAATCTCATGAATAAAAGACTCCCAAGTTAATAGAAGCTAAACACAAATATAAAGCAAAACGTTCATCTAAAGTTTATAGAAACATCTATTCTACTTAAATAGACTTAAATATGTAATTTTGTTCACCTACTTTGACTTTCCCGTCCTCTTGTAAAGCGTATGGCTTAATCAGGGAGATGAGGTGCAGCAAGTAAAAGCACACATGAGGAACGTTCAATTAAATACAAAGTGTTGCCCTCGGGCACCTGGGTGTGGAGGAAAAAGTATTTGATATCAGAGTGTTGACTTGTGAAGAATTCTGTTGCATGCTGTCTCTTGTGGCAGTTGTTAACAGCACATAGGACTTGTATATTTTAATTCTAGATTTTCGATCAATCATTTATTTATAAACATAGAACAATTAATTCCACTCAAGATCAACGTTATTAAGTTTCTATCCCACTAACAAGAACAACTTGCATTTATATTGCACTTTTAATGTAGTAAAAATATGGCTGAAAACAGACTCTTTTTGTGGAAGCTTTTCATCTTGCACCCATCTGGACAATTTGCAAGAATACCAAATGTAAAGGGAATAACAATTTATACTGCAGTGCTGATTGGTTGGCAAGAGGACTCTGATTGGCACAGTCATTGCCATAGAGAATGCACTAGTTGACAGTGACTGAGAGTTAACTGCCAAACATTGTTTGAAATTTAAACTAGGCAGCTTGATGCTGATTGGGAAAGGCATTGCCCTGAGGAATGAACCAGTGAATGGCTATCACTTATTTTATTTAGCTGAAACAGGTGCAATGTGTGTAATGTTCTTTCTGTCTGCAAAGAACAGGGCCCTGTGTGTTAATATATGTAGCTTCCAGTACATGCAAATGCACCACACTGCAAGCCTGACTGACAATCTTAAATTGGCTGTCAGCATAATTCTTAGCACACTGAGGATTATTTAGAAATGTTGTCCAATCATGGAATTACATTTAATGTTGGACACTGTGTTTTGAGTTTTGCAAGCACGGGCTGGTTGGGTACGGTCTGTACTTTGCCCATTGCGGACAGCAGAATGGACATGCTATTTGATAAGATCAGACAGTCTTGGGATGTACAGCCTACATACCTAGCATCACACTAGCACTGAAATTCATATACTACATTACTGACTTGTGTGATAGGCAGAATGTCTTTTTGGCTTGATGGCAGCATCCTGTTAGTAGCAAATACCACTTGTATTGCTACTGCATAGTAGTTGTGTGAAACAGCTAGCTTAACCTGTTGCTCAAAGTTTTGAGATACCTGGCCATTCCAGGGTAACCTGAGGTAGACTGGGCACATTGCTGCTGTCAAGCCAAAAAGATACTTTGCAGACAGAAAGAACATATATGCACATTGCACCTGTTTCACTTAAACAAAATAAGTGATCACCATTCACTGACTCATTGCTCAGAGCAATACCTTGACCAATCAGAGTCAAGCTGCTTGGTTTAAATTGCAAGCAATGTTTGGCAGTTAACTGTCAGCCACCATCAACTGGTGCATTCTCCATGTCAACACCTCTACCAATCAGAGCCCACTTGCCAATGAATCATCACTTTCTTCTCATACAGTATAATTATTGTTTCCTTTACATTTGACATTCTTGCAAATTGGCCTGATGAGTGCAAGACTAAAAGCTTTGACAAAAAAGTCTATTTTTTCAGCAATAGTCAAGTTCTGCACTACCAAATGTCTAGTAGTGGGAAAATATCCCATGGTGCATCAGAGGAGGATTATTAAACAAAGTTCAACACTAAGTCATATAAGTAGATATTAGGACAGGTGACCAAAGCCATTTGTCATTTGTTCTGAGGATGTGAGCATTGCTGGCAAGGCCAGCATTTATTGCCCATCCTTAATTGCCTTTGAGCAGATGGTGATGAGCCGTATTCTTAAACCATTGCAGTCCATTTGGTTTAGGTACACCCACACTGCTATAGGGGAGGGAGTTCCAGGATGTCACTCCACCTCATTTCAATTTTCAGGTCGGTGGGGGCGCACCCACTGACCTGTCAACGGCCAATTGAGGCCATTTAAAAAGTAATTCAAGTAGTTAATGGACCTGCCCGTCTAACCTTAAGATTGGCAGGCAGGTCGGGAGACTTGGCGGGCTTCAGAAAAAGCATGGAACCTCATCCATGGGCGGGATGAGGTTTCATGAAGATTTTTAAAAATTTTATAGAAGTTTGAATAAAAGTGATGGACATGTCCCAACTCATCTGACAGTGTCACATGAGGGGACATGTCAGAGAAATTTATGTTTGTGCATTGACGATTTTTGAATTTGGCACAGATCTCCCTGAGGCAGCACTTAGCCTCAGGTGCTCAAAAAAGCACATTCCCGGCTTAGGCAATCCACACCCCCACCCACACAAGGAGCGCATAGCGCTTCCTGGTGGATGTCACGCTGGGCGGGCCTTAATTGGCCCACCCGCATAAAATGGTGGTGCGCCCTCGATGGGGGGTGCCAATTGGAGGTGCACCTGCCCGTGCCCACTCTTGCACTCCGCGCACCACCCCCCCCCCCCCCCCCCCCCCCCCCCACAACCCCCACCCCCAACAAGGGGAAAATTCTTCCTTTTAAGTTTTTTGTAATCTAAATAGGCAGTAAAGAAATAGAATCAGTAATAGGTCAGAATGGTTTACTGGATCCAGACTGGACAAATGAGTGGATGAAGCTGATCTCCATACCAAAAAGTGACAGTCTGTTTGATAATTGCAGTCTTCTTCTCTCCTTTTTCTTTGTCTCCTCTGGTGCACCAGAATATAAGGAAACTCTTCGATTTCTTCTAGGCAAGGGTTTGAAATGGCAGATTCCTCTAATTTCTTTGGTCTTCTTGAGCTAACTAAGGTGTTAGGCTAGAGACAGCATTGGTTCACCTCCAGAAGGTATCTTCAGTCCAAAGTGTTGTTTTTACCTCTAGAGAGTCTGGTTATATACCTTATTTTTGGGAGGCTTCTATCAATGGTCTATTGGCAAGAGAGTATTTAAGCTGATCACTCCTATTTCCATTGCAAGTCCATTAAGTCATCTTGTGGCTCATCTTTTCTTAGGATGTCCTGTTTAATCTTCAGACAGTTGGTTCACGTATGGCTCATGAAGTCAATTCCCACCCCCTTATCAGTATGAGCAATGTCTTGTTTCACTGCTCATGCTAGAGACATGTCCTTGGCTGAGATAATGGCCTTCCTTGTCTTGTGTTTGTCACACAAGGAAACTGGTATGGGAGCTTTCTTTATAGGAGAGAGGGGGAGCTTTCCTATAATATTCAATACATTTCTTAGGATTTTATAAAATTATTAAATGGTGATTTCTTACAGTGGGTACTGTTGAAGGGGCTTTGGCAAGTTTGGGAAAAGAGTAGGGTGGTCTGCGCCGGAAGCTATCAAAACTGATCACATTAACGACGTGGGTTAGGTGACATCATCATGCTTGTGATGATGCCATCCTGATCAAAGGTTCTCCATTGTTGGAGCGATGGGGGTGGTGGGGTGGTGGCAGAGAATGGGGGTGAATAAAGTGTTGAAGCAAATCTGACTCTTTCTTCTCTGTCCCATCAAGGCCACTGCAGATGAGGAAAGGACCGAGCACAGGTCCCTGCCAGTGCTTTACTAAAGTGAGTAAACTGCAGGTCAAAATACCAGATGTGAAGCCATGTGGCATTGACAATGGCCAGACAACTAAAAAATGGCGTGATACAAAACCGGATGTCTGGCCACGTTGGCAAAGAGATAGGGTTTTATTAGTGTTGTAATGAAGAAAATATTACAGAGGCTGAGAGGTTTAGAGAGCAAATGCTGGAGCGTAGAGCCTAGGCAGCTGATGGCATGGCCATAACGGTGGAGTGATGAAAATTAGGGTTAGAAGTTTACCATCACCGTGCAGGCATGCACCCGACACACTGGAACGTAAAATCACGCGCGATGACGTTAAGTGTGTGTCCCAACGTCACTGTGCACCGTCGTGATATTTCGTTTGGTGGGTGCGCACCGGAGTTGGCTGCATGCTCGCTGATAATCGAAAGGCCTATTAAGGCCATTAACAAGGTAATCAAGTTGAAATTTACACTGCCCGTCCAACCTAATGGTTGGCGGGCAGGCAAAAAGGCCAAGTGGCATTCACATTTTTTAGGACACCTCATCCACGAGCGGGTTGAGGTTTCCTAGCGCTATTACAAATTAAATAAAAACTTTCTTTTGAAATTAAAAATATGTCCCATCTCATGTGACACAGTCACATGAGGGGGCATGTTTCATTGAATTTTTATTGCATTTATTAATTTTTTCAAAAAGCGCTTCAATCTCCCTGAGGCAGCTCCTTAATTGGCTCACTCGTATGAAATTGTGGTGCGGAGCCGATCGTGGGCGGTGGTTGGCTTCCTGACCGCCCCCGCCCGCTCCCACTGAGCCTGCCTGACGCGGGAAAAATTCAGGCCTAGATGTACTAGAGGCCAGAATTAGAGGAGCGCAGATGTCATGAAGTGTTGCTGAGCTAGAGGAGGTTACAGAGATTGGGAGGGGTGAGACCAGGGAGGCATTTGAAATTAAGGATGTGATATTAAAATTGAGGACCAGAAGTCAATCTAGGTCAGCAAATACAGGGGTGACGGATAAAGAGAACTGTACGAGTTAGGAAATGGGCAGCAGAGTTTTGGATCCATTTATAATGGATGGAATGTAGGAGGCTGGTCAGGAAAGCATTGGTATCTAGAGGAAAAAACAGCACTGATGAGGGTTTCGGCAGCAGATGAGCTGGGGCAGAGACAGGTGATGTTATTTATCTGGAAATAAATGTGGAGGATATAGGGTCAGAAGCGCATCTTGAAATTCTGAAGGGTCTTGATAGGGTAGACACTGAGAGATTGCTTCCACTGATCAGGGATTCTAAAACACAGGGTCACCATCTCAGGATAAGGGACCGATCAGTTAGGACTGAGATGTGGAGAAATTACTTCATTCACAGGATGGTGAACCTTTGGGATTCTCTAGCTCAGAGAGTTGTGGATGCTCCATTGTTGAACACATTTAAGGCTGGGATAGACAAATTTTTGATCTTTGAGGGAATTAAGTGATATTGGGGTGTAACAGGACACCACAATTGCAAGTGGTCTGGCTCAGCCACAGTCAATTGCTAGGGAGAGGACCAAGAAATGGATTTTGTGGTGGGGTCTGAGGACAATGGATTTGGCCTCCCCAATGTTTAATTGAAAGGATTTCTGCTCATCCAGACAAGCAACATGACAATTCAGAGGTAGTGGAGGAGTCGAGAAAGGTGGTAGTGAAGTAGAACTGGATTATTGAGACTATAATATAAGCCAGCTATTCAATTTTTAACAAAAAGTGGCAAGAATCATGGATTAAAATTGCTTAAAAACCCAGGTGTACCAAATAATAAAATTGGATTTGATTTAGTTCAGTCACTTTAAATCAGTGGCCCTGACCATTATTTGAATGCATCAATTAGATATTAAGATTGCTGAGTAGGCTGTAGCATCATCAGCACCCTGCCATCTGTGTAAGATGATGGACATGCAGCAAATTAAATCTGTTGGGGATGGGATAGCTTCATATGGGACACTTTTACTGATGGCTAAGCGGACCAACTTGGCGAGAGGCAGGCTTTTGCCACAAGTGTCACATTTGAAGTGGTTATCGGTGTCATTGTGGATTATTGTTTTCAGTTTTGGCACCTGTTGCCAAGTCGCTGTAGCCACTGATCATCATGGTGGCACATGCCACCCCACAGGTGATGTTGCCATTTTCCTCTGTTATCAGCTCGTGTCTTCCAAGTGCAAGAATCAATGTTTAGGGCCTTCATGTCATTCCTGCAAACATCCTTAAAGTGGGGCTTTTGGCATCCTACTGGTTGTCTGGCTCTGGCTACCTCTCTATCCAGAAAATCCTGAGGCATGCAACCGCCTTCCATCCTACGAAGTGCCCGAGCCAGTGAAGTTGCCTCTGTTTGATGAGTGCCAACATACTTGGGAGATTTACTTTGGAGAGGACTGCCGCATTCCTGATTTTGTCCTTCCATGTGCTTCCAGGAATGTGCCACAAACAGCGAAGATGAAAGTTGGTGAATTTTCTTTCTTGAAACCTGCAAGTCGTCCATGTTTCACAGCCATGCAGCAAGTTGTGAGAGCACAGGCCTCATAAAACCAGCTTCTTGCTCCTAAGAGTCAGCTTGATGTTATCCCATGCACATTTCATGAGATGGCTGAAAGTGGTAGCTGCTTTCCAAAAACGCACATCAAGTTCTGCATCGAGAGACAGTTTGTCTGTTACTGTGAAGTCAAGATAACAAAATTTGCTAACCATTTCCAGTGGGGTGTTATTCAGAGTGATCAGGGATGGAGATGTGACACCCTGGCCCATAACCACAGTTTTCTTGACAAAAACAAAAATAGCTGGAAAAACTCAGCAGGTCTGACAGCATCTGCCAAGAGGAACACAGTTAACGTTTCGAGTCCTTATGACTTTTAATCAGAGCTAAAGAAATATAGAAATGTGGTGTAATATAAGCTGGTTGAGGGGGGTGGGACAGGTAGAGCTGGATAGAGGGCCAGTGATAGGTAGAGGCAAAGAAGAGATTGCCAAAGATGTCACAGACAAAAGGACAAAGGGGTGTTGACGGTGGTGATATTATCTAAGGAATGTGCTAATTCTGACATTAAGGGTAGAAAACAGGACAAGCAAGTGGCAGATGGCCCTATTGGGGGTGGGGTGGGGGGAAGGGATCGAAATGGGCTAAAAGGTGGAGATAAAACAATAGATCGAAATAAATTTAAAAATAGGTGGGAAAAGAAAAATATATGAAAATATTATAAATTATTGGAAAATTATCGGAAAGGGAGTGGGGATGGAGGAGAGAGTTCATGATTTGAAGTTGTTGAACTCAATGTTAAGTCTGGAAGGCTGTAAAGTGCCTAGTCGGAAGATGAGCTGCTGTTCCTCCAGTTTGCGTTGAGCTTCACTGAAACATTGCAGCAGGCCAAAGACGGACATGTGGACATGAGAGCAGAGTGGAGTGTTGAAACGGCAAGCGACGGGGAGGTCTGGGTCATGCTGCGGACAGACCGAAGGTGTTTCTTGACGATTGTAGTCAGGGTTAACAAGTTACAGGCATGGGAGAGACAATTCATAAGTCTTTGTAGCTGAGTTTCCATGTGAACAACTAGCACAGTATCATCAGTGTAGATGATTTCTCTAATCAAAGCATGATATATTTTTGTCTTTGATTTTAGTCAGGATACATTGTAGAGCTTGCCACCAGGCTGAGTGTGCAGGTAAATTCCTTCCATATCTCTAGGGAAGGCAAAGGTCAGGAGCATAGGGGGAAAAAATACCAAAGAGAGGGTGAGGACGTGCCCTGTTTTACTCTTCTTCACCCTGAAACTGTCGGAAATGGTGCTGTCAAATTACACAATGCATGTTGCCGAGGAAGGAGCAGATTAGACTGATGAGCCTTGATAGATGGCCAATTTCCAGAAAATCTTGTAACAGCTGTGCTGATGGTGTTGAATGCTTTTGTGAGATCTGTGAATGGAAGGTAAGGAAGTACATCCTGGTCCCCACAATTCTCTTGTAGCTGATGTGTGGAGAAGATCATGTCCACTGTAAATCTGCCAGCATGGAAACAACACTGTTCTTCTGGACACACTCAGTGTATAAATTATATGGAGCCTTATCCTAGCATTATCCTAGAAAAGCTTTTCCTACTGACACTAAGGAGTGAGATAGCCCTATAAAGAACAAAAAAAAACAAAGGCAACAGAGGAGATTGAAACAATGTGGGTCATAGCATAACATCAGAATTGCATCTGTGGATGGTGCTTGAAGTTTATATTATTGAGTTATAAGTAACACCATGCGTGACTGGCTTGGAAATTTAAAGAAATAATTTTCAACTTGCATGCTCTTTCTATCCTTTGTCACCAGGTGGTGCTGCACCATTATTTACATTCAAAACACTTCAGACTGTGAACAATGATTACTGACAAAATATTGATAATTTTCACAAATAAGGAACTTGCCACAATTTTTTTTTTATCTGGCCCTTGTTCCAGAGCTCATGGAATAGAACCTATTGGGTTCATCATGCCTGTGCTGGCTTTTTGAAAGTTATCTAATTAGCCCAATTCCCCTGCTCGTTCTCCATAACTCTGTAGTTTTTTTCTCTTTGATTATTTAACCAGTTCCCTTTTGAAGGATGTAAGGGAACACAATTCAGCAACCAACCCATGCCTTAGATCTTGTGGGAGGTGGGTGAGGCCACTAGAACCTCACACTGAGGTTCTCCCTCCCCTGCTGAGGCAGTTTCCCTGTTTTTGTTCCCTGTTCCCACTTGTGTCAGCTCTCTTTCCATTCCCTGTCCGCCTGCCCCTTTCCTCATCTACTCTCCTCCTAGTTCCCTACCTTACTCCACCCATTCCCGTTCGCTCGGCTCTGATGAGGTCAGATAGAAATCATTGTGTTGTAAGCAAGTGAACAGATAGAGTCACAGTGATAAAGCAAATCTCATTTACTTAATTTTACTTCAAACCCATCCTCATGGATAAGAGAAATGATTCATGATGCCTTGCTCTGAATTAGTGATGTTTTGAATGCTTGCTTTTATCAGTCCAACATTGAAACAGTCCAAGGTGTACATCAGCTCAGTCATCATTAGTCTGACAATGAACAACCCCAGCCCCTCCAGCCTTTCCCTTTGAAGACCCTTCCAGACTGACTTTTATAACCTGTGCCTCATCCCTCTGCCTTTTTTCTCCATGTGTTCATAGTAATTGGGGGGAAGGGGTGGGGTTCCCTCTGTCTCTCCCAGCCAGAGGTTGCTTGACAGACCTGTCAAGCTAAAGCATTCTCCCCCCATCTTATTGGGTCCCTCATCAATCTGACACAGGTCCTTGAGAGCAGCTGTGTTCTTCAGAACTCGCTAAGACTGAGCCATGAACCGCTCTTGGTGGTTCTGCCACTCAGCATACATCCAGTGCCATTGCTTCTTCCAAGCAGAATTGTTAAAGGAAAGCATTAAAGGCAATGGAGAAAGGTAAATCCATAGCATTACTTTAAATTACATTGCCAAAGTGGGACAAAGAATTCAAGTTTAAACCAGTAAATGATAAGTTTAAGACTATCAATCTACATATAAAGAGCGGTCCCTCCAATACTCAAGCCTGGGTTGTGGAGGGAAAAATTATTCAATAAGTAAGTTGATGCTGCAATGGGAAGGGGGTGGGTTGGGGGGGTGGGAGGGGTGGTGTCGGGGTTGGGGGGGGTGGGGGTGTGGGGTGGTGCGGGGCATGAAGGGTAAGTTTGGCTGAACAAGTAGCCTGAGAGTTATGCAGAAAATATTTTCAGGCTTTCAAATGAATTGCATCTTGGAATGTCTGCAAAATGCCACTAGAGAGTATTAATGATGTTTTAGTGATCCTTGGCAACCCGACACTAGACTTTGAATACAAGAGCTGAGCTTTTCTTAACAATCATTGAATGTCAGTAACGTCTGGGTTTCACTTTCAAATTTTGGACCACTCCAGTCTCAAAAATGGTTAATATCATATGTTGCAAAAGGTTTCCAACTCATACTAATGTTAAGTGTAATTCTTCACCTTTTTTTAACATTACCTCTTTCTACCCTTTCCTGTTCTGGTGCAATTTATTTATCATTAACCAATGTAATTATTCCCATTTACGGTCATTGAAAAAAGAAACATTGTAGATCAATTTTTTTTAAGCTGTTCCCATTTCCAGAATAGATTCTTCACTGTTGCTGTCAAAATCCTGGAACTCCTTTTGTGTTCCTACAACACATGGGCCAGGATTTTTTGGATGGTGGGTTTTCCCTTTCCGCCATCTGAAGAGTCGCCGGAGAACACATCCCCGTCGATACTGTCTGGTTTGCAGCCATTTAACGCCCCAACAAATGTTAATTGGCTTTGGGTGGGTCTTTCGCCCCTCAGCTGGGAGGAAGTCCTGGCTTAGAGAGCTGTCGGCTAATCTGATTGGCCAGCAACTCTCTGAACCCTGCAGTGCCAGAATCTGCAGTGGACAAGATTGGGACTGCAAGCAGACCCCAGAGCCTAAGTCCCAGGAGCCCAGGAGTCTCGGACTAGGTAGGTATTTGGGATGATGGGTATTGGGTTGTCAGTGGAGAGGCTGGGGTTGGGAGGGGGTCCCCACAGTGGTCAGACATTTTGAGGGGGGTGCCTGATGTTAAACAGAGGCTGTTGATGGTGGCCCCACCCCCCCCTTCCCGCCTGAGGCCTGAACAGGCTTACTTTTCGAGCTCCCCTCCCTGCTGCTGACCTCCTCCTGCCAGCCTGAAAATTGAGGCTGGGCAAGAAATGGCCAATTATTGACCACTTAAGGGCCTCAACTGGGACAAGGGTAGGTGGGCCGACATAAGCCTCGTCCGTCCAGGATAAAATTGCTGAGAGGTCAGGGCTGGCGGGAATCTGTCAGGAATGCCATCTGACAAATTTTAAGCTTACCCCTCACCTGCCAGCGGGGAACATTAAAGTCTAGCCATGGGCTGCAGCGGTTCATGAAAGCGGCTCATTACCATCTTCTCAAGGGCAATTAGGGGTGGGCAATAAATGCTGTACTAGCCACGCCCCATGAATGAGTAGAAAAAGAGACAATGGAAAACTTTGGGTTGTTTTTGGAGGATGAAAGGACTCAAAATAGAGTAAATTTCTGGTTCACTAATGTCCTTTAGGGAAGTAAATCTCCTGCCCTTTCCTGGCCTGGCCTACATGCGAGTCCAGATCCACAGCAATGTGATTGCTCTCAAGGACAATAAGGGATGGGCAACAGATTCCGGCTTTGCCAGCAATGCTCACATCCTATAATAATATAAAAAGGTAATAAAAATTAACTTTTAAAATGATAAAATTAGGTGAGAGAGTTGAGAATGTGCAAAAAAGGGAAAGTTTGACAAACCAAAGTAGCTACTTAAAATGTTGTATTTTTGGTTAAAATTCTGATTTAAGTGTTATTTTTGAAGAACATTGCCAAGGCAAATGTCTGTTATTCTTGGCTCCACTCACAAACTTCCACCTCAACCAGCAGCGTTCTTATATAATATAAAAACAGAATTACTTGGAAAAACTCAGCAGGTCTGGCAGCATCGGCGGAGAAGAAAAGAGTTGATGTTTTGAGTCCTCATGACCCTTCAACAGAACTAGGTGAATCCAAGGAGAGGAGTGAAATATAAGCTGCTTTAAGGTTGGGGGGGGGGGGGGGGGGGGGGGGTTGGTGTGGGGGGGGGGGGGGGTAGAGAAGTGGAGGGGGGTGGTGTGGTTGTAGGGACAAGCAAGTAGTGATAGGAGCAGATCATCAAAAGATGTCACAGACAAAAGAACAAAAGAACACAGAGGTGTTGAAGTTGGTGATATTATCTAAGCGAATGTGCTAATTAAGAATGGATGGTAGGGCACTCAAGGTATAGCTCTAGTGGGGGTGGGGGGAGCATAAAAGATTTAAAAATGATGGAAATAGGTGGGAAAAGAAAAATCTATGTGAATTATTGGAAAAACAAAAGGAAGGGGGAAGAAACAGAAAGGGGGTGGGGATGGAGGAGGGAGTTCAAGATCTAAAGTTGTTGAATTCAATATTCAGTCCGGAAAGCTGTTAAGTGCCTAGTCGGAAGATGAGGTGCTGTTCCTCCAGTTTGCGTTGGGCTTCACTGGAACAATGCAGCAAGCCAAAGACAGACATGTGGGCAAGAGAGCAGGGTGGAGTGTTAAAATGGCAAGCGACAGGGAGGTTTGGATCATTCTTGCGGACAGACCGCAGGTGTTCTGCAAAGCGGTCGCCCAGTTTATGTTTGGTCTCTCCAATGTAAAGGAGACTGCATTGGGAGCAACGAATACAGTAGAATAAGTTGGGGGAAATGCAAGTGAAATGCTGCTTCACTTGAAAGGAGTGTTTGGGCCCTAGGACGGTGAGGAGAGAGGAAGTGAAGGGGCAGGTGTTACATCTTTTGCGTGGGCACGGGGAGGTGCCATAGGTGGGGGTTGAGGAGTAGGGGGTGATGGAGGAGTGGACCAGGGTGTCCTGGAGGGAACGATCCCCACGGAATGCTGACAGTGGGGGTGAAGGGAAGATGTGTTTGATGCTGGCATCATGCTGGAGTTGGCGGAAATGGCGGAGGATGATCCTTTGAATGTGGAGGCTGGTGGGGTGATAAGTGAGGACAAGGGGGACCCTATCATGTTTCTGGGAGGGAGGAGAAGGCGTGAGGGCGGATGCGCGGAAGATGGGCCGGACACGGTTGAGGGCCCTGTCAACGACCGTGGGTGGAAAACCGCGGTTAAGGAAGAAGGAGGACATGTCAGAAGAACTGTTTTTGAAGGTAGCATCATCAGAACAGATGCGACGGAGGCGAAGGAACTGAGAGAATGGGATGGAGTCCTTACAGGAAGCGGGGTGTGAGGAGCTGTAGTCGAGGTAGCTGTGGGAATCGTTGGCTTGTAATGGATATTGGTGGACAGTCTATCACCAGAGATTGAGACAGAGAGGTCAAAGAAGGGAAGGGAAGTGTCAGAGATGGGCCACGTGAAAATGATGGAGGGTGGAGGTTGGAAGCAAAATTAATATATTTTTCCAAGTCCTGACGAGAGCATGAAGCAGCATCGAAGTAATCATCGATGTACCGGAGAAAGAGTTGTGGAAGGAGGCCGGAGTAGGACTGGAACAAGGAATGTTCCACATACCCCATAAAGAGACAGGCATAGCTGGGGCCCATGTGGGTACCCATAGCCACACCTTTTACTTGGAGGAAGTGAGAGGAGTTGAAGGAGAAATTGTTCAGTGTGAGAACAAGGTCAGCCAGACGGAGGAGAGTAGTGGTGGATGGGGATTGTTCGGGCCTTTGTTCGAGGAAGAAGCTAAGGGCCCTCAGACCATCCTGGTGAGGGATGGAGGTGTAAAGGGATTGGACGTCCATGGTGAAGAGGAAGCGGTTGGGGCCAGGGAACTGGAAATTGTTGATGTGACGTAAGGTGTCAGAGGAATCACAGATGTAGGTGGGAAGGGACTGGACAAGGGGAGAGAGAAGGGAGTCAAGATAACGAGAAATGAGTTCCGTGGGGCAGGAGCGAGCTGACACGATCAGTCTACTGGGACAGTTCTGTTTGTGGATTTTGGGTAGGAGGTAGAAGCTGGCCGTCCGATGTTGGGCGACTATCAGGTTGGAAGCTGTGGGAGGAAGATCCCTGTCGCTTGCCATTTTAACACTCCACCCTGCTCTCTTGCCCACATGTCTGTCCTTGGCTTGCTGCATTGTTCCAGTGAAGCCCAACGCAAACTGGAGGAACAGCACCTCATCTTCCGACTAGGCACTTTACAGCCTTCCGGACTGAATATTGAATTCAACAACTTTAGATCTTGAACTCCCTCCTCCATCCCCACCCCCTTTCTGTTTCTTCCCCCTTCCTTTTGTTTCTTCCAATAATTTATAAAGATTTTTCTTTTCCCACCCATTTCCATTATTTTTAAATCTGTTATGCTCCTCCCACCCCCACTAGATCTATACCTTGAGTGCCCTACCATCCATTCTTAATTAGCACATTCATTTAGATAATATCACCAACTTCAACACCTCTGTGTTCTTTTGTTCTGTTGTCTGTGACATCTTTTGATGATCTGCTCCTATCACTACTTGCTTGTCCCTACAACCACACCACCCCGCTCCACTTCTCTCCCCCCCCAACCCCCCCCCCCACCTTAAACCAGCTTATATTTCACCCCTCTCCTTGGATTCATCTAGTTCTGTTGAAGTGTCGTGAGGACTCGAAACGTCAACTCTTTTCTTCTCCGCTGATGCTGCCAGACCTGCTGAGTTTTTCCAGGTAATTCTGTTTTTGTTTTGGATTTCCAGCATCCGCAGTTTTTTGTTTTTATTCTTATATAATATGTTTGTCAACATTATGGATCTCCCTGGCCTCTCACATTACCACTAGGCAAGCCAGATTCATAACCTATACACCTTCCACATTTCTAGGTGGATTACTTCAGGAAAGGTGCCAAGGTCATGGAGATGAAGCAGTTGAGATTTACAAGAAAGTGTCAAGAATATGAAGATTTAGTTCCGAGAAAAGAATAGAAAAGTGACAAATACTAACCCATGCCCAATGATTGCAGTGCAGACAGCATGCCAACTTTATCCTGCCTACTCATTTCAATGAGTTCAGGGTCCAGCCAGGATTAACAGTGCTGTTATTTGGCAGGAAACATCAGCAGGAGCCCAAATTTTGATTGGCTAGCACTACTTCAAGCCACCCTGTGCTTAATGACGAGGTGCATCGTAGCTGTTAAGGTGCTATTTTTGAAAATATTTTTCTTTTAAAATAGAGGTTTAGTCTGTGGGTGTATCTTAATTGGATTAAAGCCAGATAGTCTGGGTGCTTTGATATGTACTAGTTTTTATATGTAAGAGAGACAGTGTGCATTTGCATTTTTTGAATAGAGGATTCAAGAAGTGGGGTGAAAATTGATGCCTCTCTAGCAGCTACCAAGCAATATGTTTATATTACTAATAAAATTGATATTATGAAAGGGTTTCATTGTTAAAAGGTGAAGTTCAGAGAGGTTGTTGATACAATGAGAATTAACATTCAATGGGGCTGGTAGGTATAACTTCAGTAGTTTTCAGGTGTGCAGGCAGAAGCAATGTAAGATCAAAAGGCAGCTGCAAGCCTTCAACTGGCTCCCCAGTGAAAAGAACCTCATATTGGATTTGTAAGGTGAAAGTGCTTTGCCTGATGTCTGGTTAAGTCTATGGGTTGCTGTTGCCTTAATGGAGATTAGTTTGGAAATTTGTTAAAAAGTATGATAGTAGTAATTTGTAGCCACGTGCACATATATTTTAACCTGTGTAAATTAATAAAATGTTTAATTTAGTTTAGTGTTAGACCTCGAGAACTAATGGTCTGATTCCCAAGTTTAGAGTTGCATCTCAAACATGATGCTTAAAATGATTGGTTATGACAGTCGTTTGAAGTTTCCCTCTGGGATTTTAAAATAACTCCGCTTTACCAACTGCATTGGTCATAATAACTGGGGGCTTGTCTGGGATAAATTATATTTCTAATTCCAAGGAATTAGTTAGGAATTGGTGATTCTTAAGCTTATGAGTACGATAGGCACTTTGAATTGAAGAGTTGGTGAGGTATTTTAGAAGTGGTGAGACTGCAAGATGGCTTTAGCATTTGCGAAGACTTGTCTGGGAGTAGGAGAGATAACTCTAATTTTGCTGGAGAAAATAATCAAAAATAAGTTAACAGGGTTGGTCGATTAGTTACAATTGGGGTTACCTGCAGGAGCTAGGAAATCTGATGTAATTAAAAGTATAGCACAGCATCTACAGTTGGATGTGAAACCTGACAATAGTGAGTCACAGCTGGAAGCAGTGAGACTTCAGCTGCAAATGAAAATGCTTGAACTAGAAGCAACGGACAGAGAAATGGCTTTTAAAGGGGAATTAGAAATTGTGAAGATAGAGAAGGAGGAAACCGAAAGAGAATTTTGAGGAGCAGGTTGCAGGAATGTTTAAAGACTTCGTATGTTAAGGGGAAGTCTTTCCATGTGTACAGGGCGGAGTGGGTAAATATGTTAAAATCTTAGGAGACACAGGGGCTAGTCAATCCTTAATGTTGTGGGATAGCGATATTTGTTGTTCAGAGGGAGTGCTGCAGGAGAAGGCAATAAGTAGGGTTCATGGAGATGTTAAATCTATTCCATTGTGGAAGGTAAATTTAAAGAGCAAATGGAAGAATGGTGAAGTTATAGTTGGAGTGGTGGAAAAATTGCCCATTGCAGGGGTTCAATTTATTCTGGGTAATGATATAGCTGGATCACAAATGTGACTGATTCCTATGGTACTTGAGCAGCCTGTAGAAGTGTTTTCAAAAGAAGTGCTACAGAAGGATTGTTTCCTGATTGTGTTATAACAAGATCAAAAGCCCATAGGGAAGAACAAAATAAAAAAAGATAAGCAGGCAGTTCAAAGGCAAGAAGAAGGTGTCAAAATCCAAATAGCTGGCACTGTATTTGATAGCGTTGTTCATGAGGAAGGAATGCAGGACACTTAAATTAAAGTGTTTAACTTAAAGAGGTTAGTGGAATTACAGAAAAATGATTTGCAATTAAAACAGTTATATCAGAAAGTTTATTCAGAAACCAAAGCAAAATGTATTCCAATATGTTATTATCTTCGAGGGAATATATTAATGAGAAAGTAGTGGTCAGATTACATATCAGCAAATTAAAGCCTGAGGGAGGTGTATCAGATTGTTATCCCATTAGGTTATAGAAATGAGATTCTGAGGATTGCTCATGAAATTCCAATGGGGGGACATTTAGGAATTATGAAAACACAGGAAAAGATACAGAGGTATTTGTTTTGGCCAAGATTGCATAGGGATGTAGTCAAATTCTGTAGAACCTGTCATATATGTCAAGTAACAGGAAAAGCACAAGCAGTGATTAAGCTTGTGCCTTTAATCTCAATACCAGCATTTGAAGAACCTTTTACCAGGGTCATGATTGATTGTGTAGGACCCCTCCCTAAGACTAAAAGTGGAAATCAGTATTTATTAACAATAATGGATGTGTCTACCAGGTTTCCTGAAGTGATACCTTTAAGAAATATTATAACTAAGAATATCATGCAGGAGTTAATTACATTTTTTACAAGATATGGTTTACCTAAAGAAATATAATCAGATCAGGGGTCAAATTTCATGTCACAACTGTTTAAGGAAATAATGAACAGTTTGGGGATAAAACAGTTTAAGTCCACAGCTTATCATCTGGAGTCACAAGCAGCTTTGGAAAGATGGCATCAAACTTTAAAAACTATAATAAGAGCATACTGTCAGGATTATGCACAGGATTGGGGTATGGGAATTCCATTTTTGTTATTTGCTATTAGAGACACTCCTAATGCATCAACTGGTATTAGCCCTTTTGAACTAGTTTATGGTCATGAGGTAAGAGGACCACTGAAATTGATTCATGAGAAATTGGTGGTTCAAAATTCAGAAACTACTCTCCTGGGTTACATAACAAATTTCAGGGAAAGATTGAACTGAGCATGTGAGTTGGCTAGGGAACATTTAAAATTCTTACAGCAAGTGATGAAAGTGAAAGCAGATAAGCAGGCTAGAATTCAGTTTTGTTTCTGCAGAGAAAGTATTAGTTTTATTACCAATACTAGGGGATTCCTTAAATGCAAGATTTAGTGGGCCTTACAGGATGGAAAAGAAATTGAGTGAAATAAATTATTTAATAAATACTCCAGATAGAAGAAAGAAGCAGAGGGTGTGTCATGTAAAAATGCTTAAAAAGCACTTTAACATGGAAGAGAAACAAAAAGAGGTGTTAGTGATGGTGGATGATGAGAAAGAGGTAGAAGTGCAGGACTCTGAAATTATTTTTTCTCTAATCAAATTGGATAATGAAGGGGTGCTTGAAAATTTAAATGAAATGTTGAGTTACCTTCCAAGCAAGTGTCAAAGTGATTTGGAAAAGCTACTGCAGTCACACAAACCTATTTGTGGAAATAAGTTGGGAAAGACACATTTAGCTTTACATGACGTATGCATAGAAATATAATCTTCAATAAGGCAACAACCTTACAGATTAAATCCAACAAAGTTATCACAAGTACAAAAAGAAATTGATTTCATGCTTCAAAATGATATCATTGAGTCTAGTTGCAGTAATTGGAATTCGCCTGTTGTACTGGTACTGAAACTGAATGGAATGCAAAAACTGTATATGGACTATCAGTGGAAATCAGTATTTATTAACAATAATGGATGTGTCTACCAGGTTTCCTGAAGTGATACCTTTAAGAAATATTATAACTAAGAAGATCATGCAGGAGTTAATTACATTTTTTACAAGTTATGGTTTACCTAAAGAAATATAATCAGATCAGGGGTCAAATTTCATGTCACAACTGTGAATGTAGTGACAAAAGTGGATTCATATCCCATACCATGGTCAGAGGATTGCATTGAGAAAGTGGAACAATTGAAATTTATCAGAAAGATTGATTTGCTAAAAGGATATTGGCAGGTACCATTGTCAGAGAGAGCAAAGGAGATATCAGCTTTCGTAACGCCAAATGGACTATATCAGTTTTAAGTCATGTCATTTGGCATGAAGAATGCACCTGCGACATTTCAAAGACTGACAAACAAAGTAATTGCAGGTCTGAGCAATTGTGCGGTTTATATTGATGATCTAATTGTTTTCAGTCAGATGTGGGAGGAGTGTTTACAGCATCTGGAAGAATTATTTACTCGACTACAATAAGCTAATTTGGTGATGAACTTGGCTAAAAGCGAATTTGCAAAAGTACAAGTTACGTATCTTGGCCATACCATTGGACATGGTAAGGTGGCTTTAAGAGATGCGAATGTCAAGGCTATCGTGGATTTCCCAGTGTCTACAACAAACCAAAAAGTTTTGAGATTTCTGGGCATGAGTGGGCTTTACCGGAAATTTGTATCAACATTTAGCCAAGAGGTTGCTCCACTGACTGAACTATTAAAAAAGAACAATAAGTTTCAATGGACACTGGAGTGTCAGAAGTCATTTGATAGTTTGAAAACTGTATTAACTACAACAACAGTGTTGGCAGTACCCAATTATGCCAAGCAATTAAAATTGGCCATTGACGCAAGCGGTATAGGCATTGGGGCTATACTATTACAAGTAGATGACACTGGAATTGAAAAACCGATAGGGTATTTTTCACGGAAGCTGAACATGCAACAGAGAAGGTATTCAATGAAAGAACAAGAGACTTTGAGTTTGGTGTTAGCATTGCAGCATTTTGAAATTTATGTTGCAAACAATTCATCAGAAACGATTGTTTATACAGACCATAATCCTTTGAAGTTTTTGGACAAATTTTGTGACAAAGATGCAAGGCTTTTCAGTTGAAGTCTATTATTACAACCATTTAATCTATGTATTATACATATTGCTGGAAGAGAAAACCTGTTCACAGATGCATTATCAAGAGTTTGAAGTTTAAAGGAAATTGGGACTTTTGCAAAAAACCTGGACACTGAACTGGCATGATTTCTGTTGATACCAAGGACTTGTATATATGTATTTATGTTAATGCATGCATCTGGTAATGTAGTAGTGTAATGAGTATAGGAGATAGTGTGAGGTGGGTTATTAAAATGAAGCAATCTTTTGGAATTATGAAGGCTCATCTTTTGATGAGGAAGGGGATGTCATGAAGCTATTAATATATATAATATTTTTGAAAATATTTTTCTTTTAAAATAGGTTTAGTCTGTGGGTACGTCTTAATTGGATTAAAGCCAGCTAGTCTGGGTGCTTTGATACATATTAGTTTTGATATGTAAGAGAGATAGCGTGCATTTTTTGAAAAGAGCATTCAAGAAGTGGGGTGAAAATTGACACCTTTCTAGCAGCTGCCAAGCAATAAGTTTATAATACTAATAAAATTGGTACAATGAAAGGGGTTTCATTGTTAAAAGGTGAAGTTCAAAGAGGTTGTTGATACAATGAGAATTAACATTCAATGTGCCTGGTAGGCATAACTTCAGTAGTTTTCGGATGTGCAGGCAGAGACAATGTAAAATCAAAAGTGAAAAGGACCTCATTTTGAATTCGTAAGTTGAAAGTGCATTGCCTGGTGTTTGGTTATGTCTATGGGGAGAATTTTCTCTCCGTTGGGCAGGCCATTTGGGAATGGGCGCAGGAGAGTGCAGAGCCAATAGCCACCTGTGATCAGCTCCATGCCACCATTTTACATGGACGAGCCAATTAAGGCCCGCCCAGTATGAAGCTCAGCTCCTGAGGCTAGCGGGAGTGGGTGGGTGGCAGGGCTGCAATGACCACTGGGTCCAATGTTCAAATAGAGTGCAGGCAGCCTCGCAAAGGCTGTTCATCATGGCCAACAGAAGGGCTCCCCAGAGCGCTGCTGGAGAGTGGCAAGGCAGGAGGGTAGGGCAGCGGGGCAGTGTGACCCTCGGTTTTCTGATGATTGCCTAGCTGCCCTCCTGGAGGAGGTGGCAGCACGTTGGAAGGTCCTCGTTCCTAGGGACGTGAAGAAGAGGCCCCCCCATCTGACCAAATGTACCTGGGAGGGGGTGGCAGACATAGTCAGCTCCCATGACGTGGTGTGACGCACACGGATCCAGTGTCACAAGCGTTTCGATGACCCCTTACACTCAGGAAGGGTGAGTACCATGTTGGCAGAGGTCACTTAACACAGCAGGTAGGCTTTCTCCCAGTGCCGCCACCCTCCCCACCAACTTTGAGGGCAGTTATAGCATTGAAACTTTCACAGCATGTTTCCCTCGCTGGGTGGGCCAGCAGATATTGCCCATGCCTAGTTCACCCTGAGAGGTTAGTGCTGAGATGGTTTCTGCACCAGCAGCATATGTTAGACTAATGCCCAGAGTACTGTTTTGGGGGCAACCTCAAGGATCTACACCTAGGCGCAGTGCTGGAACTGCAAAACATGTCAAAGTCAGGCTGCTGACATGCTGGGAGCGGAGCCTCCAAGTGGCAGAGCACCAATCCATCTGCTGCCCTTGGCATTCCATGTGCTTGTGCCTCCTTGTTTTGCAAGGTTAGACAGTGTGGTGGCAAATGTGATGGGAGGCAGCATGTGGGCAATGGGGTGGGGTGGGAGTCAACCCTGGCTTCTTGGTGTGAGTGTGCAGCAGCTGCAGGATGACAAATCACTGGAGCCCTGCAATGTCCCACTCAGGTTGGGGTGGCAGGGATGCGATGGGAATCCAGGTACAGGGTGGATGAATCAATGCTTCTCTCTCCTTTTCAGGAGAAGACTGCACATAATGCCGCCGAGCAGATGCGGACTGGCAGAAGCCAGGCCCAGTTGGCCGTAATAACTAGATACGAGCAGGAGGCGATGGATCTGGAGAGGCACCATGCGCTCAGGTCCACCGGTGGTGGTGAAGCTGAGGTGCCACGGGGAGGTAAGATTGCTATGCACTGAGGTCACCATGTGTGTCCCAGCAGCCACGCACTACTGAATGTTCAGTGATTGAAGCTTCCAATATGGGGGTTGACCATTGATTATGGAAGTATGAGCACATACTGATCCAGGGGGACAGGCATGTACATTGACATTGTCTCCACTTGAACTAATCAAATATCCTTGTTCTTCCTTTCAGCCTCACCGAAGCAGAGCCGGGAGGAGGAGGCAGAGGGGCCACCTCTCACACCTGAGGGCCCTGAACAAATGGAATCACCAGCGTCACACCATCTCTGCCAGGCAGGCACCAGCACAGATACTTGCACCTCGGTGGGAATTAGATCGTCGGCAAGTGTCCCAGGGCATAGCGGTGAAGACACTTCACACTCGCTTGAGGTGCAGGCAGAGACAGAGAGTGCCCATGGCACCAGCAGTTGGAGCACTGCTGGGGACCAGGCACTTGCTTGGTCAGTGGCTGATGATGTGCCTCTGAAATCGATCGTGAGGCAGCTAACGCTGGAGGTGCCGCAGGGTATGCCGGACGATCTGGCGGAGATACATGAGGCAATGAGTGTCATGGTGCCCATGTTGGAGGAGTCCACGTGGTGCATCATTGATGCAATGAGCTTCATGGCCGAGCGCCATGCTTCCTCCATGGAGACAGTGGTGAAACTTGTGGAGAGGCTCCTCCAGGAGAACAATCAGGGATTCCTGGGGTTGTGTTTGGACCTGCAAACCCTCACAGCGGCATTGACCTCAGCTGGCCAGTGCCAGTGTGAGAGATGGATTGGGCACCAAGTATCCCAGCTAGGTGCCCATCCATCAATGATGAGCATGGAGGTCCAAAGCAACCTCACATCAGCGCATGAGCTGCCTGTCATCTCTGTGGGCCCCTCTCAGGGCACTCCGGATGAGGGTAGCAGCTCCTCTGCCCCTCTGCCAGTGACCATAGGATCCGATGAGGCTGGGGCAACTGGGGAGGTGCCAGCCATGGAACTGGCTGCTCCCTCCCAGGCGGGGCCAGCACAGGCTCCACGGGCCAGAGGATGCACGCTAAGGTCATCAAGGCCAACAGGACAGCACAGTGAGCCGGCTGTCTCAGATGCCAATGCCGACGAGGGGGGAGCGCCTAGACGTAGCACCCAGAAGCGTAAACTTAAGGTACCTTAGGCACACCACTGGTTTCTCACTGGTAGTTTTATGTTGAATCTATATTAGTTAATGACAAGTTGGTGTGATGTGCCACGCCTTTGCATTAATTTTATTTTCTGCTTCATTTTGTTAGTTCATTAAATTTTGATATGCGAGCATGGCTCAGAGTGATTCCTTACTTCTGCTGGTGGACGGCAACCCATGATGTTATGAGTGATTGTTTGTCATTGAGCTTTATTGACAAGGCACATGGTTCATGTTCCTAACCAGGCAGATGTTGCTATCAGGTATCGAGTATGGAGCCTGCAGCCCTGGCTTGTGTTGGAGGTCCATCTGTGGTGGGCTAGCTGAAGGTTCATTGGATTAAAGCCTCCTGCGTGTCCCTGCCTCCCTGCAGTATGTCCAGGTCAGTGTCTACCCCCTCAGCGTTCTCCTGTGTGTGCTCATCCTTGGACTCACTGCTGGACTCATTGTGTGCAGATGGAGCAACTGTGTCTACATCTTCTTCGTCCACTGCGTTGCCCCTTTCTGGCACCAGATTGTGGAGAGTGCAGCATGCAACCATTATCAGTGACACACATTCTGGTGTGTACAGGAGTGCGTCCCCTGAGCGGTCCAGGCATCAGAAGTGCATTTTGAGAAGGCCGATGGTTCTCTCTACCACAGCCCTTGTGGTGCCCTGGCTCCTATTGTACCATTGTTCAGCCTCTGTTCGTGAATGGCGGAGAGGTGTCATGAGGGCATAGTCCTTGTCACCCAGCAGCCATCCATCCAGCCAGGCTGGAGCACTGAAGAGTCCCGGCACTTGGGAGTGTCTGAGAATGTAGGCATTGTGAGAGCTGCCTGGGTACCTTGCACAGACTTTTAGAATCAGCATTTGGTGATCACGCACTACCTGCATGTCCATGGAGTGGAATCCCTTCCTGTTGATGAAGGCAACGGGCTTACCCGCGGGCGCCTTGGTGGTCACATGTGGCTTGCTCTGTCTGTCTGGCCTCATCCAAGTGGTAGTGGATGAAAGTCAATGCACACCTAAACAGAGCGTCTGTCACCTGCTTGACGCAAGTGTGAACAGCTGACTGGGAGACTCTGTAAAGATCATCCATCAATCCCTGGAAAGACCCGGAAGCATAGAAGTTGACCTTCAATGCCACTGGCATGGGGTGCCCACCCACACAGTTGCTGCAGATCTCAGGACCTATCACCTGACAAACAGAGGTCACCATCTCCCTTGAGAGACGGAGCCTCCTTCGGCACTGCACTTCAGACATAGTGAGGTAGCTGCTTTGCCACCTGTAAACTCTGGCAGCAGGATTGTGGCATCTTCTGTAGCACCTCCCTGCCCCCCTTGTGCCTGAGCCTGTCCTCCCAAAGGTGGCTCTGCTGGAGGCTGAATGTGGACTCCTGACCTCCTCCTCCTTCTGGCCCTCCCTTCCTCCTCAGAAGAGGTGCCTCCACTGGAGAGCACAATTCCTATTCCCAGGCTAAGGGAAGGCTTCCTGAAACCAGCAAGGCCACAGAAATGATGTTTACTCCAGAGTCCTGACCTGAAGCCTGTTACTCGTGTCCAAGCAGCTGTGAAGAGATTTGAAGTATTCCTGCTCACACGGGCAAGTAGTAATAACTTTAAGCATTAAATATCTGACAAGTAACACTCGTGACCCCACTCACCCCTCTTGTCCTGCCTGTGGATGAGGTTTATAAAAATGTGGCCTACCCGCCTGCCTGTTGCGCCCATGCGACGACCTGAAGATCATACGGGCCCTGAAAAATTGGCGTCAATTGCTGCCTCAAGGGCCTTAAGTGGCCTGTTAATTAACGGCAGGCGTACATCAGAGATCATCGCGCGCCCGCCCACCGAAATATCCCGATAACGTGTGGTGACATCGGGACGCTCGCCTGATGTCACCGCACATCATTTCATGCATCAGTGTGTGGGGCTTGCCCCTGCACGCCAACGAGAAATTCTGACATATGTGTTGCTGTTGCCTAAATGGAGATTAGTTTGGGAATTTGTTAAAAGTTATGATGGCAGTAATTTGTAGCCATGTGTATGTATGTTTAAACCTGTGTAAATTAATAAAATGTTTCATTTAGTTTAATGTAAAACCTCAAGAACTACTGGGTCTGATTCCTGAGTTTAGAGTTGCATCTCAAACATAACACTTAAAATTATTGGTTATGACAGTTGTTTAAAGTTTCCCTCTGGGATTTTACCAACTGCATCGGTCATAATGCACCTCAACTCCACTTTCCTGCCCAATTCCCATATCCCTTGATTCTTTTAATATTCAAAAATCCATCAATCTTGAAGTTGTGCAGGAAGTGACTTTGATCTGGCATAACGTTGGAGAGGGAACATCGCTTCCATGGTTTTCGGATGCTACATTGCAGGCCTTGATGGAGGGAGTGGGAAGGAGGAGAGATGTCTTGTATCTGCAGGGGAGGTACGAGGCTCTTCAGCCATATGCTCAGAAAGCAGTGGGAGGAGATATCTGTGGAGGTCACTGCCAGGAATCAAGCTCCAAGGACCTAATTGCAATACCACAAGAAGCTGAATGACCTGTCACAAGTGATCAAGGTTAGTGAATGCCTCTTCAAATGTCATATCCTATCAACTATCCCAAGAGCCTTGAACACTGCTTAATTCACTACACGCCCTTCCCTCATCTACAAACAATCTTTTTCAGTCATGACTCATAACTAACATTCATTTGGACTGCCACACCCTCAGCCTTAACACTGCTCCAAGTGTTACACCACATCTAATGCCTTGCACATAATGTCAGCTATTCAATCATGACAGTCAATTCACCCCAACAGATTTCACAACTATCATTGACACACTTTCCTCTCTCTTGTAGGACATGGTAGCATCATCTGGCAGCAACAGGTGCTAACCTGAGAGGGCAAGTCATGTCTGCATGTCCTGACTCCCATGGGGGAGAGAGTATCAGCCATTATTTGGACGGCCATTGCTGAAGCTGTGACCGGATGAAACCATTGAAAGTGGGCGGTATCCTCGTACCTAATTCTCCTTCTCACATTCCACCTTTCCACTCATCCCACACTGCTTTCTGATGGACACGCTGCAGATAGTGTAAACATGCACCTGTTACATTTCCACCTGCCCTCACCACAACCCTACCCTTGTGCTTTTCAGATACCCAAGAAGTGCAACCTCATCAGACAGTGGAGAAGCAGCAAGTGGACAGTGATAATGAAGATACAACACAAACTTGATTTCACACTCGCAGTCACCAGCTTGGATACTGACACTGTGTGGAATATAGACAATAGGATAGAGGTGTGATCTGCATGCAGTAAGACACTGGACACAAATGCCCTGCAGCCAGGGCAAGGGTCATGGAAAGTGCAGGTGCCAAGGCATCAGAGGGCAAGGTTGCACATGAGTTCTGCAGAAAAGGACTCAGAAGAACACTTTGAAGGGGTGGCCTATACAAAAATACTGATGAATTGTTAGACTTGTGTATAACACAATGCTTGGTACATTGGCAGGCCTGCCAGAAAATCTGCATTCAATGTTATGGTGCAGAGTAGAAACCACCACTATCTTTGTACCGTGCTTTGTGGAGAGCTTAGAGCCCATCTTTTCCAGTGTGCACTTTCCAGTGGCTGACTCTGTTTCCACATGCTGGGATCCAACCATGATGCAGTGTCTGATGGCTGATGTTGCTGTTTCCATTGCAGCAAAAACTGCAGCCACCCAACGTCATTGGAATGCAACAAGGGAAGCTCAGCTTGCTGCCATGCAAGCTTAGGCTGCTGCCATCATGGCTGTGGATTAGAGTGTGCGAAGCAGCTTGCAGCGTCTGACAGCAGCCCAGCAGTACAGGGGATTACCCGGAGTGCTGAAGCACTGCCTTGGGGGAGTGACAGTGACCTCATGCAGTAGGGACCTGCTCAAAAAGAACACCCATCGCCACCCCCCCCCCAACCCCTGCTACTCTGCTAGTTCCTTTGATGTTACCTCTCAGCCAGCCAGTCCAAATTGCTGCTGCCCTTGCCGAGACAGTGTGGTCCACATCCAGGCCTTCTAGGCCCAGAGCTGCTCAAGGCCCTTGCCCATGCCCAGAGCAGTCTCCCCTAGTGAAAGTCAATAGCCACGCTGGAGCCTGGCTAACACTGACACACAGTGGACAGGCAATAACTGCAGAAGTGGGATTAGTTGACATTTGAATACAATTTTGCATGATTTCAAGAATAGGTTTGGTTTGGAATGTTTTGTGGTGGTTTTTATTTTTTACTTTATTGCCAAGTGTGTGCAGTGATGTTTAGTGACAGAGGGAAGGGAAGGTGTGGGGCTGTTGGTGATTGGGGATTTGGGTTTGTGGTGACTGTGTTTACACTCTGATGTGCAATCATAGACAGCCCACCCAGTAAAGGGCAGCGCCTCCTCCCCTCCTCCTCCTCTTCCTCATGCTCCTGACCCTCAGATGATGAGCTTGTGATGACACCTACTTTGCCAAGTACTGTAGGGTCCTTTAGAGTGGTCCAAGCAGTGTAAGCATTGGGCAGAGTTTTACTGACCCTGTTGAAGTGGGAATGGGGGTAGGGAGGGCTGGTAAAACGGTGTGGGCTCACATCAGACTGGCTTCCCGACATCTTCCCGCCGACCAATTTTACCAGATGCGGGTGATGGGACAGGTCAGTGGATGAGCAGGTAATTAAAGTCATTAAACAGATAATTGTCACCTTTTTTTCCACCTTTTTTAATTTGAACAGTGGCGCAAGGGATATGCACTGAGGCTCAGATTCTCACTTACTCAAACAAAGCAAGATCTGAGCTGTAGCTGAGATGTGTAGGGAACTGGCAGCCATATTATGAAGCTGCCTGCAGGCTGTGTCTTCAAGAAGTGACACAGAGGGTGAGGCCAAAGTGAAGTGCTGTTAGTGGATTGGTGTTTCCCAGGTCCACAGCAGCTACTGGAGGCAGGACAAGGTTCTTGAGAGGCTCAACATAGTGGAAGCTTCATGTGGCTACAGTGTTAATGCTTTTAGACTTTGATTCCTCCAGTGAGGAGGAGAATGGCACAGAGATGCGGATGAAGCCACATGGGAGCACCTGTGCAATGACCAGGGTAATGTCAATAGGTTGAGAGAGCCATTGGAAATAGACGGGGATGGCTCATTGGGGAAGAGGGCAGCCTCATGGTTGCAAAAGGTGTTATCCAGCTCAAAGTGTTTTCCATCAGAGACACTGCTTCATAGGGATGCCCAAGCACCAATGTCTACAAAGACTGCGTCTCTCTAGGGAAGTGGTGGCGGAACTGTGTAGTATGCTGGAGCAGGAATTGATGCTGTTGTATAAGGATCTGGCATATATAGGGTTTACGTGGGACTGAGTACAGTACTGCCCACACAGTGATGTAAGAGAACATATGACCTGCACCAGGAGTCAGTTTAATGTTGGACAGAGCCATGTGCACAAACAAGCATAGATACAGCTCCTAGCTTGAACCCTTTCTTGTGTATATATACATAGTTCTTGTAGATATTAAATACAGTTAACCTACTTAAGACTATGAGGACTTCATTAAGACCTACTGAATGGTATCAAACACTCTACAACAGATGCCAAAAGGAAGTGGTGGACACCCTATGCCTTTAGCCTTAAATTGGCATTCCCTTTTCACCTGTGGTTCGTTCCAGGGATGGTCTGGTAACTTATGTGGGATCTCTCAGTCAGTGGCCCATCAGTGCATAAAAGAGGTCACAGATGCTATGTAACATTGAGCTGGCCAATATATCAAGTTCACAACCGATTAGACCAATTAAGCTGAGAGGGCAGTTGGCTTCAGGGCCATGGCTGGATTTCCCCCGGTGCAGAGGTTACTGATTGTACTCATATGGCCATTAAGGCTTTCTCGGAGCAGCCAGGTACCTTTGCGAACAGGAAGGGGTTCCACTCCCTGGATGTTCAGGCTGTTTACGACCACAGTAAGTGGATCAGGCAGGTGTGTGCGAGGTTTACAGGAAGCTGCCAAGATTCTTATTTCCTGGGACAATCTGAATTGCCTCAGATTTTCAAGCCAACTGAACAACTTTGTGTCTAGATCCTGGGGGAAAGGATATCATCATTTCAGTGAGGACCTCCTCACTGTTCTACTCCAGAAAACCAGGCGGTGAAGGATAGAACTGGAGCAAATCTTTACACAGTTTTATAAGCTTATATTTACATAGATGCACATTATAAACACATAGGGCAGGATTTTGAGGTCATCGGCCGGGCATAGTGGGCAGGCCCGGGAGCAGCCGGGAAACGGATTGCTGTTCGCATTTGGCCCCCGACCGTGATTTCACTGGCCAGGAAGGGGAGGGCAGGGGTGGGGGCCTGTTGGCTGCCAGTTCCAACGACGACCTGGTAGCCGGTTTAAAAATGGCCCAGGCAGCCCCTGGAAGGCTGACACGGAAGAATGTGTGTTCAGCCTTCCCAATGGAGTCGAGTATGTCTGGACATGACAGGCGGAAGGGCAGGTCAGGAGGGCACTTGGGCCCTCCCGCTTTTCCAGTGAGTGCCTCACTGTCCTCCTGGAGGAGGTGGCTGCCAGGAGGGACACCGTTGTCCCCAGAGATGGGAGGAGGAGGCCACCGCACCTCACCAAGAGGGCATGGGAGGACGTGGCAGCAATGCTGAATAGCCATGATGTGGTGCAGCGCACATGGGTGAAGTGTCGGAAGTGCTTCAATGACCTGCTCAGGAAGGCTGAGTATCATGTTGGCATGGGTCAGTGTGCAGAAGTGTCAAGGTGTGGCTGTCCCCCCCCGGAACCTCAGGTGTGCTAGAGCCTGAGTGTCAACTGTCAATGACACTGGAGCTGGCCAAGGGGGTGAGCCCTGGTTGCTTGGACTGAGTGCCTTGTGGCTCAAGGGCCACGACTCAGATCAAGTGCGGGGTGTTCCTCAGCTGGGGTTGACCAGGCTGCAATGGTGCTGCAGGTAGAGAGTGGTCTAATCAATGCTCCTCTGTCCTTTCAGGAGAAGACAAGCATAACCAGGCAGGGAGGTCCTGTATAGGTGGAGGGCAGTCCAACATCCTGCTGCTCACCAGGTTCGAACAAGATGCCCTGGAGCTTAATAGCTGGTATGCTCCAAGTGCAACCGGGTGTGGAGAGGCCGAGGTGCCAGATGAATGTAAGAGTGCAGTGCACAGAGGCGAGAGTTTCAATTGTGCAACCATTCTAGTGTAGTCTCTTCATTGATGTGAGCCTCGAACCTGGAGTCCCCATTGATCATTGAAAGACGATGGCACATTGGTGCAGATCTCCGTGGTCTCACCAGGTGCCTGGCATGCACAGTAACAGTGTGATGATTTTAACTAATGACATGTCCTTGTTCTCCCTTTTAGGTTTGCCAGCAGGTGTTTGCTCTGCACACCCTGAAGGGCCACTCCTGACACCGGAGGATCACTGTGCTTCTGTTGCATTTGCGTCACATACGGACTTTGAAGCAGGCACCAGCACAGATACCAGCACCTCAGTGGGCACTGCATTGACTCTCATGGCTGAGTGCACTGCCTCCTCCATTGAGAGAGTGGCGACTCTCATGGAGAGGCAGCTCCAGGAACAGAATGAGGGGTTCCTGGGGTTGTGCTTGGACCTGCAAACCCTCACACAGGCACTGACCTCAGGTGGTTAGTGCCAGTGTGGGAGATGGATGAGGCAACCAGTATCCCAGCTAAGTGCTTGTCCATCAATGGTGATCAAGGAGGTCTAGAGTGACCTCATGTTGTCGCATGAGTTGCCTATTGTCTCTGCGGGCTCCTCTCAGGGCGCTCTGGATGATGGGAGCAGCTCCTCCGCCCCTCTGACAGTGACTGTGCCATCTGATGAGGCTGCGATGACTGGGGACATGCACTGGCCACTCCCTCCCAGGCAGGGCCAACATAAGTTCCACTCGCCAGAGGACGACTGCCAAGGTCATCAAGGCCACCAAGACACCAAAGTCAGCAGGCTGTCTCTAATGTCTGTACTAGTGAAGCGGTGGGGTGGTGGGGTGGGGGGGGGGGCACTTGCAAACCTAAGTTAAAGGCACCTTGAGCACAAGAAGGACAGGCTGCGAGTAATTTTATGTTCATTTATGTTTACTTTATCTGTACTGGTCTGGGAATGAAGACCAGAGAAGTTTATGTAAATAGTTTAGAATTGTCAAAATGAGATAAATTTTGTTTTTGTCGTCATGGCCTGAGTATGCTTCATCTTTTTATTTTATTGGTGCTGGGTACGCCAATGTGTAATACTGGATGTAAGTGGCTCTGAACTTTATTGCACAGGCACTGAGTGTTCTTCGTGTTCAAATGAAAGGGTCCTTTCAGACATCTGGGATGGAGGTGACAGCCCTGGCATATGGTTGAAGCTGATCTTGATAGCCTAGCTGAAGGAGCGTTGGGTCAAGGTGGGAAAGTGAGTTGCAATGAAGAAATAAGAAATTTACAAATGGATATGGACAGGTTAGGTGAATGGGCCAAAATTTGGCAGGTGGAGTTAAACATGGATAAGTGTGAGGTTATCCATTTTAGTTGGAAGAATAAAAAGGTGACTTATTACTTAAATGAAGAGAAATTTCAGAATGCTTCAGTGCAGAGGGATCTGGGTGTCCTTGTGCATGAATTGCTAAAAGCTAGTGTGTAGCTACAGCAGGTAATAAGGAAGGCAAATGGAATTTTGGCATTTATTGCTAAAGGAATAGAGTATAAAAGTAGGGAAGTGTTGTTGTAACTGTACAAGGCATTGGTGAGAACGCGCTTGGAGTACTGTGCACCGTTTTGGCCCCTTTACTTGAGGAAGGATGTAATTGCATTGGAGGCGGTTCAGAGGAGGTTCACTAGATTGATTCCAGAGATGTGGGGCTTGTCTTATGAGGAGAGATTGAGCAGTTTAGGCCTATACTCGCTAGAGTTTAGAAAGTTGAGAGGAGATCACATTGAGGTATATAAGATGCTAAAGCGTATAGACAAAGTAGATGTGGAGCAGATGTTTCCCTTCTGGGGCATTCCAGAACAAGAGGCCATTGCTTTAGGCTAAGGGGTGGTAGATTTAAATCAGAGATGAGGAGGAATTACTTTTCTCAAAGGGTCGTGAATCTGTGGAATTCACCATGGAAGAGCTGGAAACTGGTATATCTTGTCTAAAACATGGGAAAGCAATTGGTCTTCACAACATAGCAACGGAGCAGATAAAGCACTTTGGACAGCAAGCAAAGAAATGGCTCCTACAATTGTTCAACTGCTGCCTGGCAACACACAAGCTACCTAATATTTGGCAGAAGGCACATGTAATAGCACTATTAAAGCCTGGAAAAGATCCCTCAGATCCTAAGAGTTTTTGGCCAGTTTCACTGCTTTGCCACACCAATAAGCTGTTTGAATGCCTGATACTCAATAGGATAGCACCAACTGTAGATGAGAAGATCATTCCAGAGCAAGCAGGATTCCGCCCCGGCCATTCAAAAACATGCCAACTGTTAAACCTCACACAACACATCGAAGATGGTTTTGAGCAAGGGATGGTAACAGGTGTTGTTTCTGTAGACCTGTCAGCAGCATATGATACAGTGAACCATAGACATCTCCTCTGCAAGATCCTAGAGATGACAAAAGATATTCACTTAACAGAGCTATTAGAAAGCATGCTTCAGAGTCGCCGGTTCTATGTTGAACTAGGTGGGAAGCACAACAGGTGTCGTATTCAGAAGAATGGTCTTCCTCAGGGAAGCGTGCTTGGATCACTGCTATACAACATCTACACGAATGACCAACCTATAGACGGTGTCAGACACCGTTTTATATATGCTGATGACTTATGTGTCACTGCCCAAAGCACTGATTTTAACACCACGGAGAAAACGCTTTCTGAGGCCTTGGAGGGACTAACATTCTACTATGAAGAAAACCACTTTCATGCAAACCCATCAAAAATGGGTTTGTGCATTCCACCTCAGAAACCGTGAAGCCAAACGCCAGCTTAAATTAATCTGGTGTGGAGCAACACTGATGCATTGCGAGCACCCTATCTACTTAGGAGTCACCCTTGACAGATGCCTCACCTTCAAGAACCACATTGAAAAGACAAAGGCAAAAGTGAGCAAACGAAACAACATCCTGAATAAGCTCACTAACACAAAATGGGGAGCAAGATCAAAAACATTGCGAACCAGTGCACTTGCTCTTTGCTATTCCACTGCCAAATATGCCTTCCTTGCATGGGAAAGATCTACTCATGCTAAGAAGATGGATGCTATTCCGAATGCAAGCTGCCGACTTATCACAGGTTGTTTAAAACCAACAAACACCAACAGCCTATATATCCTGGCGGGTATCACTCCCCCTGATATAAGAAGAACGGTAGCCAGCAAGAAAGAGCGACTCCGTCAAACATCAAATGAGAGGCACCCTCTACATGGTCATACACCTACACCCAGCTGCCTAAAGTCAAGGAAGAGCTTCATGAACAGTGTTGTTCCATTACAATCAACCCCATCTGAAGCCCGCATTGCCTTGAGGAAAGATCGGCTCGCCAGCCTCGAACCACCCCCAGCAATGGAAATTCTACTGGATGAAAGCCTTCCCCCAGGAGCTAACTGCAATTGGGCAACCTGGAAGTGCCTTAACAGACTTAGGACTGGTGTAGGTCATTCAAAGGTGTCACTAAGCAAATGGGGATATACAACCAGCCCGACAACTTGTGAATGTGGAACTGAGCCACAGACTATGCAACATCTCCTGCAATGCCTATCACTAGAAGAACCCTGCACTGTTGCAGATCTTGCCGAATTCAACAACAAGGTGCAAAAATGTGTCCAGTTCTGGCTGGGCCATGTATAGACTGTGGACATGATAAGAAGAAGAAGACTACCTCAGAGTTCAGTGGATGCCGGGACGCTGAATAAATTTACGGAGGAGATAGATTTTTAATTAGTAATGGGTTGAAAGGTTATGGAGAGAGGGTGGGAAATTGGAGTTGAGGTCGAAATGAGATCAGCCATGATCGTAATGAATTGGGGGGGCAAGCTTGAGGGGCTGAATTGCCTACTCCTGCTCCTAGTTCTTATGTTCTTATGTTATGTTATGTTCTTGCCTCCCTGCAGATTACCAAGGTGTGCCTCCATGCCCTTAGTGTTCTTCTCACTGTGCTCCTCTTCTGATTCACTACTGGACTCATCATCTGTGGCCGTGCTGCTGTGTCAAGATCCTTTTCCTCCAGTGGGTCCCCCTTGCCAATGTCAGATTGCGGAGAGCACAGCATGCAACCACTATCAGTGACACCTGCTCCGGGGGGTATTGCAGTGCTCCCCCTGAACGGTCTAGGCATCAGAAGCGCATCTTGAGAAGACCTATGATCCTCCCAACCACCGCCCTTGTGGAGGCATGACTCATATTGTAACACTTCTCTGCCTCTGTTCTTGGG
Source organism: Carcharodon carcharias (assembly GCF_017639515.1). Taxonomy (NCBI): domain Eukaryota; kingdom Metazoa; phylum Chordata; class Chondrichthyes; order Lamniformes; family Lamnidae; genus Carcharodon; species Carcharodon carcharias. The sequence goes on along the minus strand of NC_054479.1, from coordinate 102,784,711 downwards.
TGGTGGAGAGGTGTCAGGAGCCACCTCTTCAATGGATAGACCTTGTCACCCAGCAGCCATCCATCTAGTTGCCCTGGAGCTCTGAAGAGTCTCGGCACCTGGGAGTGTCTGACGATGTAAGTGTCATGGGAGCTGCCAGGGCACCTTGCGCAGACTTGCAAAATCCTTATCCTATGGTCACACATTATCTGTATGTACATGGAGTGGAATCCCTTCCTGTTGATGAAGGTACCCGGCTCACTTGCTGGTGCCTTGATAGCCACATATGCAGTCAATGGCACCCTGGACGTGGGTGAACCTAGCAATCACTGCAAAGCTTCTGGCTCACTCAGCCTGGCTGGCATTGTCTGTACAGTAAAGAATAAAGAACAGAGCTTCAGTCACCATCTTGACATAACTATGGACAGCTGATTGGGACACTTCACATAGATTCCCCCACTGTGCCCTGGAAAGAGCCGGAGCATAGAATATGAGGGCTACTGTGACCGACAGAGCCACTGGCATGGGGTGTCCACCCACACAGTTGGAGCTGATTTCAGGCCCAATCATCTGGCAAATGAAGGTGATGGTCTCCCTTTAGAGGCAGAGCTTCTTCTGCATTGCACCTCAGACATATTGAGGTAGCTGCATTGCCACCTGTAAACCCTGGCAGTAGGATTGTGGCATCTCCTGTGGCCCCTTCCACCTTGGACTACCTGTTCACCCTGTGCCTCTTGTGTCTGCGCTTCTCCTCCAACAGATCCCTCCCCTGGAAGCTGCCTTGGGACACCTGGCCTCCTCTCTCTTCTGCCCCTCTCTTCCTCCTCAGAGGAAGTGCCTCTAGAGGAGACCACAATCCCCATTACCAGGATAAGGGAAGGTTGTGTGATACCTAGAAGGGTCCACATGGTCTGAATCCTCCAGGGACTTGGAGACATGAAGGAGACTTAAAATGAATATCGGAAATGCTAAGAATGAAGCCCCGAACAGAGATGAAGCTGCCAAGTACCAATAAGTCACCAGCTGCAAACTATCTACCAAACTCCTCACTACTCACACTGGTAATGCTCCTGACCCTTTTTATCCTGCTGTGGATGAGGTTTTTGAAAATGTCGGTTGGCCGCCTGCCTGTTTTGCCCGTGCAACGAGCGTGAAATCATACGAGCAATGAAAAATCGCCATCAAGTGGTCTGTTAATTAATGGCAGGCACGGCTCTGTCACCCGCTTGCACCCGCCGACTGAAATATTGTGAGCTATTTTACGCCTGATCGGGTTGGGTCCGTGCCCACCCATGGGACGTAAAATTCTGCCCATAATTCCTAACCCAACCTTGAAAGTTTTTGTTCATTCCTAGGAGCACAAGTGAATTCCCAATTAAAGCCCAGCACCTGCACGCAATTATTGGTATCTCGTTATCATTCATAGAATGAAAGACATCATGCATGTAGGGGGCAATTTTATGGAGGTAATGGGGTTTTGACCACCAGCTGCAGAGCTGACAAGACTCCTGTCTGCTTTAGAGAAGGCCCTCTGAATTACAAGCCAATCAGGCAATTAACACAGGCCCTCTGGGAGCGGGAAGTCTCACCCATTGAGAGCTGTTGGCCAATCAGAGGCCAGCAGCTCTTTTACTCAGCAGCACCATCAGGGAGGCGGTGACTGCTGCCAGAATGACACTCACCAGGGACCCAGGATTGTGGAATGGCCAAGCCAGAGGTGTGATGGTGGGAGGTATTTGCGCGGTTGTGGTCACGGGGACGGATGTGCAGGGGGACTGGCAGCAAGGGCAGAGTGGTGGCTCTTAGTGGGCACTCCTTCCCGATGCTGGGTCTCTCAATCAAACAAGGGAACCCCCTGGGAAACCACAAGCAACCCAACAAGGCACAAACCCATGTGACAACAGGCCTGCCTCCTGCTGGTTTAATACCAGTAGCGGTGGGATCGAGCCGTAAAGTGGGTGTTAGTTGCTCCCTTAAGGGCCTAAATTCACATTGGGGCAGGAAGGTCATCCATGGGCCTTTCTGCCATGGACTTAATTGTGGTGGAAATGGGAAGGTGGTGGGGTCCTCATCTGCCAGCTCAATTATATACCCTTGACCCCTACAAACCTGCTGGGGGGAGGGCATAAAATACCAGCCATTGTTCCCCCACTGAAATTCAGGTGGGAGAATTGGTCCCTGTACAACCTTTAGGGATATGGTCTCCTGTTGTGAAGCCTTCTCTCCCTCCTCCTCCTCCCTCTTCCAGCATTCTGTTCTGCTCGCCATGCCCTCCGCTCATTCTCCTAGTGATGCTCTATTCCAAGGGATGGCCTACTTGTGCACTCATGTCTGGAATCAACCAGTTTGTTCAGGAGCCTTGAAGTCAGCAAAATATCTTTCAGCACCTGCCTCATCATAACCAGCGGACTCTTGGAACCTTAAGCAACTATAGAAAGCAACAAACACCCGGAGAATGATGACAACAACCAGAAGAAATTGACCAACAACCAACCTACAAGTGGTTGATCCCTTTAAATCGAATAGATCTTCCTGCTGTTGAATTGGTTTTCAGCTGTGTGAGGTTAAAGGAGGGCATTAGCTGGAGCATCAGGCTCCAAATGGCAGGGCTAGTATCACATTAGCATTAAACACTGATTGATGTCATAATCTGCCTGCTCTGTATATTTCCAAAGGCATGCAAGTAGTGAACAGCCCAAACACCCTCATCAATATGGCGTCCAGGACGATTCATCTCAAAGGTGGGTGCAGACACCTTTCTTGGAGTTCTACTTGTAGTGCCCAAAATTCAGGTCAAATTATGCCAATTTCTCTCCCAGAGAATGTGCTGTCTGGAATTGGTGATGGAAGCAGGAAGAAGGAGAAACATGAAAAGCTGTCAAATTAGAGAAGGCTCGAGCGGCTCAGGAACCTGACCGAAGACAAAAACATGAATACAAAAACAAAATGCTGCAGATGCCAAATATCTGAAATAGAAACAAAAGTGCTGTCAGCACTCAGCAGGTCTGGCAGCATCTGTCAAGAGAGAACCTGGATCTTTCAGGTCGATGACCTTTCATTTGAACTCTGAAAGAAAAATTTTGATCAACTTTAAGGGCTGAATTTTTGGGTCCCCCCATAGACAAGAACAGAGGCAGTGGTGTGGTCCTGAAAACATTGACACCAAGCGGCTTGTCAATTTCAGGGCGCCAACTTCAGCACTGGCAATAATTATCAGGGTGTGAGGAGGACAGGGCAGGAATCCCACACCTCTTCCAAATTAACTTAGATAAAAGGCTCGCTAAGAGTTTACTGAAGGGAGGAGTGTGGGACTGGAATATTTAAAGCAGTGAACAGGTTTCAGAAGCTTTTGGACAGCTTTTGTCAGTTTTTGAATAGCTGAGGGAAGGCAGGTACAGAGTGGAGAGCCTGTCAGGGCTGCCCCAGGGCATCAGCCCAGCTCCGTAAGAGGCTCAGTGGGTAAAGGAGGAATTTTGTAAATAAGTGCCCTTGGCACTGTGTAGGTGCTAGGGAGAGTGGGAACACAGTTTCAAATGGGGTCAGCACTCCCTGGTATCGTGGGGGCAGAAGAGCAAGGGGCCAAGTTGCCAGTCATAATAGGATGGTCACGTCTCCAAAAGGAAGGCTTCAGCTTGCATTGGGGCATGACTGACAGATTTTGGCCCAGTGACAATAAAGGGCAACACCTTCTGCAGGAAGGGCAGAATCCCGAGCAGCAAAAGGACACAGGATAGGATAGGAGTGGAGGAAGGCAACGGAGGCCATGCCCTCAACACACAATTAACTGCTGAGGACAGAACTACCTGGGGAGATGACTGAGGCCCAGTGCTGCAAAAGACTGCAACTCTCCAGGCACGTGGTCACTTGCATCTGTGCCCTCATTGTCAAAGACCTTGCAACACTGATCGCATTGTCCTGCCAGTGCTCATCCAATTCCCTGTAACCTTGAATTTATTCACTTCTGGCTCCTTCTAAGGGTCAGCTGCGAGCCTTGGTGGCATTTTACAAACAGCTGCACGGCACTGGATCTTGCATGTCACTGCTGCCTTTTTGCCGGAGCTAGACGGCACATTCATTTGATGATGGAGGTGACCTCACCGATACAGAGGGCAGTGGGCTTCACCTCCATCGCTGGAATAGGTACAGGGCATCATCGATTGCACCTGTGTGACTATTAAGGCACTCAGTGAGCAGCCAATGAAATCCATCAACAGGAAGCGCTTCCATTCCCTCAATGTCCAATTGGTCTGCAACCACAACAAAAGCTGCTTCCGTGTGGGCACTCACTTTCCTAGCAGCTGCCATGACTCCTTCATCCTCTGTCAGTATAGGCTGCCTCAGATGTTGACCCCAAGCCCCGAAGAGCATGGAGGGATCCAAGGGAACAAGGGAAATACCTTGTTGAGATGGCTACTACCCTGTCAACAGGTGCCCCAGACAGAAGCACAGGGGCAATAGAACTAATGCCATTTGCTCAGTAGGATTATCATTGAGCAGACTACTGGGCTTCTGAACATATGATTCTGGTCAGGTGGTGCCCTCCGATACCCTCTTGCAAGGATCTTGATCATTGATGTGGCCTACTGTGCTCTCCATAACATGTCCTTCCAGAGAGAGGTGGGCCTTGAGGACACTGGTGCCCTGGAAGGAGACAGCTCATTGGGAGAGGAACAGGTGCAGGGAGTGAGAGTGAAGGAGGTAAAGAAGGCCGAGGGAGATGACGCTGACCCAGAGAAGTGCCCCGGTGCACCATGTGGTGGCCTCATCCTGCCACCATCTAGTCAGCATTGATGAAGCGAGGGGCTGCCCTACCCCAGGTGCCAGGCTTTTGGCTCCCCTGTGACATCTTACTTCCTTATGGTGCTGTGAAAGGCATTGGCAGAAACCACAGATCACTGCTTCAAGTCAACTGGCACCATCAGCATCGGGAGTATCAATGAGTCACATACTTCATCTGACCTACTTTCATTTTTACCCCTACTTGCTGTAAGTGAACAAGAAACCAGTCTCGATAATAAGTAAGGGCTTCCCCAGGGGGAAATCTGAACTTTAATCAGTGGTGGATTTTTTTAGCAGAAAACAAGCCCAGCCCCATCCCTACCTCCATGCCAGCATTAGTCACCTAATCTGTGTTTGGCCCACCTTTGTAGAGGAGGTAATACCACAAACAATGGAGCACTTGGTGAGACTAAGTACATGCAAATTGCTGCCTCACCAGGAATGTATGTTTGGAGAGGATGTTGATGGGCAGGTGTTGCATCTCCTGTCTTTTCAGGGGAAGAAGGACAGGTGGTATGGGTGGTGGCAGAGTGAAGCATTGTGTCATAGAGTGAATAGCTTCTTCAGAGGGCCAAAGGAAAGGAGGGGAAAGATGTATTTGGTAGGGTCTTGTCAGAGATGGCAAAACTTGATTGGTCAAATGCAGAAGCTGATGGGGTTGAAGGTGAAGTCAATGGAGACCCTATCACAGTTACTGGGCAGGAAAAGTGAAGGCAGAAACATGGGAATGGGCCGGATCTGGTCAAAGTTCTCATCAGCCATAATGGAGGGAAATTCTTTGCTGTTGATGTAATCCAAAAATAGATGGCTATTAGAAAAATTAAATCTTATGAAATAGTACCAGTTATATGATGGCTGGGTAGCTGGTTGAAATCACACAAGTTGTGATTCAGAGCAACGGAGAGTTGAATTGAGACAAAAAATACATGAGGAGTTTTGGGATGGGGAGGGGGAAGATCATAGGTGGATTTGTTAATGAGGACGAGAACATGAGTTTCAAATTCAGTGCACTGGCTGATGGAGGTGAGAGCAGGGATGATTAATGAATTATATTTGTTATGGCAAAGAATGGGGTGGTGGAGTTCCAGATGAATTGGAATTTCTGTTGGGTGGAGCTCAGGAGGATGACTAACAAGATGTTTGATAAGAGAAGACTATTTTTATTAATTCATGGGATGTGGCATTGCTGACAATGCAAGCATTTATTGCCCATCCCTAATTGCCCTTGAGAAAACAATTGTGAGCTTGCTTCTGAAACTGTTATAGTCTATGTGGTAAAGGTACACCCAAAGTGCTTTTAGGGAGGGAGTTTCAGGACCTGGCCCACAGCTGTGAAGGAGCAATGATATATTTCAAGCCAGGATAGTGTGTAACCTGGAGGGGAACTTGCAGGCGGTGGTGTTACCATGCACCTGCTGCCCTTGTCCTTCCCAGTGGTAGAGGTCGCAAGTTTGGAAGGTGTTGTCAAAGGAAGCTTGGAAAGTTGCTGCCTTACTATTAACCTAAGATTAACATTTAAATAAAAAAAAGGCCTATTGTTAAAATTCATTCTCTTCAATAAAGACATGGAATAGATTTACTGTTCATTGATCAGTGCTTGGACCCCAACTATTCACAATATATTTCAATGATTTGGAAGAGGGAACCAAATGCAATATTTTCAAGTTTGCTGATGACATGAAACTTCGTGGGAATGTGAGCGATGAGGAGAGTGTTAAGAAGCTTCAAGGCGATTTAGACAAGTTGAGTGAGTGGGCAAATACATAGCAGATGCAGTATAACGTGGATAAGTGTGAAGTTATCCACATTGGTAGGAAAAACAGAAAGGCAGAGAATTATTTAAATGGGGATAGATTGGGAAATGTTGATGTGTAAAGGGATATGGATGTCCTTGTACACCAATCACTGAAAGCATGCATGCAGGTGCAGCAAGCAGTTAAGAAGGCAAATTGTATGTTGGCCTTCACTGCGAGAGGACTTGAGAACAGGAGCAGAATGTCTTACTGCAGCTGCACAGGGCCTTGGTGAACCACACCTGGAGCACTGTGTGCAGTTTTGGTCTCCTTACCTAAGAAAGAATATACTAGCCAGAGAGGGAGTGCAGCAAAGGTTTACCAGACTGATTCCTGGGATGGCAGGATTGTCGTATGAGGAGAAATTGGGCCGACTAGGCCTGTATTCACTGGAGTTTAGAAGAATGAGAGGGAATCTCATTGAAATGTATAAAATTCTGACAGGGATGAATAGACTGGATGCAGGGATAATATTTCCTTTGGCTGGGGGTGGGGTCTAGAACAAGGGGTCACAGTCTCATGATACGGGGTAGACCATTTAGGAATGAGATGAGGAGAAACCTCTTCACTCAGGGTGGTGAATCTATGGAATTCTCTACCACAGAAGGCTGCAGAGGCCAAGTCACTGAATATATTTAAGAAGGAAATAGTTAGATTTCTGGACTCTAAAGGAGTCAAGGGGTATGGAGAGAGCGCGGGAGTATGGCGTTGAGATAGAGGATCAACCATGATCACATTGAATGGTGGAGCAGGCTCGAAGTGCTGAATGACCTACTCCTGCTCCTATTTTCTGTTTCTATGTCATAATTTTGAGAAACTTAAAAGCACATCTTCAGATTTATCAAACATGTTTGATTTATTTTGTCTGTAATGCCCATTGAATTGCTTTACTAATACAGAAAAGATAAAAATGCACATCACATTTGACATAATTCACAAGTACCTGTAGTGCTTATCTCTTATAACCCACTAAGCAGCAAGTGATAGACAGAGCTAAGCGATTCCACAACCAACTGATCAGATCTAAGCTTTTCAGTCCTGCCACATCCAGTTGTGAATGATGGTGGACAATTAAACAACTCACTGAAAAAGGCTTCACAAATATTCCCATCCTCAATGATGGGGGAGCCCAGCATGTTAGTGCAAAAGATAAGGTTGAAGCATTTGCAGCAATCTTCATCCAAAAGTGCTGAGTGGATGATACATCTTGGCCTCATCCGGAGGTCCCCAGCATCACAGATGCCACCTTAAGCCAATTCACTTCACTCCATGTGATATCAAGAGATGGCTGAAAGCACTGGATACTGCAAAGGCTATGGGCCCTGACAATATTCTGGCATAGTACTGAAGACCTGTGCTCCAGAACTTGCTGTGCTCCTAGCCAAGCTGTTCCAGTACAGGTACAACACTGGCATCTACCTGGTAATGTGGAAACTTGCCCAGGTATGTCCTTGCAAAAAGCAAGACAAATCCAACCCAGCCAATCAGCGGTCCATCAGTCTACCCTCCATCATCAGTAATGTGATGGAAGGGATCATCAAGAGTGCTATCAAGTGGCACTTGCTTAGCAATAACCTGCTCACTGACACTCTGTTTGGGTTCTGCCAGCGCTACTCAGCTTCTGACCTCATTCTAGCCTTGGTTCAAACATAGACAAAAGAGTTGAACTCTTCAGCTGCTTCATCAATGGGTTACCTTCCATTGTAAGGTCAGGAGTGGGAATATTCGCTGATGATTGCACGATGTGACTTCCTGAGTCATTTGTGACACCTCAGGTACTGAAGCAGTTTGTATCCATATGCAGCAAGACGTGGACAATATTCAAGCTTGGACTGATAAGTGGCAAGTAACATTTACACTGCACAAGTGCCAGGCAATGACCATCTCCAACAAGAGAGAATTGAACCATTTTCCCTTGACTTTCAATGGCATCATCATTGCTGAATCCCCCACTATCAACATCCTGGGGGTTACCATTGACCAGAAACTGAACTGGATCAACCATATAAATTCTGTGGCTACAAGAACAGGTCAAAGGCTGGGAATTCTGTAGAGAATAACTCACCTCCTGAATCCCAAAAGCCTGTCCATCATTTATGAGGCACAAGTGAAGAGTGTGATGAAAAATTCTCCAATTACCTGGGTGGACGCAGCTCTAAAAACACTCAGGAAACTCAACACCATCCAGCCCATTTGATTGGCACCTCATCCACCACCTTAAACATTCACTCCCTCCACCACCGACGCACAGTAGCAGCAGTGTGTATCATATACAAGATGAACTGCGGGAACTCACCAAGGCTCCTTCGACAGTACCTTCCAAAGCTGCGACCTCTACCACTTAGAAGGATAAGGTCAGTAGATGCATGGAAACACCACCACCTGGAAGTTCCCAAAAAGCCATTCACCATACTGACTTGGAAATATATTGCCATTCCTTCACTGTCGCTGGGTCAAAATCCTGGAACTTCCTCCCTAACAGCAGTGTGGGTGTACATACAGCACATGGACTGCTGAGGTTCAAGAAGGCAGCTCACCACCGCCTTCTCAAGGACAATTAGGGATTGGTAATAAATGCTGGCCCAGTCAGCGATGCCTAAATCCATGAACGATTTTTAAAAAAATCAACCCCTGGTCTTGGAAGGTACTACAATTAGTTCAATTTTTTCTGAGCACTTAAATGTCCTGCATGAAGGGAGAAGGGCATTTATCAAGGCTGAGATTTCAGAGCAAATTCAATGAGCCTTACAGCACTGCCTAAGGCCATCAGAAAAACAGTTTAATCTAGGGGACATGGTATATTACAAAGAGGAGTGCAGAAAGGGTGGAAAGGCCTGGGTAAGATTATAGGCAGTGTTAGAAAAACAGTAATTTTACAACATGGTAATCAAACTGTTAAAGTCCACAAGACTAATTGGCACTGATTACACATTTACAGCATCTGAACAGATAATATAATGTGGAGAGGCACCATGCACTTCACATACACGTTAGATCCTAGTCATTAGTTTGGTTGGACTTACGGACCCAGGTTGCCCGCTTGTTTTGGGATGGCCGAGTTGGTACCATAGACAGTAGATCAGCAGACAATACTTAGGTAGAACACATTCTATTTATTTACAAAGAAACTCAGCAGCTACACATGTATGCTTACAACTCAAACCCTGGGTGGAATTTTCCCAAATTTGCACTAAGTATGGTAGCGAGCTGGTAAAACGATGTTTTACCCACCAGCTGCGATGGTGAGTTTTCATGCTGTATTATCCTGAACCTGCCTCCTTATTTATGCACCCCTGGGAAATACACCGTTTCCATGGTGGCAGGCTCTGATTTGATGCTGCATCACACCAGGAGCCATGTTTAAAGTCCAGCCACAAGCACACACTCAGTGCTTCCAGCTCACCACTGCTGCACAGAAGACATGGCCCTGAAACTGAAGAGGGATGCAGCCCCCAGGTTCAGCAGCACTTCTCTCGAGCAACTATTGTATGTTGTGGAGTCCCGCCAGGATGTCCTCTACCCCTGCTCTGGCCGCAGGATGGGCAGCAACAGCACTAATCCGGCTTGGGAGGCAGTGGCAACAGTGGTCAGTGCCAACACCCTGCAAAAGAGGACAGCCACCCAGTGCCGCAAGAGGATGAATGATCTCCTCCATTCCGCCAGGGTTAGTCACTCATCTCATCACTTATCTCACACACTCACAAACCCATCAAACATCCACAGGGCCAGCACTCACTGCCGGTTCAAGGGACATCGCCATTCACTCTCTCATACACACTGTCAATGTCCTCATCCCATCCGTGGGATCACTCAACACCCACACAGGCTAGGCATACTTGTCATCTGGCCTGGCAGGTGTCCTGCTTACACTTTCTCCAACTCTATCCATGCAGGACAAGCTGGCACACAACAAAAGAGAGAGGTTGCAGAGTAGTGGCGGAATGCCCAAAATCAACATCCTCACAGACTTTGAAAACAGATCCAGCTGGCTGGCAAGAATCAGGACTGGTTCTGTGCTGACGATGAGGTTGGTGCTGCTGTACCAAGTGAGGATCCAGCAGTGCAATGTTCATCAGACAACCATGCCGTGAGTAGTGTGTCCTCTTTCGCAGGACAAAGCATCGGATGCTTCTAAAGTTTCATGGCTGCGTCTCTATGATATGACCCTGATCACGGAGTGCAAGCAAGCTGCCTTGGCCAGACAGGAGTCAGACATTCTCAGGGGCTGTGTGAAGATTTATGGAGTGTCCTCAATGCATGTAGTCATCATCATCCTGCAATCGAGCGACCATTAGGGCCTCCACCGCATTGCCTTGACAGGAGCATTCTCACAGAGGGTATTCGCACTGCCATAAGCCAAACTGGAGTCAAATGTTCACATATGCGATGTGAGGAACTATGGGGTCACCTCACTGCATGTCATCATCATTCTCCACAAATCTAGCAGCTATGAGGGCTTTCTGAGCGCGACTGCCTCGTCTAGCCAGTGCGAGGGCATCATCCCGGCCATTGTCGCCTTTGAGGACCTTCTCAGTCTCATCCCCGTCAGCGTCCTCCTCATCAGAGGAGAAGTGCACCTCCTCCATCTCCTCCTCAGCCAGCTCATCTTTCCGATGGAGAGCCAGATTGTAAAGGGTGCAGCAGAAGACGACTATGCGTGACACCGTCTGTGGACTGTATTGCAGGGCCCCACCAGAACGGTCCAGGCACTGAAACCTCATCTTCAGCATCCTGATGGTCTGCTCCTCCAAGGTGCGAGCTGCAGCATGAGCCTCATTATACCATCACTCTGCTGTAGTCTGAGGCCGCTGCATAGGTGTCATCAACCACGGCCTCTGCAGGTAGCCCTTGGCCCCGAGAAGCCATCCCTGCAGCTTCTGTGCACTCTGAAAGACTCCAGGGATCTGTGACTGACTGAGGATGTAGGCGTTGTGCGCACTTCCTGGAAACTGTGCACACACCTGCAGGATGTGTTGCTGGTGGTTGCACACCAGCTGCACTTATAGAGAATGGAAGCCCTTGAGGTTGATGTAATTCACTGTGTGTAGCGACAGAGACCTGAGCATCACATGGGTGCAGTCAATCACACCCTGCACCTGTGGGAATCCCGAGATCTGGGCGAATCCAATCGCTTTTGCATCCTGGCTGTCCCGGTCCCGGATGAAATGCACAAAGTTGTGTGCCCTCGTGAAGATGGCATCCGTGACCTTATGGATGCATTTGGGAGTGGAGGCTTGAGAGATCCCACAGAGGCCACCTGTGGAGCCCTGAAAGGAGCCACTGGCATAGAAATTGAGCACGACCGTCATTTTCACATCCACTGGTAGTGGATTCCCTCCATGTCCCTGTGGTGTCAAATCCTGCAGCAGGTGGCATACGTGAGTGACCAGTTCCCTAGCCATGCACAGTTTTCAGTGATACTGGTTCTTGGTCATCAGCCTGCGAAGCCATTCCTTCTCCCTGAGGTTGTTGCTCCTGCCTCTGCACAGCCAGGATTCTCAGTTGCTCTCTCCTTCGTCGTCTTCACACTCTGTAGGCCATCAAGCATACAGCTACTTCACCAGGCTCCATGATCCTGATATACTCCTTCTGCAGGATGAAAGAGAGACACGTGGTTAGCATGGGTGTATTAAGAACCCATCCTGGCTAAGTGTGACAGCCCCTTAATGCTTCCCGGAGAGTGCTGATCTCCAATTGGATGGCCAAGGATTTGTGTGCTGCAAGTCTGCACTGTTAGCTTGAACCATGGGGGAGACTGGTCCATTGCTGACATTGCAAGGGGCTGTTGGTGCCCCCAGCAGTGACTGCTATGTGGCCAGCTTTAGTGAGGAGACTGTACAACGTGTGCAGTCCAACTGTTCTGCAGTCCACTAAAGTGCTCGTGAATTTGCAGTCTGTGCCAGGGGCGGGTGGGGTCCTCTGCAGAACTTGATGGCACTTTGAGGCCTCTGCATTGTTTGAGTGGGCAGATAAGCTAGGAGCCTGACCCCAATCATATCAATGTGGTTGCACCTGAGCTGTCTCAGTTGCAGAGGAACGGTCACTTTCTACAGGTTTCCTGAATGCGTGGCCACTTCCCTTGCCCACCCTATCCCCTCCATCCTGGATGCTTGTTCGCTATATTCAATGGCAGGGCTGCCCTTCCCCATCCCCCTCTACCAGTCGCCTCAGAGGCAGGGCTGCCCTTAACCATCAGTCCCCCTGCCACCAGTCACCTCAACAGCAATGCTGCACTTGCCCCCCTACCTCAGAAGTTGCCTCAATGGCAAGACTGCACTTGTCCCCCCACCACTCCCCCTCACCCTCAAAAGTTTCCTCTGAGGCAGGGCAGTACTTAACCCTGACCCCGGCGCCCCTGAAGCCTGCCAAGCAAGGCGACCCTGGCGAGCTCTGCAGAACGCTGCTGTGCACTCACCTCCTGTTCCCCCAAAGTGCTGGCCGCCAAGTGCATGTCACTTATGTGTTGTTGTGAAACATGTCTGCATGCTTTCCCATCGATATGGATGGACAAGAGCCCGGCGGGATGGCCTGATAATGATATGCTGATGTATTACATTGAGGTTCCAGATAACCGATGGTGGGAAATGCGGCCTGCTATCGGCAGGTTGAGTCGACAATTGTGACCTGCCTTCCCACTGTCGTGAAACCGATCGCGCCATATTGTCTGCTCATGCCATCTATCACGCCCGCCACCAGTGGGCAGGGGAAATTCTGCCCCCTGTCTCTACATTACAGACTCTAACTATAGACTACTGACTACTGAGGTAGCCCGTGCAACTCTGCTCTTGGACACTAAGATTATGTGATTTTCCATTATAACAATCTCCATAAAGATATATTAGACATCAGATTACCGCATCCCTCCCCCTTTACTCAAAAATATACTTTACAGTTACAATTACAATTTTTCTCAAAATATCAAATTAAGTAATTTACAAATTCAGTCTTTCTGGGAGTTTCCTTATGTGTTTGAAACGTCTCAGCTCTACAGCTTCAGGGGCTTTGTCAGGAACCTGCTTTTCTGAAGTTGTCTGAACATCAGGTTCTTCGATGGGCACCTGCAAATCTGTTTCCTCAACCCTTGTAGGTATGGACGACTCTTCAGACACATCTGTACTCGGTTGGGTTCTTTCAACAGGAGACGTTGATTCAGTCATGAATACTTGTGGTATAATTTCTTGGTATTTTTGTTTCTCTCCTCCTGATATGATCCACATGTCTCCGTATAACTTGATCTTCCACTTTCACGTGGTAAGACAGAGGTCCAGTCACTGCACTTTTTTCACCTGATAACCACTTAGGTCCTTCTCTAAAATTCTTCACATATACCGTCTCTCCCACAGTAAACTTCCTGTCATGACTATGCCAATCATGTCCCGTTTTCTGACTTCCCTGACTCCTTTCCACCTTTCCCCCTAAATTTGGCGTTATTAAGCTCAACCTCGTCCTGGGATGTCATTTCATCAACAATTCCGCAGGTGTGACACCTGTTGTTGTGTGAGGAGTGGTCCTATAATGGAAAAGAAAATGCGCTAACTTGGTATCTATGGAATCTCCAGTTAATTTCTTCATGTCAGCCTTGAATGTTTGAACCACTCTCTTGCTAGTCCATTTGAGAAAGGGTGCTATGGTGAAGTTTTTACGTGAGTGATATCATTGAGGCTGATAAACCATTGAAACTCAGCACTCGTAAATGCATTGCCATTATCTGATACGGCCATTTCTGGTAGTTACTTCACCTCATGTATGTCCATCCATTTTGACTATGCATCAACAATAAGCAAAATCATTGTTCCCATAAAAGATCCCACATAGTCAATGTGTAGTCACACCCATGGCCTTCCTAGCCACTCCCACGGGTGTAACGGAGCTGTTGAAGGTAACTTTTGTACTTGCTGACAATGCATACAACTCCTCACTAAGCCCTCTATTTCTCAATCCATCCCAGGCCACCATAGATAGCTGTGTGCTATGGTCTTCATTCGGGAAATTCCTGGATGTGCACTATTTAGTTCAGTCAACAATGGCGTTCATCCTTTTGGAGAAACAGTCACTCATGCTGCCCACAATAAGATACCATCCTGGTTGGTTATTTCATATCTTCTGTTAAAATACAGTTTCATTTCATCAGATTCCTGTCTTTGTGGCCAACCATAAAGAACTTGTTCATGTACTTTGGATAAGACTGGGCCTCGAATTGTCCAATCTCTGACCTGCTTGGCACATACCGAAGATGAATCTAAGAAGTTCAATAATAAACCAAGTTCTTGAGGGACTGGAACATCCTCGTCATTTTCTTGCAAGGGCAAACGACTAAGTGCATCAGTGTTTGCAATTTGATTTCCAGACCGATGGATGAAAGGGTACTCATATGCTGCCAGGATCAATGCCCATCTTTGTATTCTTGCTGAGGCTATGGGTGGTATAGCCTTGTCCTCACCGAACAATCCTAGCAAAGGCTTGTGGTCTGGAACAATAGTAAAATGACAGCCGTGTACATACTGAGGAAATTTCTTGACACCAAAGATGATTGACAGGCTTTCTTTTTCTATACGTGAGTACCTCTTTTCCGCTGTGTTGAATGTTCCTGCTATATATCCTATAGGCCCGTCTGAGCCATTGTCCATTCAATGGGAGAGCACTGCTCCCACTCCATAGGGAGATGCTTCACATGTCAACACCAACTCTTTTTTCTGGTCAATATGTACTAATAGGGTAGATTGCAACAGTTGTTTCACCTTTGTGAAACCTTCTTTCTGTGGTGTTTGCCAAGACCAACTTTGGTTTTTCTTGAGTAGGTAATACAGGGGTGCCAGTTCTGTCGACAGATTAGGTAAGAAGTGCCTGTAATAAATGATCATCCCCAAGAATGATTTGAGCTCGGAGGCGTTCTTTGGCACTGGTGCCACTCTGGGGCACTCACTTTTTCCTCTATCGGGTGGAAGCCCTGTGAATCTACCCTCTGATCTAAATAAATTACCTCTTTCTCTGGAACGTGCACTTTTCTTTTTCTAAGCTCCAAGTGCAAGAAACAGTTTAAAACTTCTTCTAAGTTTGCCAAATGTTCCTTTTCAGTGAGCCCTGTCACCAGAATGTCATCTAAATAAATTACAACATGGGGCAGTCTCTGCAGTAAACTTTCCATTGTTCTCTGGAATATGGCACAAGCTGAGGAGACACTGGGCAGAATTTAGCCCTCGATGGGCGGGTGGGCCCCACCGGCTCGGCAGTGGGTGGGCAGCCAAACTCCGCCGCCGAAATAGGCCCCGCTGTAATTTTGAATGGGCGGGCCAATTAAGGCCCTCCCAGTGGGCTGCCCGACGAGAAGCACTATGCACTTGCTGTGCAGGGGGGAAGGGATTCCCCAACCGTCAAAGTGCACTCTTTCACGCATGCGTGCAAAAGAGCACACTGCTCCCTGAGACTAAATGCTGTCTCAGGGAGATTGGTGACAGTTTAAAAAACCTCAAAAATAGAAAAATAAAAAAAATTATTAACATGTCCCCCTCATGTGACAATGTCACACGAGATGGGACATGTTAATAAATATGACATAAAGTTTATTAAAGAATTTTAAAACTGACACGAAACCTCATCCCGCCGGTGGATGAGGTTTCATGTATTATCAGAAGCCCGCTGGGGTTCCTGGCCTGCCCGCCAGCCTTAAGGTTGATGGGCAGGGCCTTTAATTGGTTAATTATCCTGTCAATAGCCTCCATTGGCCATTGACAGGTTAGCTGGCGGACAGCTGATTGCACTGTCCGCCTGCCTTCCTGAATATTTAAATGGGGCAGGATGACGTCGGGCATTCCTAATTTCAATTCTTTAGCATCTCATTATGAGCCCTACTCGCCGGAATCATCCAACCACGCTGGATCATCCCTTTCACAACTGTACATAAGCGATGTGCGCCTGGCGAAATACACTTCTCTCGGGACTTCGAGGTTTGTTTGCCTACCTTGCTTCAAGCAGCACTCACGGTGATCAGCACCAGCCTTCACAAGCAGCAGCACATCACTTTTAGGGTGGCTCACCCAACCTACCTACCCAACCAGCCGTAAGGTGGATGTGGCTTTTCAATGGCTTTAAGGCTAGGGTTTGCTTGGAAAGGGGTAGAAGTGGCCTTAAGCAAAGCCATGTATTGATGATTTTCTGTGGGGAGTTCTGCAGAATTTGAAAAGAAGGAATTTAGGGTTGGAAGCCAGGCTTCAGGGGCCTTTAAATGTATAAGGTTAGACATTAAACAGAATAAGTCAGGACTGATCTTGAATTAACAGACTTATTTAGAAAATGTCAATCGCATTCCAATAAATTGGGCCAGGTCTTCACAAAAAGAGGATCATGCATCCAGGGAAGAAATAGACCAAATCAGAAGTTTGATGGGACAGTTAAAATGGCTATGCACTCAGACTAGATCTGATGCTAGTTTTGATGTATTGAAACTGAGTACTATGATGAAACATGCTACAGTTCAGGAAGCCTTGAGAGCAAATAAAACATTAAAGAAATTAAATTCAGGGAAATGCACACTCAAGTTTCCAGAAGATATAAAATTGGTCATTTTTAGTGATGCTTCAAATACCACTCTTCCGGATGGATATTCTAGTACAACAGGATTTATCATATTTTTGGTGGGAAAGAATAACAAATGTTGTCCATTGGTCTGGGAAGCAAAAAAGTTGGTGGTAGAGGCAGAAACTTAAAACGCTTTTAAAAAGAACTTGGATCTGCACCTAAAGTGCTATAAGCTGCAGGGCTATGGGCTGGGTGCAGGAAGGTGGGATTAGAAAGGGCACCTGGTGTCATCGGGCTGGAATGCACAAGATGGGCCGAATGGCCTCCTTCTGTGCTGTATCTTTTCTATGGTTCTAAATTAAAAAGGATAGTTAAAAATGTCTTAGAATGCAGAAACAATGGCCATAGCAGAAGTGATAAATATGGAATTTTTGAGGGAGATCTTGTACAAGGGGCATTCTGAGAAAGTTTGTCCATTGAATCTTATGCAGAAAACCATTCCCTGTGGGATCACATACATTCAACAAAGAGTGCGACTGAGAAAAGGTTAAGGATTGACCTTGCTAGCATAAAATAAATATTAGAGAGAAAAGAAGTCTCCAAGGTAAGATTGATTGAAGCAAGTCGGACAGTTTTACAAAAAGAAATGCTTGCTTTAAGAAATTGTTGGAAGTATTAAAAGAGGGAACTTTTGCATTCTGATGGGTTATACGAAATATGGATAATCATTTTTTTCTTTGATTTGTTTTGAAATTATTTGAGTGTGTTATGAAGCTTATTGCTTAAAGTAAGAAAGGGGAACTGTTAATAGTATGTTAATTACATTTTTGAGATACAGAGGTGAAGGGTATTGTTTAATTAAGCACTTCGATCACATATAACTAGAAGACAGATGGGACACTGGGGGATTGGAGTGATAACTGAACAAAGCCAATAAACTCTCTTAATAAAGAAAAGCTCTGTGTCTTAATTTTGACTTCACCAACCAGCTTGGGTTCTATTAACTTTCACAATGCCAATAAGTTCCAAAGCTCTTTTTATGACCACGCATGTCTACTTTTAACAATCCCAATGGGTCAAAAACAGAAAATGCTGAAAAAACTCAGCAGGTCTAACAGCATTTGTGGCGAAAAAGACAGAGTTAACGTTTCGAGTCCATATGACTCTTCTTCAGACCTCTGAGGAAGAGTCATACGGACTCGGAACGTTAACTCTGTCTTACCTCCGCAGATGCTGTTAGGCCTGCTGAGTTTTTCCAGCACTGTCTGTTTTTGTTTCAGATTTCCAGCATCTACATTATCTTGCTTTTACCCCAATGGGTGCCTTACTTCTCTGAAAGGTATCCTGAGACCATATCCAAAGAGGTACTTTACCTTTCTGAAAGGGTACCCTGGCTTTCCAAATGAATCTGCAATATTCAGACTGCTCCTACCGGGTCTAATCTGCACACTTTGGGTTTCAGGCACCTACCTTACCAAAATCACTGGCAACTACAGATATGTAATTTACAACCTTCCATTTTAACCCTCTTCGAAAATGGCACAGGTTAGGTTCAGGGGCAGGGCTTTCGGATTGGGGCCTCTGCCAGCATTTTCATGCAGACAGAGAGCCTCTCCGTATGTGCGAAAATTCAGGCCAAAATTTTAATCCAGCTATTGTGCACCGTAGCTATGGTGATTACAGGATTGTCTCATATACTTCTATCCTGTGCTCTTCAATCACAAATTCCATCCTGACTCTTTAGCAATAGTTTCAGAATGTATCAGTCTTCTATTCTCATACCAAGCAATTTAAAATTTTCCAAATGAGTTGTTCTACTGACAATAATCAAACCTGTTACTCCATTGTGTATTTGAGTCACTCCAATTGTGCATACCTGTAAAAGGAGAGGTCCTGATATGAGCAGATACAATTACCAAGCAACTCTATGTTTTATACAAAAACAGAATTACCTGGAAAAACTCAGCAGGTCTGGCAGCATCGGTGGAGAAGAAAAGAGTTGACGTTTCAAGTCCTCATGACCCTTCAACAGACCTTTTCTTCTCAGCCGATGCTGCCAGACCTGCTGAGTTTTTCCAGGTAATTCTGGTTTTGTTTTGGATTTCCAGCATCCGCAGTTTTTTGTTTTTATCTCTGTGTTTTATACATTCTTTTACCGTTGAGAGATTTGATTGCTAGAGCTATACCTTGAGTGCCCTACCATCCATTCTTAATTAGCACATTCGTTTAGATAATATCACCAACTTTAACTTTAACACCTATGTGTTCTATTGTACTATTGTCGTTGACATCTTTTGATGATCTGCTTCTATCACTGCTTGTTTGTCCCTACAACCACACCCCCCCCCTCCACCTCTCTGTCTCTCTATCTCTCCGCCCCCCACACACACACCCTAAACCAGCTTATATTTCAACTCTTTCTTGGACTCGAACTCAAGTTCTGTCATGAGGGTCACGAAGGGTCATGAGGACTCAAAACGTCAACTCTTTTCTTCTCCGCCAATGCTGCCAGACCTGCTGAACATTAATTCACTTATTGGCAGCAGTCATGGATTTTCTTTTCATGCTCTCTTGCCGCACTGTCAAGACTTACCTCCAGATCCACCTTATGTCGTTAAACATGTCAGGGAGTAAGAGAATGTGGTCAGTCCTACCTATCTATTTTGTCATCATGTTAATTTTCTCTGTCTCTGGGTCTCCTCTTCTACTTGTTTCTCTACATCTTTTTCTTCTCTCTCCCTATTTCTTGCTGCAACACTACCAGAGAGTTTCCTCAGCACTGGTGAGCCCTCTCTTGATGGCAGGAATTCCAGTGAGGGCCCACCATGTCCTGATGATGAAGGGACCCAAGAAATTGGAATAGGGTTGTGATGATGTCACCAGGATGGCTGGAAGTCCCATTATACTAGAAGACTGCCACAGAGAAGAAAATATTCTCCAGTTTAATATGTGCAACACCATGGGAGATCAATTAATATATTTACCATATACCAAAAACCATACCAAACCATACCATTACCACACCAAAAACATAAGAAATGGACTGTAAAAGCTTCTATAGGTATGCAAATGGAAATGTTTAGCTAAGACAAGCATGGGTCCATTACAGGCAGAGTCAGGAGAATTTATAATGGGGAATAGAGAAATGGCAGTGAAGCCACATGACTTCTTCACTGCTCTGTCCTCACTGAGGAAGATACAAGGAATCTCCCAGAATTAATGTTCAAAAACACTAGGGAGAATGAGGAATTGAAAGAAATTAGTATTAATAAGAAGGTTGTATTGAGAAATTAATGGGACTGAAGTTAGTAAGTCCCCAGGACCTGATATTCTACATCCCAGAGTGCTGAAAGAGGTAGCTATGGAGATAGTGGATGCATTGGTGATCATATTCCAAAATTCTATAGATGCTGGAATGGTTCCTGCAGATTTGAATGTGGCAAATGTCACCGTACTATTTAGGAAGGGAGGGAAAAAGAAAACAAGAACTGCAGACCTGTTAGCCTTACATCAGTAGTAGGGAAAATGCAGAAATCTGTTGTAAAGGATGTGATAAATGGATACTTAGAAAATAATGATCTGATTGGGCATAGTCAACATGGATTTACAAAAGGGAAGTCACGTTTGATGAACCGGTTGGAGTTTTTTGAAGATGTTACTAACAGAATTGATAAAAGAAAGTTGGTTGACCTGGTGTAGTTGGATTTTCAGAAGGCTTTTGTAAAGTTCCGCACAAGAGGTTGGTTAGCAAAATTAAAGCACATGGGATAAGAAGTAATATACTGACATGGATTAAGGATTGGTTAGCAGCAGAAAACAGAAAGTAGGAATAAATGGGTCATTTTCACGTTGGCAAGATGTGACTAGTGGGGTACTACTGTCTAATACAGCACAATGATTCTGCAACTAGAACACCCATTACCAGACTAAAGCTTCTGGTGACCAGTAAAATTCCTTCTGATTGATCAATGTTGTCATCTTCTCCTTCTGAATTTTTGTTGTCATGTGTCATTTCAAAAACCCTGTTATTCCATTTCGGACAATTTATCACATTACGATGTTTCGAGTCACATCTGAAATACCTGTTTACCATTCCTTGCTTATTCTGGCGTTCATTCTCTTGCCGTAGTTACCCAATTCCTGTCATCTGTTAGAGCTACCAAAAGGATCTCTATCCTCATTTCTTTTGCTTGTAGTTCTTCTTCCTTATTGATGCTTGCGCCACATATCTAAATAGGATCTCGAAATGCTGCCAATATTGAATCCTCCAACTTTTGTTTAATGCTAAATGTCCCATTGGTGCCATCAAAGAGGCTGCAAATGAATGTTTCCCCCAAATTTTTTAAAGCTTCAGTCATCTGTTCCAGAAGTGTATCTGTTTTTGAGAATCGAATTCCAGTCAAGGCCAGCAGCATATCCATATTTGATACTTCAGCACAATGCAACAATTTGAAGACAAACACTGTTGCCTCTGGCAACTACAGATATGCAACTTATAACCTTCCATTTTAACCCTCTTTGAAAATGGCACAGGTTAGGTTCAGGGGCAGGGCTTTCGGATTGGGGTCTCTGCCAGCATTTTCACGCAGACTGAGCCTCTCCGTATGTGCGAAAATTCAGGCCAAAATTTTAATCCAGCTATTGTGCACCGTAGCTATGGTGATTACAGGATTGTCTCATATACTTCTATCCTGTGCTGTCTTCAATCACAAATTCCATGCTGACTCTTTAGCAATAGTTTCAGAATGTATCAGTCTTCTATTCTCATACCAAGCAGTTTAAAATTTTCCAAATGAGTTGTTCTACTGACAATAATCAAACCTGTTACTCCATTGTGTATTTGAATCACTTCAATCATGCATATCTGTAAAAGGAGATGACCTGATATGAGCAGATCCAATTACCAAGCAACTCTGATCTTCTATGGAATAACCATCCATCCTTCTAAATTTATCAAAATCTAACCATGCCTCATTTGCATTTAACAGATCATCTTCCTTATAAATTTTGTCCATAAATGTTAAGAGATTATCCAAACCTTCCTCAGTGTCCACATGATGAGCCTCTAGCTCCAAAAATATTTTGCACCTGATCCTGCATCTATAGGGAAGTGAAAGTGCCAAGGCCATACCTTGCTTTTCCTTTGGTAAGGATGTAACCCATGTCTACATATCCACTTCATTCTTCCATTTTCTTATAGAAAATCATAGCCTGATATTTTATAATTGGTTTCAGCCATTCTTCTCCAAAGTTACTCCAATTACAACCTGCTGTCTGAACATAAGTCTCTTGAATGCCTTCACATCTTTTCTAGAGTATGGCACCCAGAACTGGATGCAATATTCCAGCTGAGGCTGAGCTAGTGCCCTATACTAATTTCTCCAAATAATCTTTTAACGGGCTCCAGGACCCTGATGAAAATATCCCTTTTTTATGATCACTCACCTAAAGAAGAGGGCACAATGCATAGCAATTGCTATCATTATGACCACAAATGTCTTGGTGTGCCCATGTGCCCGCATGTATCTTTATTGTGCTGAAGTTGCATAGGCATGACACTTATGATTGCAATATATGAGCAAGATCTTGTAGGAGAAAGTGCACATTTTTATTTATAACCTTCTAATGTCTGCAAAGTAACCTGAAGTTCAGCGATACACTATGATTGTATATAACTACAATGTCTTTGATACCCTGTGCTACCAGACAAGGAAATGTATGGCTGCTGGTCCTTTTGAGCTGATGTGTGTGGTACAAGGACATCTATCAGCTCACCAAACTGGCTGACCCCAGAGATATTACCTGAGGTGATTAGAAAGAATTTGGTGCACAGAAGTTAAAGTTGTGGTGAACTTTATTGTCAATGGTAGCACCTGTTGATGGTAGACTGTGTCAGCTTGGTAGAGATCATTCATAACTTCCTGCTGAGCCACAGGAAACTCTCTTTCTTCTCATACAATGATCCTTTGCAATCCCAGGCATATCACTCTGCCGTGGTACACACATTAAATGAGTATTCCTCCAATACGTTTGCCAAAGCATCACTGAGTGCTGCACCCATGAGGTTGTGTACACAAATTAGTCTTCCATGTTATGATTGGGATTTAAAGAAAAACCTATTTTCTTCTTCAATTGTTTCACAAGACTTGCCGTTTTCGGCTTTGGGTAGTTTTTAATTTATTGCCTGTCATTTCATACATGCCTCATCAGATCTTAACAATGAATCCAATTTGAAATAAGCTACATTTTGGAATTTTTGTATGTTTGATCCCTGGGTCAACTTTTTAAACCATCTTTTGGTGCTTTACTGCGATCGTGTTATCTTTATGCCAATGGAAAAAGATTTGCACGTGCCAGTGGTCTGGAAAGTTACTCACATGGGGGTTAGCTGGATCAACTCATTTGTGTGAGGAAAAATTGGACAGGTTGGGCCTGTATCCATTAAAGCTTAGAAAAATGACAGGCGATCTTATTGAAACATATGAGATCCTGAGGGGACTTGATAGGGTGGGAGCTGAAAGGATGCTCCCCCTTGTAGGAGACTAGAATTAGGGTACATGGTTTAAAAATAAAGGTGTCAGCCATTTTAGACAGAGGTGAGGGGTGGAATTTTCTGAGCCTGCTGGCAGTGGGTGTGATTGGTGGCATGCACGGAAAATATGGCGCGACCTGATTCATGACTGCATGAAGGCAGGTCGCGATTGTCCACTCAGCACACTGATGGCTGGCTGCATAGTAATATATCGGCATATAATTAAATGGCCATCCCGCTAGACTCTTGGAATCCCGCCATATCATCTGTCCACATCGGCGGGAAAGCATGTCGACGTGTTTCACAACCGCACACAGGTGATGTGCACTTGGCGGCCTTCACTTTGGGGGAACTTAGGTGAGTGAGCAGCAGCGTTCTCCACAGCTTGCCTATTGTTTACAGGCCTCAGGGGCTTCAGGGGCCTCAGAGGCGCCTGATTGGTCGGGGGGGCGGTGGCGGGGAACTCTGATGCCTGGCCCTGGATGCGACTGCTGAGGGGAGGGGGTGTCTGGGGGCAAGGTGCCAGCCAGCCTTGGAGGTGACCATAGTCGTTGTGGCCGGGGGGTATTCAAGTGCTGCCCTGGCGCTGCATGTCAAGCACAGGCAATCAAGGTGGGGCAGGCAGGGTAAGCGTGGGAAGTGGCCACACATTAGGGACACCTGTATAAACTCTGCAACTAAGACGGATCAGGCGCAGCTGCAGTGATATGATTGGAGTCGGGCTCCTAGCTTGTCCGCTCATGCAAGCAATGCGGAGACACCAAAGGGTCACAAGCACTCCATATGTTACCGCGGCCCCCCCTTCACCCCAGCACAGACTTCGAGTCCGTCATCACTTTACTGAAGCGAAGCAGTTGGGCTGCGCGTGTTGTACAACCTCCTCGCCAATGTTGGCCATGTAGCAGTCACTGCTGGAGGCCCTCACAACCCTTTGCAATCTCAGCATCCTGATTTGGAACAGTGTCCTTCATGTTGCAGGTTGACAGGGCAGCCATGCAGCGCACTCATCTCTGGCCATCCAAGGGGTGACCAGCACTCACCGGGAAGCATTAAGGGGTGGTCACACAGGACCAGGAAAGGTGCTAAGTACACCCATGATAACCACGTCTCTCTCTCTTTCATGCTGCAGGAGGACCACATCAGGATCATGGATCTTGGTGACCTAGCTGTATGCCTGATGGCCCACAGAGACCATAGAAGACTGAGGAGAGAGCGACTGAGGCTCCTGGCTGTGCAAAAGCAGGAGCAGCAACTTCATGAAGAAGGGGCAGTAGTGGCTCCAGCACATGCTGCCCAGGAGCGACAGCGAGCCATGGCTGGTCGGTGTCTAGCAACACCCAGGGTCTATAGATGCCACCTGACATTCTTGCAGATGACTGACAACCAGTGTCACCAACGACTGCACATGTCTAGGGACCTGGTGGCTCACATCTGCCACTTACTGCAGGGCTTGGCACCATGGGGACATAGAAGGCATCCACTGCCAGTGGCTGTGAAAGTGACCACGGCGCTTAATTTCTATGCCAGTGGCTCCTTTCAGAGCTCCACAGGTGACCTCTGTGGGATTTCACAAGCCACCACCCACAAATGGATCCATGAGGTCACGGATGCCAACCTCTCCATGGCACACAGCTTTGTGCATTTTGCCTGGGACTGGGACAGTCAGGATACAAAGGCCATTGGATTTGCCCTGATCTAGGGATTCCCACAGGTGCAGGATGCGATTGATGGTACTCATGTGGTGCTCAGGTCTCCTTCGCTACACTTGATGGACTACATCAACTGCAGGGGCTTCCACACACTGAAAATGTAGCTGGAATGCGACCACCAGAAATGAATCCTGCAGGTGTGCCCATGGTTTCCAGGGACCGTGCATGGTGACTACATCCTGAGTTGCTCGCCGGTCCCTGCCATCTTCCAGGTTCCATAGAAGCTGCAGGGATGGCTCCTTGGGGACATGGGCTTACGCACAGAGGCTGTGGCTGATGACACCCATGTGGCAGTCTCATACCACAGGAGAGCAAAGCTATAATGAGGCTCATGCTGCAGCTCGCAACTTGGTGGAGCAGATCATGGGGATGCTGAAGATGTGGTTCTGGTGCATGGACCGGTCTGGTGGAGCCTGCAATACAGTCCGCAGAGGGTGTCACGCATCATCGTTGCCTTCTGCACCCTTTACAACCTGGCACTGCAACGGGGAGAGGAGCTGGCTAAGGAGGAAATGGAGGAGCTACACATCTCATTTGATGAGGAAGATGCCGACAGGGATGAGGCTGAGGGGGCTTTCGCTGGTGATGATGGCGGGGATGAAGCTCTCGCACTGGCTAGATGAGACAGGTGCACTAGGGAGGCCCTCATAGCTACCAAATTTGTGGAGGATGATGACGAGATGTCTCCATAGTTCCTCACATTGCAGTTGTGAACGTTTGACTCCAGTCTGGCTTATGGCAGCATGAATACACTCTGTGAGAATGCTCCTGTCATGGAGATGCAGTGGAGGCCCTAATAGTTGCTCGATTGCAGGAGGATGATGACAACATGCAGTGAGGACACTCCATAGGTCTTCACATAGTCTCTGAGAATGTCTGACTCTTGTCTGCCGAGGGCAGCTCGCTTGTGCTCTGTGATCAGGGCCATCTCAGAGACACAGCCATGAAACTTTGGACGCACCTGATGCTGTGTCCACCTTCAGCAGCTCAACCCTTCAGGAGCTGGTGCACAGCATCACTGGCTGCGGATGCTGGTGTGATGGGGTCCAGCCCCACCTTAAAGATGCTGAGAGCGCAGAGAGAATGACAGAACTCTGTGGTGCCTGCCCACTACATTCTGGCAGCAATGACAAGCACTGCCGAGGTGCAGGCATGAGTAATGTTTCCAGGGAGTGTGAGGCTGGACCATCACTGTGATCTGAAGGCTGCAGAAAGTACAGGGAAGAGGCCCTGGACTGAGGCACCTGCCTTTTATCTTGTGCAGAAAGCTTTCACATCTGAGTGACAAGAACAATGCTCATCAGAACGAGGAGCCATTGGCAGGGAGACATTCTTGGGAGTTTATTGACAATAGTGAACAGTATGTACAAGTGGGCAATACCAGTGCCCAGACAGTGCAACTACTTTTACCTAACTTTCCTAACCCTGCCGCTATGTCTTGGTGCTCCCTGGACATCCACAGCAGAGGTGGAGGCAGCCTGCTGACTGTGACGCCCTGTCTGTGATGACTTTGCTGGGTGTCCTCTGGAGGGCCGAGACATGGTGGGCCCCGGCCTGCTTTTGGGGTCCTGCTGTGTGGCAGTGGCACCCTCCTCAGCCTGTGAAGCTGGAGCTGCGGAGGTCACAGGAGAAGGGATAGTCAGATGGGCCGTTCACTCCCAGAGTCACCTGGGTGGATGCCCCCGGAGCATGCACCTGCTGATCCTTCTCCCTATTGGTGCCTGAGGGCCCCTGGCTGACTCCGTGAGTGGAAGGGGTAGCTGGAGGGAGATTGCCAGCACCCCATTCATGTACACACTATTGGAGGCCAACAATGGCATCAGCGATGGAGTTAAGCCTGCGCAGCAGTGCAGGAGTGAAGTCCTGGACCAAGGTCTCCATCCTGCCAACGTTGACCTCAGTGCATTGCAATGCTGGCGCTACTGCCTCAGCCTGAAAACAGATGGACTCCTCCATCGTGCCTTGCAATCTGAGAAATTCAGTGGACATCCCTTCCTGATGTTCCCTAGCTTGCCTTTGTCTCTCCAGCAACTGTGACATGATTGAGTCCAGAGGCCTTCAGCAGTCCTCTGAGTGCTGGGGCCCTGGGAAGTCCCTGCCTCTGCCTGCTGTGGATCAGAAAGTTTAATGTGCTTACAAGATTGTGATCCCAAGGCCACTCTAAAGCTATGTTCTGCTGAGGTGTGTGTCTCTGCACTGGTGGAGGGTGTGGGTGAATGTTGTGACTGGACTTCAGGGAGGGTGCATTCAGATTCCTCTTCAGAGGTTTCTTTGGGGCTTCATTGGAGGCTCTGGGTCATGGACTCCATCAGCTGTTTGGCAGATGTGCCTGTGAAAGCAAGGGGAGATAATTGCTGCATGGCAGTGGCTGGTGAAAGAGGACACCTCACTCACAGCATGGTTGTTTGATGTTGCACTGCTGGACCCTCACTTGGTGGAGCATCACCAACCTTACCGTCAGCAAAGGACCAGTCCAGTAATTGCCGGCAGCTGAATGGCTCTGTTTTCAAATTCTGACAGAACTCTCATCACCGGCATCCCTTCACCTGTCTGTGACCTTCCCCTCCTGTTGTGTGCCAGTTTGTCCTGCATGGATAGAGATGGGGGGAGTATATCAGGACACCTGCTGGGCCAGATGATAAGTATGCCTGGCCTGTGTGGGTGGTGAGTGGTCGCATGGACGGGATGAGGACAATGAGGGGGTGTGTGAGAGAGTGAATGGTGATGTCTCTTGCATTGGCAGTGGGTGAGGGCCCTGTGGATATGTGATGGGTTTGTGAGTGTGTGAGTTGGGAGTGATGAAAAGAGTGGTGGAAAGGGGGACATCATTCGTCCTTTTGCAGCACTGTGTGGCTGTCCTCCTTAGCAGGATATTTGCCCTGACCACTGCCGCCGTTGCCTCTCAAGTCGGGTTGGTTACTTTGCTGCCCATCCTGCGGCCAGAGCACCTCCTGGCAGGTCTCCATGGCATCCAGCAGTCGCTCGAGGGTCCCGTCATTGAAGCGGGGGGCTGCAGTCTTTTTTCCTTTGCTGGCAATGTCTCCCATGCAGCAGTGGTGAGCTGGTGGTGATGAGCGCTTTGCTGGCGGCTGCCTTTTTAAAGATGGGGGCCGGCATAATGTAACAGGGAAGTGATGGCAGGCAGGCGAATGAGAGCCCGCTCGCCATGGAAATGGCATGTTTCGTGGGAATGAATAAATAATGAGGCATGTTCTGGATGATGCAACGGGAAAACCCACCATTTTCGTCAGTGGGTATGACCCCATTTTACCAGCCCGCCACTGCACTTAGTGCAATTCTGGGAAAATTCCACCCGAGGAGAATTTTTTTCTTTCAGAGGGCCGTAAGTCTGTGGAAGTCTCTTCCCCAGAGAGCTATGAAGACAGGGTCATGATTTTTAAGGCTGATTTAGATAAGTTTTTGATTGACAAGGGAGTCATAGGGTATTGGGGGTAGACAGGAAAGTGGAGTTGAGGCTACAGTCAGATCAGCCCTGATCTTATTGAATGGCGGAGCAGGCTTGGGGGGCTGAATGATTTGCTCTTGCTCCTAATTTGTATGTTTGTATGTTCGTACGTGTCTCAATTGGAGTAGGGATTGGCATAAATCCTATGTAAAGTGGGTGTAATCTTCTGAGCGGATGGTCATAAACTGAAACCTTTAAAAGGGCAATTTTGGCTGAACTGTGCACCAGCAGTCTTGGTGGTGGTGCAAGTGGTGATCATTGGTTGGTGGTCATGGGCAAGGAGGGATGGCGAACAAGGAGGGAAGGAGCAGTGCTGGCCCGCACTTGACTCTCATCTAAATTTATTTTATGCCTCATCAATCTTTTTGTGGTAAAGTGGAGTGCTATGTACCTTTAAGAGAATGTAGTTAGTTTACCATGTGACTGTATTGACCATTTATTACACAATGTGGGCTTCTTGGGTAATGGTAAGTCTAGAGCTGGAGGAGAAGCCAAGAGATTGAAGAAGCACACATGGTGTTTTTTTTTAAATTGTTCAAATAAAATGTTTTCTTGCTCATTGGAAAAGCACACCAAAAATGTGTGCGGAATAGATACATCTGACAAGTCCCTACTCGCAAATTGAGGGCAGCATGCTGACTCTTTATTTATTTTTAATGGTAATCATTTCAAAATAGTGTCTTCATTAGGTTCCGCCAATTGTTTCGCAATGCACTCAAGCTCCTCTCATTTTTTTTTTCTTCATCCTCAATTCTCCTCTACTCTTCAGCAATGGACTTTCGATAATCATATTGCTTCTTCCCGTAGATGATACCAACCAGCAATGTTGAATACCTAGCCATCTTGATGAAAGGCGACACCTGTGCCAGAGGAACCATGGCGAGTGCTCTGTTCTTAGTTCCAATAAACCACCAGTGTTTGATCAATTAATTGGTCTTTCTGCCTATATTGTTTCAAGCACCAAACACTAGGCGCAGCTAGCAATTGCCAGACAAAGTGAACTTGATAACCAAAAACATAAAACTAGTGACAAGGATAAATGGGATCAATTGACAGCAATCAAGAAAGCCATGGTAAGCCAGCCATGTTACTTCGCAACTACCTTGAAAGCTGTTTGAAAGTGCAGCCTCGTTAGTTATCGGGTATGCCACGGTTTGGACATCTTGAACCACTCAATCCCATTTCTGACGACTGGTCTCATTACGTTGAATGCCTAATGTTCTTCTTTACCGCTAATGACATCGCAGGAACATGGCAGGAACAAACCTATGGGCTGATCTACAGCCTCATGTCACCTAGCATCTCCGATACAAAGACTTTCGATAAATTAGTAAACATTGTAAAAAACCACCTGAAGCCAAAGACCTCAGTCGCTATGCAGCATTTTAAATTCTTTGAAGAACAGGGTTCCAGGAGAAACAATCACGGTCTATATAGCTGCCTTAAAGGAATTAATGGAATATTGTGAGTTCGGAACTTTAATTAATGACATGTTGAGACCGATTGATATGCGGAATCAGGAACGATGATATTCAAAAGCGATTGCTATCTAAAACTAATCTAGACTTCATTAAGGCATTACAATTGGCAACAGCCATGGAGAGACTTGGAGGCAATAAAGATACACAAAAGGGTGGGAAGAGCCGGTAACAAAAGGTCCAAAAACATCGGACTCTGCAGAAAGGCAAGGAACACCCACTACGTCCAGACCATTGAAGAACAACAGTACTACAGTGAAAACCCGTTACATTAATGAGAGAAATGCATCCAAGCAGCCTGCAGGCGATTGATAGTTCGGAAATATCAAATACTTTTTCTGCCACTGCAATAGTCACATAATGCAGCACTGTCAAGACAGGCTGAGACAGCATGTTGAACACAAAGGTCGAAATCGTGAAATCTGTCTCGTTGAAGAACCAGAGGAAGCAGAATCTGACAGCTATTCATTATGCAATCTGAAAGTGGGGAGAACTGAGCCAATCCAGGTATTCATTGGAGTCATTGACCAGCCCATCAAGATGGAGGTCGATACTGGGCATCAACATCTGTCATAGGAGAATATATGTCAGGCACTTGAATAAAGGAGCCCTTCCTTTAAGTTGGAACAATCAGACACTAAATTAAAAACGTATGCGGGCGAAGAAATAAGAGTGAAAGAGATATATCAAGTTCTGGTGCAGTATGGGGATCAGTCTGCAAATTTACCCCTATAGTACCAGCTGGCGCAGACCCCAGTTTAATTGGTCGCAACCAGCTCAAAAAGATTAAATTACAATGGGCCAAGATTTTTCAAATCAGAATGAGAAATTTAGAGGAATCGTTACAAAAGTACGCTTCCATTTTCAGTGATGAGCTATGAAGGATTCATGGACTACAAGGCAAAATCCTTGTAGACCATAAAGCAACATCCAGGTTTATCGGAATCAGACCAGTCCCTTATGCTCTACGGGACACGGTCAAGACTGAGATTAAACAGGTTGCAAAAGTTGGATATCTTACAACTGGCGCAATTTTCCGAGTGGGTGGCACCAACAGTAACTGTACTGAAGCCAGACCAAAGTGTTCACTTATGCGGTGACTATAAGTTAACTGTAAACAGAGTGGCCAAACTTCATAGACACCAGATAACAAAGATTGACGAATGATATTCGAAATTGGCAGGAAGCATCACATATTCAAAACTTGACATGAGGCATGCCTACCAGCAGGTAGAGTTGGAAGAAGGCTCTAGGGAATTTGTGAACATCAATACACGTTGAAGATAATATCAATAAACTTGACTACCCTTTGGGGTCTCATCAGCGTGTGCTATTTTCTAGCGTACCATGGAAAATCTGCTTCAGGGACTGCCCCAAGTCATTGTTTATCTGGATGATGTCTTAGTCACTGGAAAAACTGACGAAGAACACTTAGCTAATTTGGAGGAGGTGCTCAAATGCTTCTCACAAGCGGGGGCATGCTTGAAGTGAGAAAAATGTCTTTTCCAAGCCAAAGAGGTAGTTTACTTGGGCCATAAGATCGACAGGCAGGGCCTGCATCCTGTAGAAGAAAAGGTCAAGGCTATTCGCGCGGCACCTGCACCAAGAAACACTACAGAACTAAAGACTTTCTTAGGCATGATAAACTACTATGGGCAATTTCTCCCAAATCTATCAACTGTCCTGGCTCCATTATATGCATTGCTTAAGAGAAACAATAAATGGATTTGGCAAGCTTCGCACCAGGATATGTTTCTGAAGGTGAAGCAATTGTTAAGATCATTGGCTCTACTGGTCCACATGGACCCAAAGAAAGAATTGATTTTAACTTGTGATGCATCCCCTTGTGGAGTAGGGACTGTACTTTCACAGATGGCAGATGTCTCTGAACAACCCATTGGTTATACATCTCACATGCTCAGTGCTGCAGGGCGATGATATTCTCAAATTGAGAAGGAGGGCTTGGCTGTTGTATTTGGTGTTTGGAAATTCCATCAATACCTCCATGGTCGCCATTTTTGTATTATATCAGACCACAAGCCCCTGCTGGGATTATTTGGAGAGGATAAGGCGATACCCCCCATCGCATCTGTTCACATCCAGAGGTGGGCACTGATGTTGGCTGCTTATGAACATACTTTTATTCACTGATCGGGAAGCCAGATCGCACATGCTGATGTGCTGAGCCACCTTCTCCTGCGAGATAACAACGTAAAGGATCAAATTCCCCAGGAACTTGTCTTGGTGGTAAATTTTTTGGATTCCTCCTCTGTCCTGGCCAAACAAATCAATGAGTGGACAAGCTGAGATCCAATTTTATCTCATGTCTGGGAGCAGGTCTTGAATGGATGGTCAGACGAGCCAAAGTCTGATGACACGAAACCCTATTTCAATCACAGGTATGAGCTTAACTGCCAGGATGGGACATTGCTCTGGGGAGCAAGAATTATTGTGTCCCTGAGAGGGTAAAGATCATTACTGGCCAAATTACACAGCGCTCACCCTGGCATTAGTAGGATGAAGATGCTCATGCGCAGCTACTTGTGGTGGCTAGGGATGGACGTGGACATCGAAACCATCGTCAAAAGTTGTCTTCAATGCCAGCAGGCACAAAATCAATCCCCACCTTAGCTCCATTGCAGGGCCAGGGTGACCATGGGTGTGCCTCCATGTCGACTACATGGGGCCCTTCTTGGGCACAATGTTCCTTTTACTAATAGACGCTGACTCCGAGTGGATGGATATCTATGAAGTCCAGTCACCCACGTTTGCTGCCACCGTAGACAGTTTGTGACAGCATTTGCAGTGCACGGATTACCAGAGGTGCTTGTGTTAGACAACAGGACTGCATTTCCCAGCATTACAACCCTCAACAGAATAACTCAAATCAAAACCTCGCCTTACCACCCCACCTCTAATGGTTTGGCTGAGCGGGCAGTCCAAACTTTTAAATTCAGGATGAAAAAGTTGGACAGGATTCCATCAGTACCAGATTGTCACGGTTCCTGTTCACATACCAGACGATGCCACACATGACCACCGGTGTTGCCCCCACTGAATTGCTAATGAAGAGATTTCTCCACACCCGTCTAACACTTATCAGACCAAATTTAGGGGGGTGGGTGCAGAGAAGCCAAGAGGCCCAACAGGCTAGACATGATGTCCATAATCATGAAAGAAATTTCATGGTGGGAGACACAGTTCTTGCGAAGAACTTTGGAGAGGAGCCCAATTAGCTATTAAGTGAAGTAAGTGTCGTGACAGGGCCTCTCTCCTATAATGCATCAGTAAACGGCTGACTAATTAAATGACACATGGGTCATCTCTGGAGAAGAGAGACAGTCCCACAAGAAGGAATGCCATCATCATTTTCGTTTGAGTCTACACTGCCCGTGGAAGAAATGGCTTGGAAGTACCGGTTGGGCCTGTTAGACCTGAGAGGGTTGAAGACACAAACTTACCTGCTTCCACCAACGAGTCTGGTGGGCAGTTGACCCCTGAGAAGGGGGTCTTGGAAAAACCGCAGAAGCCATTGAGCTATGATGCTCAACACGTCCGAGGAAGCCTCCTGAGAGACTTGATTTGTAAATAGTTATACATGTAAATAATTGTGATGCTTGTCAATTGCACTTTCAAGTAAAGGGGGAGGGATGTGGTAAAGTGGAGTGCTATGTCCCTTTAAAAGAATGTGGTTGTTGACCATGTGACTGTATTGAACAATCGCTACATAGCCTGGGCTTCTTGGGTAACTGTAAGTCTTGAGCTGGGGGTGATGGAAGAAGCATACATGGTGTTAGTGCTCTGTTCTTAGTTCCAATAAACTACTAATTTTTGTTCAGTTAATCAGTCTCTCTGCCTATATTGTTTCAAGCACCAACTAATGTGCTAATATCAGGGGGGCAGTTAGCGTTTGCTGGACAAAGCAAACTTGATAATCAAAAACATAAAATATTTCCTGATGCTTAACAAGAATATCTGCTGTATGAGGTGCTAGCAAATGCAGCCAAACATGGCACGGCACCAAAGAGGGTACTACAATTTCAATCCTCCAGGAGATCCCACTGATTATTGGGAATTTGGAGCCAGGATGCAGTGGGATGGTGATGACTGGAATCCAGATATGAGAGGCAACATGAGACCTCTCAGTACGGGTAGGAGTTGTGGGCGGGTGAGAAGTGAGAATTTGCCAGTGATCTGCCTCTGTAAGAAACAGTGACAGGTCTATATAGACAGATGTCCTAATAAAGGCGCAATTTGTTAATGAAGCTACAAATTCTTCTGCCTCAAAAACTTTTCATTTCTATCTGTCTCATCAGCAACTGTGCCTCACAAATTATTCTGAGTGCACTGTGAATGCAGAAAGCAGCCACTGGCCCTCATTATAATATATGTAAATGAGTGAAGTCAGGACTGGTTGGTAGATTGTTGGAAGAACCAAAAAGACAGAACACATCAGAAGCAAATTTTGTGGCATAAAATCCCAAGAAATGGCTTCTTCCTGATCTCCCTGCCTGATTTTTCATTGGAATGTGCTGAAAAGACTGAGGACAGTCAGCCCAGTTATGCTTAAAGGTATATGGTGAGATGGGTGAGAACTACCCTTTCCTTTATTAGCTGAGGTATAGAATATACAAGCAGGGAGGTTATGCTGGAACTGTATAAATCATTAGTTAGGCCACAACTTGAGTACTGTGTGCAGTTCTGGTCACCTCATTACAGAAAGAATGTAATTACACTAGAGAGGATGTTGCCAGGACTGGAAAATTGCAGCTATGAGGAAAGATTGGATAGACTGGGATTGTTCTCCTTGGAACAGAGGAGGCTGAGGGGAGACTTGATTGAGATGTACAAAATTGTGAGGGGTCTGGATAGATTGGATAGGAGGGGCTATTTTCCTTAGCAGAGGGGCCAGTGACTAGGGGGAATAGATTTAAAGTGATTGCTAGAAAGATTAGAAGGAAGATGAGGAAATATTTTTTCACACAGAGGGTGGTAGGGGTCTGGAACTCACTGTGTGGAAGGGTGGTAGAGGTGGAAACACTCAACTCATTTAAAAGGTGACTGAAAATGCACCTTAAGTGCAGTACCCTGCAGGGCTACAGACCAAATGCTGGAAAGTGGGAATAGCTGGGTGGCTTGTTTTCAGCTGGCGTAGGCACGATGAGCCATGTGGCCACTTTCTGTGCCGTAAACTTTCTATGATTCAATGATTTTATAATATTTACTGTGTTCCTCTAGATCTTCTTTTGAATAGATTGTGAATGGTTCAGTCAGAAAAGTTGGTTATAACATTTAAGACGTTGTATGACATTCGAGGGCAGTCTGCCCTATTGTGTGAGTCAAGTGTGGCATTGCTGTGAATAGCTGTATTCCTTTTGCCTCTGTGCAAATATAAAATCATGTAAGTACGCTCCACTACTTACAGTCAAAATGATGTGGTGTTTCCTCCTTAAAGGTTCTCCAAAGGTACATTTTAGCTCATACCAAATGTCAGACTGCTAAACTGCGATTTTCACAAATTGAGTAAATAAGCTCAAATTTCACTTTGAGGTTCAAACTTTGTTAGAGTAAACTTTAAACTTCCTCAACATTGATACTGAGTTTGAACTTGAGATAAAGGATTTCATTGGTGAAATTTCTCCCTCTTATTTTCTTTTTCTTGCCAAGTTCAACATTTCGGAATCTAATCCAGCACTGCATCCTGAAGAGCTGAACCAGAGCCCTAATCTCTTAAAAACAAAGAGCATTACAGTTCCATTGCTGAAACACAGCAGGCTTTCATGGCTCATTCCTTTGTATTTTTTATCGGGATTCTAGATTCTGCAGAGACTGATCTGAAGCGGCATAACCCTACCCCCTAAAGAATGAATGAAATAGACACTCAAGGAAGGAAAGAAGTCAATCCACCTTGTTGCCAGTATCCCAAAGGCTGTGACTGCAACTAGAAAGCTCCACGGGTTATAGTCTGAACCCACTTGGATATGAAGCGACTCTGGGATATAGTCTGACTCTTGTGACTCAGAGTCTGCCCTGCTTACAATGTGAATCAAACTTCAGGGCCATTACAATGCATGTTATCAACTGGGCCACGCATTGAATTCCTGCTGGTAAAAATATAAGGCACAAAATAATTGAAACCATTGGGTTTAATTTTTACTGATCAACTCTGTTTTATAACATTGGGACCAATGATTTCTTCAGATTAAACCACTGGTGTGAAAACTCAAGCAATTCATACATCTTGCATTGACAACAGATGTTGTATAAACTATTGACTACATTCGGTTCTCTTGGCCTACTGAATAACCTCCACCCAGAGACTCTTAGCAGCAGTGCACATTAGGGGCACGTAGTCATCTCTTTTGCACAGCATTGCAAGGGCACAAATTGGTGGCAGTGGTGGGGTGGAGGGTTGTGGAGTGGTACATGCCTGATTTTAATTCGATTCAATGAAAGACAATTGAAACATAAACAAACTGAAGGAAAACTCTGACATAATAGGTGTGTCCAGAAGTATTTTGCTTTGTAAATGGGATTGGATGACACACTCAAACAATGAGGATATATATTTCTACCATATCTTTTGTTTGGTAGAAAATAATTGTTTCCATTATAGGTATTTGTATTCCAAAAAAGCATTCATGTAGAACTAAGAAACAGCAATCAGATGTGTATTGCAAAATTGTCTAATTTTAGCTAACTCCTAATACTTTCACTTATTTTAAAGTCTGCTCTATAAGTGGCCCCATACCCTGTGCACTGGACAAAGTATCCTGACATAAGCTGTCTGGCAGACAATAAATGAACTCCTGTATTGCTACCAGGTGATATAAAGAGCAGGGACCCACGTACACACTGGACACATTGTTTTCAAGGTCTTCCAAACAAAATTGATAGTTAGTATATTTAATGAAAAACTAGTAGGTGTCCCATATTGTAGTGATGAGATATTACAAGATATTGCACAATATTAGTACTACTATTAGTAGTACATTGACTTGGGACTCAGAGTACTGGGATAGGGTTTGAAGTGGAGGTCACAGGATTCCAGGAACACTAATGAGACAGGTTCTTGGAAGGTGCTCTGAAGCTCCTCAGTGATATCCCTGACCCTGGAGCTACAATTAAGTCCGGGATGGGAAGGCCCATGGATGGCCATCCTGCCCCACACTCAATGGGGCTTAAGTGGGCAATTAACATTCAGTTAAAGATGCCATTCCACCATCATTGGTATTAACCCAGCAGTGGGCGGAGGGCTCATTATGCAGGGACCACGACAAATAAATCCTGGCATGTTTGCTTGGGAATTTCAAGGTGGGGGCGGTCCCTCATTCAATGGCATCCAGTGCTTCATCTGGCACTGAGTGACCCAGCATTGGGAAGGGGGTTTCGCTGAGAGCTCCCCTTGCTGCCGACTCCTCTGTAGCCCCTTTCTGCTGTGACCCCACCCCATGAACTCCTTCCCGCCATCACTCACCTCTGGCCTGGGTCCTGGGTCTCA
The DNA here is from genome assembly GCF_017639515.1 of Carcharodon carcharias. NCBI lineage: Eukaryota > Metazoa > Chordata > Chondrichthyes > Lamniformes > Lamnidae > Carcharodon > Carcharodon carcharias. The sequence continues at coordinate 102,746,959 of NC_054479.1, read as the reverse complement.
GGTGGTTGAGGTTCTTGCAGCAGCTGCTGCCTCTCTGATGGCGCTGCTGTTCAAAACTGCTGCCAACTTCCGATTGGCCAGCAACTCCTTTGACACCAACTTCCAAACTTGCAACCTCACCAAGCTAGAAGGATAAAGGCAGCAGATGCATGGGAACACCACCACCTGCAAGTTCCCCTCCAAGACACACATCATCCTGACTTGGAAATAGATCACTGTCGCTGGGTCAAAATCCTGGAACTCCCAAACAGCACTGTGGGTCTACCTATACCACATGGGCTGCAGCGGTTCAAGAAGGCAGCTCACTGTCACCTTCTTAAGGGAAATTAGGGATGGGCAATAAATGCTGGCCAAGCCAGCAATGCCCACATCACATGAAAGGGAAAAAAAATCAGATGCCACACTTCTGCCCTTGGTGTCCTGATCTCGGGAAAGGCCCCTTGCTGGCCTGCCAACTGCCTGATTGGCACATACTCCAGACGGGGTGGTTCTCCAGCCAGTGGCCGAAGCTCCTGTTGCCAATTCAAGATTCTTCCTGTGGTGTGCCTCTTGTTATTGAAGGGAGAGAATTGTTGAGTGGTGGGATGGGGTGTGGGTCAAAACCATGTTGAGTGGTTAAGAAATTAAAATGTGTACTTGCTCTTGTGAGGTCACGGAACCTTTACCTAAACTTAAGCCAGGTCCTGTGAGTGATGCTGGATACATTGACCCCTTCAGTTAGCTCTGCCCATGACCTGCTTCATCTTTGCTTTGGAGACATCCATGTGAATAATGGAAAGAGTTTCTCTTTCCTTCCACCAACTTTCTTAATTAAAGCCTCCAGGGAGGCTTCAGAAAATTTCTATTCTAGCCATGGGAGTGAAGCATGGGTCTTGATTTTTAGAGGCCACTGGGGCTGGGATCAGAGGTGCTTGGACACCTCCAGCTTGTGTGCCAGTTCCCTAGCTCCATCCTGTCCCTGGCCATTTTTGTGGATAAGGGTTGGGATGGTGGCAGGGCTACCTAATTGCCTGGCATTTGTGTGGCATAAATGTTATTTGCCACTTATTTTCCCAAAACTGAATGTTGTCCAGGTCTTGCTGCATTTGGGTACGGACTTCTTTAGTGTCTGAGGAGTTGCGCATGCTGCTGAACATTGTGCAATCATTAGCAAACGTCCCCGCATCTGACCTTATGGCAGAGAAGCATTGATGAAGCAGCTGAGGATGGAGGACCTAGGACACTACCCTGAGGAACTCTTGCAGTGATGTCCTGATTCCATAATCTCCCTCACCGCCATCATCTGACCCCCATTCCTTAGTTTCTCCCCCCATCCTCTGACTCCCATTCCCCAGCTTCCCATACCCATTCTCGGATCACTATTCCCCTATCTCTCTCTCCCTCCATTGCCCGACCCCCAGATTGTTCCTAACAAAGCAGTGGGTGTTGGCTGCCTGTGGCAGTGTGGGGGACACGTTATAGAGCTGAGGGTAGCTGCTATTGTCACGGAGCAGAGGATACTACAGCTGTTCCTGCTGTGGAGTGAAAATGAAAGCTAGGTTGTGATGCGCACAGCCCTTGGCAAATGTATGTATGGTAAGGCCATCCATTGTAAGTTGTGTATGCCAAGGTATCGGCATGGATGATATGCAATGAAAGAAGCGTAAGGTTGGCTGAGGGCTTTTATATCCATTTGCAGTAATGTACTCTGTATCAAAGTAATACTTACATGTCAAAAACAATCCTTCTAATTTTTCACTTTAAATTATACATTTATGCTCCTTAATTTCATTAGCTGATGGAAATAATCTTTCATTATTTATTCTCTTGAAATCTTATTGAACAATTCGTTTATAAACTTTTCATTCTCCACTCAAGCAAATATAATCACCTGAATGTTGCAGCAAGTGGCAAAGCACCAGCACTCGCCTCTGATCTCTAAGAAAGCTGTGCTGAAAGATCTGGTGATTTCTGTGGTGAGAACTTTACCTCTCTCAATGTGCATTTGATTGAACTGTAGTTTAATGGGGATCCCAAGTGTTGAGCTGCAGTGATGTCATCAAGCTGTCCAAGCAGCCAATCACATTAGAGAATTCTCACAGACATCCAACCAGGAAATGAAAATCACTAAAATCAAATCAAATTTTAAAAAATTTATAGAATATGAAATAAAGATTTGGCCATACACATGAGGTGAATGTAGAAGCTGAAATATCATAAACACACTTTAAAAAGAAATATAATTATCTAAAAAAAATCTAGCTAAAAAATTTAGAATTAATCATAATGGAAACATTTAACGACATTCCTTAACAAAGAGAAAGTTATGTTTTTAGGGCTAGATTAGTTGTTCAGCAGCTTTTATTATTCAGATTGCTTTAAAAAACCCAGTTACACCTGATTGAACAAGACAGGGGAGAATTTTTCCTATGATGGGTGGGCTGGGCGGGAGTGGGCGGGGGGTAGGTGCAGAGCCGATTGGGCAGGCCAATTAAGGCCTGCCCAGTGTAAAGCATGTCCAGTAGTGCTCAGTGCTACCTGTGCGGGTGGGGGGAGGTGGGAGAGTCGAGGCCTGCGCTCTTGTGCGTACGCGTGCAAAAGAGTGCAGCAATCTCCCAGAGGCATGGAGCTGCCTCGGGGAGATTGAATGGTTGTGAAAACTTTTTAATAAATAAGGTGAAAATTTATTTAAACATGTCCCCTCATGTGACAGTTTCAAATGAGCTGTGACATGTTTGTGAAGTAAAATTTATTTATTTTAAAATACCTTCAGGAAACTTTAGCCTGCCCATGGATGAGGTTTCCTGAAAAACGCGAAGGCCGCTTGGGCACTTCGCTAGCCCGCCAACCTTAAGGTTGGACGGGCAGCATTGTTAACAAGTTAAATTACTTTTTTAATGGCCTTAATAGGCTGTTGACAGTTAGGCGGGTGCGCAGCCGCCGAACAAAATATCGAAATGACGCGCAATGATGTCGGGTTGCACGCCCGACGTTATCATGTGTCATTTTACATGTCGGCGTGTCGGGCCTGCCCCCGCATGTCGACTAGAAGATTCAGCCCTAAATTTTTGATGGGGTTTCTAACAGTGATATGAGAACAGAAAATGGAAAATTTTTGCCAGATCAGTTAATTTTGCTTATTGCTGGCTTGGGACTAGGGTTTAGGTGGGATTCGGGTGTCCACAGCACAGCACTGAATGACAGACCTCAATTTAAGGATTCCCATGTTAATCTGCCCGTGTGCTAAAGCCTGAGTTTGTGGTCAGTTTCGGAGGGGTAATGACACTAAAGGCTGACAGTTCACTGCAAGTTCTTGCCAATGCTATAGCCTGATTTTGAAATAGGATGTAAAATCAGACTTGAGTTTGTATTGGGATGTACTTGAGATGTCAGAAGAGAGGAAAATTATACTGTGGAAATCAGAAAATAAAATAGAAATAGTTGGTGTGCACATTGGACTCGTAAACATTTGAAAGAGATGGGTGTCTTCATTTGAATTGAGACTTCATTGAAATACATTCCAACATATAGGAGTGCCAAGGTATTTTTCTTTACAATGCCTTTTGTAACAGAAATCTATATTTACACCAAGCCTTTCACAGATTGTACTTCACAATGTTTAAAAACTTTTGAATAAAAAGAAAAGGAATCTTATGGAGCTGGAAAGACCAGTCAGCCCCTCCCTCTAACATGGTTCAATGACATTTGTAAAGTAGTCAGTACAGAAAATGCGCTTCTGTTCTGAAGAGTTGACTTTGAAGAAACTTTGGGACCGATGTTAGGAGTAAGGTGAAATAAGGATTTGCATTTATGTAGCACCTTACAATCGCAACACATTTCAAAATGCTGAACGCAACAAATTACTTGTGAAATGCTCTGTTTTTTACACAGGCAAACCTGGCGTGTATTCTTCACTAGAAATATCCAACATGCAACAGGATGAACAACCAGTTAATATTTATCCACCCTTCTTTTTAAAGCTACATTGGCCTAGATTTTGCATTTGAATTGACAGGGAGGCTATCAGCACTCTCTGTTACTGTGCAGTTAAATGCAGGAGTTGCTGTATAAGTTGCACTGCTCCTGCAGAAGCTGTGTTTTGCTGGTATCTCAGCATTCACATACATGGAACAACATTTAATTGTACTTGCCAACTAGATACCCTTTAAATTCACCAGATGATGTTGGGCCTTGTCCTTTCAAGTTGAAGTGAATTTTACTGGTGTGATAAGTCATGATTACAATCAATCAACTCCTCTGCCATTTAAGATTTACATTTAAAAGTGTGGAGTTCATTCCATTAGATTTTAATTATTGTTGAAGATTTTTAAAAGATTATATGTTTTTTACACTTTCATTGTATTTTTTATCTTGCTTTCTCTTAATCCCGTCTTTCATTCCCCCTCTTTATTTTACTTTATGTACATTATTTGCCATTTAATTAAACATTTTAACTTATACTTTGTGGTTTTGACTCTATTAATGGCACAGTTGTCTGCAATTTTTCGTGGCCCGTCCAACCTCATGGTTGGCGGATGGGCGAATCGGCCAGGCGGCCTTTGCATTTTTCATCAAACCTCATCCAAGGGCGGGATGAAATCTTCATTAGGAAATAAAATAAAAATAAATACCTGGGGATAGCATTTTTATGAGGTATGCTTTTTATGAGGAGGATTGTGATGCATGGACATTTTATTTCAGCTTTTTACACCTTTATTTCATTACTTACAAGTCTCCCTGAGGCAACTCTCTGCCTTCAGGAAGCTCTCTCGAAGCACTCACCCGCGTCTGTGGTGATGTCATCGCCCGCCCTCTTCCAGTCTTCACCTTGGCAACTGAACTTTTCAGCACACGTTTCACGCTGGCTGACCGTTAATTGGCCAGCCAACGTGAAATCATGGCCGGGGGCTGACTGCGGTCAGTGATCCGTTTCCTGGCTGCTCCTGGACCCACCAATCACGCATGCCCACCAAGGTTAAAATTCAGGCCTATGTATCTCAGTAAGGATTTTTAAATCTGATTGGTTACAGAGGCACATTGTTACTTGCCTTTCACACTGGTCCAGATTCCCTGCAGAGGGTGTTGCACTGTTGTAGCTCTCTGCTTATGCAAGTTGCTGTGCATGCCCATAGAAAGTCTCTGGGCAAGTGAAAGTTTAATGAACAGGTACCACTGTTCGTTCACTGTTGATGTAAAATGCAGGCTATTATGAATTCACAATACAATTTCTGGTATGGCTTTCTTTATCATAGTTCCCTCTGTATAAAACAATTCTTTCATGCATCTCCATCAATTTGGTGATGGTCTTCAATTCATGCCCTCTTGTTGATGATTCACCAACTAGTGCAAATAGCTTTTTTCCATTTACCTCATCAAAACATAGGAGTCAGTTGAGACTATTCAGCCCCTTGAGCCTGTTCCACTGTTCAATTAGATCATGGCTGATTTGTACCTAAACTCCTTTTACCTGCCTTTGATCCATATGTTTTGAGATCCTTACTTGATGAAAAAACATCTGTCAATTTTAGTCTTAAAACTATCAGTTGACTCAGTGTCAACAGCCTTTTGGGGGAGAGAGTTCCACAGCTCCACCACCCTATGTGTGAAAAAGTAATTCCTGGTTTCACCCCTGGAGAGCCGAGCTTTAATTTTAAGACTTTTCTGCCCACTCAAGAAACGCAAAAGCTTGAAAGTGTCACCAAATGCTCCAGAACCATTCACCTCTCGGGCGCAGACTGCAAATTAATGTATGTTTTAGGAGGCTGCAGAACAATTGGGTGACTGGGCAAGTTGCAGAATCCTCTTGTGAAAGGTGGCCATGGGGCAGTCACTGTTGGAGATGCTCACAGCCCCTTGCAATGTCTTAATTAAGGTTTGGATTTGTACCTGTCATGGTCCAAGCTAACAGTGCAGCCCTGCAGTGTGAGTTAGGATAAAGCCTGCGCTTGAGCTGAGAGCACAACATGCAGGTGGGTGGCCGCATCTGCTGCCAATCGGCCAAGTGGAGTGGAGTAGAGATGGGTGGGGTTTTGGGCAGGCAATAAGCGCACTATACACTGGCCATCCAAGCGGTGACCAGTACTCTCTAGCATGTGCAAAGGGCCTTTGGGGTGCAACTGCAGCTGAGGACTTAACCAAGAGAGGTCCTTAGGACACATATTCTAATCCATGCATCTCTCTCTTTGATCCTGCATAGAGAACATCAGGATCATGGAGTCTGGTGATCTAGCAGTATGCCTCATAGCTTGCATGGAGTAGAGAAGAAGGAGAAGAATATGAAGGAAGTGCCTGGCCCGGCAAATGGAGGAGCACCACCCTCAAGATGAAGGTGCAGCAGGGCCTCCTGCACAGCAGCTGAAGATCCACAGTGAGGGGTCGCTATGGGGGTCTTGCTATGCCCAGGGGCTGTAGATGGCACCTGTCATTCCTGCAGATGACCGAGAACCAGTGTCGTTGAAGATTGCACGTCTAGGGAACTGATCAGTCACATGTGCCACCATCTGCAGGATTTGGTGCTACAGAGGCATGGAGGGCATCCACTGTTAGCGGCCGTGAAAGTGACCATGGATCCTTCCATGACTCCACAGGTGACCTGTGCAGGATCTTGCAAACCTCCACCCACAAGAGCATCCAGGAGGTCATGGATGCCATTTTCACGAAGGTACAGAGCTTTGTGCATTTCGACCAGGATCAGGCAAGCCAGGAAACGAGAGTTTCCTCCAAAAGGGCCATCTGTTACTTGTTCCATGTTGTTCTTTCACACAGTGATACTCTTGTTCTGCTATTATCACATTCTGCTTTCTTACCTTTACGCCAAAATCAGCAATATTTTTAGCCCTTACAATGACCATTAACACTCCCTTTGTTCTTTAGTTCATGACATCTTTGCCATTCTCTCCTTTGCCCTGACCTATCGCTGGCCTTCTATCCAGCTTCACCTGTTCCACCCCCCCTTTAAACAGTATAAATTTCATCACATTTCTACTTCTGTTTAGCTCTGATGAAGGGTCATACGGACTTGAAACATTAACTCTGTTTCTCTCTCCAGAGATGCTGCTAGACCTGCTGAGTTTTTCCAACGGCTTCTGTTTTTGTTTCAGGAAATAATAGCGCTGGGATTGCAGTGATCTCTGGTGTTCCACAGGTGCAAGATGCCATCGACTGCACTTATGTTCCACGTAGAACTCCATGGCAACAAGCAGTCACCTACATCAACAGAAAGGGCTTCCACTTACTGAATGTTCAGCTGGTCTGTGACCACCACAAATGCATCCTACAGGTCTGCGCATGATTCTCAGGGAGCATCTGCAAGTCCTACATCGTCAGCAGATCTCAGATCCCCGACATCTTCCAGTATCCACAGAGTCTGCGGGCTTGGCTTCTTGGGAACAAGGGCTACAAGCATAGCAATACAGCCCCCAGAGGCTATTACGCATCATCATAACTTGTTGCACGCCACACAATCTCATGCTGCAATGAGCGGGGGACCTGGCTAAGGAGGAGATGCATGTCTCCTCCAATGAGGAGGACGTTGAAGGGGAAGATGGTGATGAGATCCTCGATGGAGCGGATGCTGGCAATAAGGTCATTGCAGTGGCCAAGTGATGCAGATGCGCTCTTAAGGCCCTAATAACTGCAAGATTCATGGAGGATGATGATGACATGCAGTGAGGACATCCTATAGATCTTCACATTGCCTCTGTAAACATCTGACTCCTGTGTGGCTGATGGCAGCTTGCTTGCTCTCTGTGATTAGGATCATAACTTGGAGACATGGCTGTGAAACTTAAAGTGCACCTGAGGAGCACACAGAGGGAATGATGGAACTCTGTGATGCCTGCCCACGACATTCTGGCAGCAATGATAAGCACCACTGAGGTGCAGGCATCACTGATACATCCAGTGAGTGTGAAGCCAGAACATCACTTTTCTCTGAAGGTTACACATGGCACAGGGAAGAAGCCTGGACTGAGACACCTTTTTCTTGTGCAGGAACCAAGGCTTCACATCTGAATGACATGGATACTGCTTATCATAACAAAGAGACATTCTTGGGAGTTTATTTACCATAGTAAACATTATGTACAAGTGATTAACACTTGTGCCCATGCAGTGCAGCTTCATCTTCTTAACATTCCTAACCCTGCTGCTACGTCTTGGTGCTCCCCCGATATCCACAGTGGAGGTGGAGACAGCCTGCTGATTGCCATGCCCCATCTGTGATGACCTTAGCGGGCTTTGGGTATACTGCTGTGGGCCAGCAATCTGTGAAGTGCACCAGACATCCCTTCCTGATGTTCCTGTGATTGTCTTTGCAGCTCCAACAACTGATTGAGGACCAAGTCTGGAGTCTTATCATCTGACTCGGACTCAGCAGATTTCTTGCCTCCAGCAGTCCTCAGTACTAGCGACCTCAGAGGCCCCTGCCTGCACCTGCTGCGGGACAGACTATGTGCTGTGCTCACCAGATTGTGATCCTGAGGCTACTCCACACCTAAATCCCTCCAAGGTGTGTGTCACTGCTCTGATGGAGGGTGTGGTTGAGTGCAGTGACAGGTCTTGTATGGTGCTGCCCAAGGGTCCTCATCCGAGATACTCGTCGCTGGAATTGGGGTCAAGGTCACCTGAGGGCGACATGGCAGATGTGCCTAGGAGAGAAGATTATCAGTGCTTTGCAGTCGCATTACATACAGAACAATGGACTCAGAGTGGCATTGACAGAGGGATGATAGGGTGCAGGATCTTCACGTGGATGTTTTCTGCCAACTTCACCATCACCACAGGAACATTCCACGTCCTCTCTGGCCAGCTCCAACATGCAACTCTCGAATGGAATGAGGACCTTGAAGCGCGGCACTCCACCCTCTGGTCTAGGGCTTCTCCTGTGTGCCATCTTGTCCTGCGTAAAGATGGATGGAGAGATTGTGAGCAAGGCACATGCCAGGCTAAATGAGAAGAATACTAGATGTGCATGTTGTTATGACACAATGAGTTGTTTAAATCCCAGAGGGAAACTTTGCCAACTGTCATAACCTAAATTTTCAATTGGTATGTTTGAGATACAGCTCTGAATTTAGGAATAAAACCACCAAACTTCAAGGTTTTTTTATATAAAACTAAATTAAACATTTATTAATTTAACAACAATTAACGTATACACATGTCTACAAATTACTACCATAATAACTTTTAAACAAATCCCCAAACTAATCACTCCCAGGTAAATCTTCACCAAGGCAACAATAACCCATAGACTTTAAACAGGCACCAGGCAAAGCACATTTGACCATGCAAATTCAAAATGAGGTTCCTTTCAATTTGTTTCATTTGCAGATGCAGTTGTAGGCTTACAGGTTGGTTATATCTTAAAAGCCTCTGACTTACACACACAAACTCCTTTCTGTTTATATCTAGCTTCCCCTTTGAATGTAAATTTTCCATTGTATCCTAAGCTTTTAACGTCACATCTTCTAACAATAACATTTTTATCTCATTAGTTTTTAATATAGAAAATAAATAAACACATTGCTTGGCATCTCCCAGCTAGGTGAAAGATTTTACCCATTCTTTTGAATGGTTTATTCAAGAAATGCAAATTGCACTTTACCTTTTAACTTCCTTATGTTTATTTAATTAACATCTCAAACTAATATACATCAAAGCACCTAGCACAGTTGGATGATCAGCCATGATCATGATGAATGGCGGAGCAGGTTTGAAGGGCTGAATGGCCTACTCCTGTTCCTATTTTCTATGTTTCTATGTTTAGGCTAGCTGGCTTTAATTCAATCAAGCCAGACACATGAATACACATATAGACACAGACCCTACTACAATTCCAATTTAAAAATAATTTCCAATAACATTATAGATATTAATATCTCTTCATGACAGTGTGTACTGAGTGGAGCCATGGACAGGATGAGGAGATGATCTCCGGAGCAGATGAGGCCAGATGGACATGTGAGGGTGTGTGTGAGAGTGAGTGGTGATGTCCCTTGAGCTGGCAGTGAGTGAGATGCCAGTGAATGTGTGACGGACTTGTGAGTGTATGAGTTTAGAGTGATGAGATGGTTGACTTACCTTGACTTGGCAGCATGGATGAGATAATTTATCCGTTTCCTGCACTGGATGGCTAACCTCTTGTGTGCAGTATTGGCACTGACCAACTCTGCCACCGCCTTCCAAGTCGGAGTGGTGAGACTGATGGCCCTCCTGTGGTCAGAGTGGGGGTACAGGACATTGCGGCCGGCCTCCACGGCGTCCAAAACACATCCCAGGAATGCATAATTGAATCAGGGGGTTGCACTCTTCTTGACTTTTGGGGCTATCTCTTCACTGGAGCAGTCCTGGGCTGCAAGCATTGAGAAGTGTGCGCGCGGCTGCAGTTTAAATATGGCATCTGGAGTGAGGAAGCAGCGAGGGAAGGTGTGGCGGGCAAATTAGAGACGGCCTGCTAGCGAGACGGTGTGTCTCCTATGACTGCATAATTTATGAGGCGGGATTGGGATGATTCGGTGGGAAAATCTGCCATTTGGGCTGGGGGGTAAAACATTGTTTTTCACGCCCGCTACTGCACTTAGTGCAAATCTGGGACAATTCTGCCAAGAGTTAATGTTTCAATTCCATATCACTCTTCTTCAGAGTCATACAGACTCGAAATGTTACCTCTGTTAGACCTGCTGATTTTTTCCAGCATTTTCTGTTTCTATTACTCTCTGATCAAGGCTCTCTCCTTTGGATTCCAAACCCCTTAAGGTAAAGGATGACATTTCAATAGCTATTTTTATGATTACATTTTGTGTCAATGAACTAGTCTTTAATTATTCCTGTACCTATGTACTGAAATTGTTTGATCCTCTACAGTTTCTAGCTGTTCACCAATAAGGAAACATACCTACTTTAGTCTGACCTAGTTTAGTCAGACATTGCCCTTCACAAATCCACTTTAACTTTTTTGGATCAGCTCATGCTTGTTCAGTAATATTCAGTCACTCTGTCCATAATAACAGATTCCAGTAACTAGCCACACCTGACGTAAACTGACAGGCAGCACTTTTTTTTTGTTTTGGTTTCTCCCTTCCACCTATGTCAAACAATGGAGTGACATTCACGATTTTCCAATCTAAAGGCACAATTCCTGAATTTATAGAGGCTTTGGAAAATTGCAGCTAACACACCTGTATTTCCTTGAGCTGTTTATTTTAAAAGCCTTGAGTGGAAACCATCAATCCTTGGACATTTGTCGATTGTAAGCCCCAGTATTTTCTCCACTTCTATTTTGTAACATATTAAATCCAATGAGTTTCTCCCATGACTTATCTTTAATTTCCTTTGTCCGCTGGTACAGGCAACTCCTGTCATTCGTCGCAAATTCGTTTACCCGCGCCAATGTGTTTGTACACCCAATTGCGGTTCATGGCCCCAAAAATTTGCTTATCTGAGATTTAGAATATTAACCTCCCACCTTTCCCATGTGGAAAGCGTGCACTGTACACATGCCATCTCCGCTCATGCACAAGTTCACCATTTGCGATTTCACCCTTTGCGAGATTTTGAGGGCACAGAAGGACTTTACTATACTTTATCTTCTTCCTGAACTGTGAAATTAGTTTCAAAGTATTCATTAGCAAGTTTGCCATTTCTTTATTTTCCATTAAAGTCACACCTGCATCTGTCTTTAATGGGCCCACTTTTCCCTTTGACTTCATGTTTTAATAAAAACTTCTACAAAGCTTTAATATCTCCTGTCAGCTTTTGTTCATTTTCCCTCTTTACACCTCTCATTATTTTCTTTGTATCCCTTTGTTGTTTCTTATAGCTCATCCAGTCTGCCTGATTTCCACTTTTTCTTACATTTGTGTAACCCTTTTTCTTTCAGTGTATTACTGTCCCTTACCTTGTTTGTTGATCATGACTGCTATATCATATGCTTTATGTCCCACTATGAGGATTCCTATTGCTCTAAAAATGGATTAATAATCCTTAGCAAAATTTAGTTAAAAAGGACAAATCCATTTGCTGATGTTTGCCAAGATTATTAATAATAAATTTATGCAGCATTCTGGATGTTACAGTCCAAAAAGAAAAAGTGTCAGATCAGACCTACTGTAAATGGATTAACAAAAGGGAAGATTATAAAGATTGTCACTTGGTAGCACAGAACTTGAGTGTTGCTGAAAAAAGTGACATGTTGTCGATGCTTTTGTTTTGCACTCATTAGGACATATTCTCAAGAGTACCAAATTTCAACAGGAATAATAATTCATACTGCATGAGAAGAGGGTGCTGATTTGTTGGCAAGTGGACACTGGTTGGTTGCAGAGAATGGAAGCACGGGTTGGTTGAGTTCAGTCAGTATTTTGCCTGTTGCGAACAGCCGAAGAGATGTGCTGTTTGATGCTATCCACCTGTCATTAGGACATACAACCTACATATCTGGCATTACATTGGCACTGAAATTCACATACCATATTACTCATTTGTGTGGTAGTCAGAACGTCTTTTTGGCTTGATGGCAGCATTTTGTTATTGGAGAATACCAGTCTTGTTGCTATGTCTATTGCATTCGCTGCTCCCAATGTGGTCTCCTCTACATTGGAGAGACCATACGCAGACTGGGTGATGGCTTTGAGCAGCACCTTCGAACTGTCCGCAAGCATGACCCAGACCTTCCTGTCGCTTGCCTTTTCAACACACCACTCTGCTCTCATGCTCACATGTCCATCCTTGGCCTGCTGCAATGTTCCAGTGAAGGTCAACGCAAACTGGAGGAACAGCACCTCATCTTCTAACTAGGCACTTTACAGCCTTCCGGACTTCAGACCATGAACTCTGTCCTCCATCTTCACCCCTTTTTCAACCCTTTTTTCAAAATTCATTTTTATTTTTTATTTTTTATTCTCTTATTTTTACTTTTATTTATTTTCATTTTTATTCATTGTTATTTTATCCCCTTTTAATCTCCCTCTTTATCCCATTTTCGATCCTTTTCTCCCCACCACTGCCCCCTTTCCCCATCCCAACCCCACCAGGGCTACCTGTTACTTGTTCATGGGCAGAATTTTCAGTTTGACGTGCGGGGGTCAGACATGTAAAATGACGCGTGGTGATGTCGGGCGAGCGTCCCGATGTATTGCACGCTATCGTGATATTTCGCTGGGCAGCCACGCAATGAAGTCCGACGCACAGCCACCATTAATTAATGGGCCAGTTAAGGCCCTTTAGTCTTCAATCAACGGCGATTTTTAGGCGCCTGTGCGATCTTCGGGTCGGTGCAAGTGAGCAACGGGCAGGCGGGTAAGAGACTATTCTATGAACCTCATCCATGGTCAGGATAAGAGGGCTTATTGGGGTTGTCAATCTGCTTTGTGGAGTATTTATTGGAGAAAATATTTTAAACTTGCCTGTGTGATCTGCAGTAGTTCAGAACGCATTCCAGCAGCTTTCTGTGTGCTTTTAACCTTCAGCTCAGCACTCTGCAATCAGGAATATTTTGCAGGCCTGTAGCTTTCAAGAAGCCTGCACTTTGCCTGGGGATGGGATCTGACATGTCCATTGGAGGCAGCTCCTCTAAGGAGGAAGGGAGGGCTAGAAGGAGGAGGAGGCCAGGAGTCCTCAATCAGCCTCCAGGGAGCCACCTTTGGGAGGCTAGGCACAGGCACAAGGGGTGCTGGGCCAAGAGGTTGGAAAGGAGGAAGGGGCCGCAGAAGATGCCACTATCCTGCTGCCATGGTGTACAGGCGGCGAAGCAGTTACCTCAATATGTCTGAGGTGCAGTGCCGAAGGAGGCTCCAACTGTCAAGAAGACAGTGAACTATATCTGTCAGATGATTGGCCATAAGATCTCCCCTAACTGTGTGGGTGCACACCCCATGCCAGTGGCTCTGAAAGTCACAGCTGCCCTCAACTCCTAAGCCTCTGGCTCCTTCGAGGGCTCGGTGGATGATCTTTGCAGTGTCTCCCAATCAGCTGTCCACACTTGTATCAAGCAGGTCACAGACGCTCTGTTCAGAAGTGCATTGACCTTCATCCACTTTCACTGGGACCAGGCCAGCCAGACACAGCGAGCCAGAGGCTTCGCAGCCATTGCTGGCTTCCTCCACGTCCAGGGTGCAATAGACTGCACACACGTGGCCATCAAGGTGCCAGCAGGTGAGCCCGGTGCCTTTGTTAACAGGAAGGGCTTCCACTCCATGAACATGCAGATAGTGTGTGATCACTGGATGCAGATTCTGCAAGTCTGTGCAAAGTACCCAGGCAGCTCCCACAACACCTACATCCTCAGACACTCCCAGGTGCCAGGGCTCTTCACTGCTCCAGCACGGCTTGATGGCTGGCTGCTGGGTGACAAGGGCTATCCCCTCAGAAGGTGGCTCATGACGCCTCTCCCCCATCCAAGAACAGAAACTGAGCAGCGCTACAATAGGAGCCACAGCACCACAAGGGCTGTGATGGAGAAAGCCATCGGTCTTCTCAAGATGCGCTTCCGATGCCTGGACCGCCCAGGGGGCGCACTCCAGTACCCCCCAGATTGTGTCTCGGTGATAGTGGTTGTATGATGCGCTCTTCACAATCTTGCGCTGGAAAGGGGGGATGCAGTGGATGATGAAGACGTCAATGCAGTGTCTGCGGCTGCACACGATGTGTCCAGCACTAATTCTGAGGATGAGGAAGCACAGGGGAATGCTGAGGGGGTAAACGCTGACCCAGAACTACACCAAGGAGGCAGGCACACCTGGGAGGCTTTAATCCAATGGACCTTCAGCTAGCACAACACAAATCAGCAGGATCAGCCTTGCCTGGCACATCCATACTCAACACCGATGAGCAAAATCTGCCAGGTCATCAGCAGGAATTAAGGGCCTTGTACATAATTTTGAATGTCCAAACAAGCACTCATGACAGTTTTCTTAAACATACACATGCAGAGCAAATGAGCCACCCTCAGCCATTTTCAAATCACATATTCTCTCAATTGTAAAACAATACTGCAAGCAAGCAAAAAGAAATTATAAGGACCTAATCTCAGGCCAAAACAAAAGCACCAGTGAGAAACCCGTGGTGTGCCTAAGGTGCCTTATGCTTTCATTTACTGGTGCTACATCTTGGTGCTGCCCCATCGCTTGGAGTGGCATCTGAGACAGCCTGCTGACTCTGCTGTCCTGTTGGCCTCAATGATCTTGGCGGTCGTCTTCTGGCCTGTGCAGCCTGTACTGGCCCTGCCTGGGAAGGAGCTGCCAGTTCCACAGCTGGCATCTCCCCAGTCGTCGAAGCCTCACTGGATGATAAGGTCACTGGGAGAGGGGCGGAGGAGCTGGTGCCCTCAACCGGAGCGCCCTGAGAGGAGCCCGCAGAGACAACAGGCAGCTGCTGTGCCTCGGAACTCCCTGCTCACCGTGGATGGATGGATGGGCAATGAGCTGGGAAGCTTGATGCCCAGACCATCTCCCACACTGGCACTGAGCAGCTGTGGCGAATGCCACTGTGAGGGTTTGCAGGTCCGAGCGCAACTCCAGGAGGACCTGATTGTTCACCTGAAGCCTCTCCATGAGAGTCGTCACTCTCTCCATGGAGGAAGCAAGATACTCAGCCATGAGGCTCATTGCATCAGTGGTGCTCCATGTGGACTCCTCCAGCACGGACACCAAGCCAAGCATAGTCTCATGTATCACTCCCAGATGCTCCTGCACACCCGGCCGCATTTCCTGCAGCTGCTGCGTCGCGGACGGCTCCAGAGGCACAACATCACGCATTGACTGAGCAGGTGGCTGGTCCCCTGCATTCCTCCAACTGCTGGCGTCATGGGCACTCTCTGTCTCTGCCAGCTCCTCCAGCGAATATGAAGGGCCCTCTCCACTGTGCTCCGGGACACTAGCTGATGTTGTAATACCCACTAAGGTGCTAGTATCTGCACTGGTGTCTGCCTCACAGAGATGGTGTGACGCTGGTGAGACTTGATGGTCCTCAGGTGTGACAGGAGGCATCTGCTGCTCCTTCTCCCGACCATGCTCTGATGATGCTGAAGGGAACCATAAGGACAGTGGATCAGTTAGCATGCACACAGAGACATGTTTTATCCCTATCCCCCGGCTCATTATGCGCTCAACCTTCCGGAACCAATAGACACGAACATTGGTGGGGTGGCAAATAGTGAGGAGGATAGCCTTACATTACAGGTGGATATCGACGGGCTGGTCAGATGGGCTGATGAATGCCAAAAGAAATGTAATGTGGATAAGTGTGAGGTAATGCTCTTGGGCAGGACAAACAAGGCACGGGAATACATGATGAATGGTAGGACCATGGGAAGTAACGAGGATCAGAGGGACCTTGGTGTGCACGTCGACTGGTCCCTTAAGGTAGCGGGACAGGTGCATAAGGTGTTTAAAGTGGCACA
Organism: Carcharodon carcharias; assembly: GCF_017639515.1. Classification (NCBI taxonomy): domain Eukaryota; kingdom Metazoa; phylum Chordata; class Chondrichthyes; order Lamniformes; family Lamnidae; genus Carcharodon; species Carcharodon carcharias. The sequence continues at coordinate 102,730,581 of NC_054479.1, read as the reverse complement.
TACCATACTTGCCTTTATTAGCCAAGGCATAGATTATAGAAGCAGGGAAGTAATGTTCAAACTGTATAAAATGCTGCTTAGGCCACAGCTACCGTACTGCATGCAGTTCTGAAATGCGCATTATGGGAGGGATGTGATTGCAGTGGAGAGAGTGCAGAGGACGTTTTCAAGGATGTTGGCTGGCCTGGAGAGTTTTAGTTATGAGGAGAGAAAGTATAGACTGGGGTTATTTCCCCCAGAGCACAGGAGAATGAAGGGGGACATGACTGAGGTGTATAAACTTATGAAGGGCATAGATAGGGTAGACATAAAGGAACTTTTCCCCTTGGAGAAGGGATGAATAACCAGGGGGCATAGATTTAAGGTAAGGGGCAAGAGGTTTACAGGGGATGTGATGAGCAACTTTTGCACACAGAGGGTGTTGGGAATCTGGAATGCACTGCCTGAGAGGGTGGTAGACTCAGGAACCCTCATAACATGTAACAAGTATTTGGATGTGCACATGCGATGCCATGGCATTCAAGGGCTATGGGCCTAGTGCTGGGAAATGGGATTAGAATAGTTAGGTACATGTTTGACCAGTGCATCCTCACTGGGCCGACAGGCCTTTTTCTGTGCTGCACACCTCTGACTCTATCAGTCTATGACCGAACCATGCGGATCTCACTGTTGACCTCAAATACCTGGCCCTGCTACCCCAGCCTCAATGACACCAGTTGACGTGGGTGCATGCCGCCTCTCCAGCTCAAGGGCCTCCTGCTCGAATATGTTTTAGATGAGGAAGTACACTTGGCCGCCTCCAGTCCTCACATGCTCCAAGGCATTATGAGCATTTTTCTCCTGAGAAAGAGAGAACACCATTCATTACGGCAAAATGCGCATGGACTCTGCACGTGCACACTGCATCCCAACCACAGTGGACCAAATCAGGCCTCCAGTGCCTCCTTTCCCCACTACTGCTAATCACTCACTCAAAGATAGTATGCCTGTCCCCAACACCCCAAACACAATCTGCGTACATCACTTTAGGAACCACACAGTATTTGCTCCCATAACAAGAATGCGCAACTACTTGCAGCTTTGAGGGCAGCAGATGGTTCTTGGCCACCCTTGAGGCTCCCCTTCCACCATCTCATCATCCTGAATAGGACATGTGCTGGAGTTCTGAGTATGCGCCTAGCTGCATCTCCTGCAGGTTGCCCCCAAACTATTGATGTGCTACTAAGAGCAACACATGGTGCGGGGGAGAACTCATCTCCTCATGAACCATTCAGGCTGACCTAAGCATGGACACTATCTGCTTGCCCACCAAAGGAAAAATGCCCTATATGATTCAACGCAGTCACGATAGTAAGACCTGGGGTTGGGGGGGGGTGGGGGGTGCTCAAAGGCTAAGGCTACCTTTTGGGTTTAATGTCCAATGCCAACATGGTACTCACCCTGCCAGAGGGCAGCAAAACATTGAAGCGCTAATGGCATTGGGTCCAGGTGGGCTGCACCATGTTGTGGGAGCTCACCACTCCACCACCTCCTCCCAAGGACATTTGGGGGATCTCCTCCTCCCATCCTGGAAGACCAACACCTCCCACCGTGCTGCCACCTCCTCAAGGAGGGCAGCAAGGCATTCATCTGAAAAACGAGAAACGCATTGGCTCCCCCTTGGCCTACCCTGCAGCCTGACCTGCTCCTCTGCCCTTCCCTCCAGCTTGGCCTGCTCAGCCGACCCCTTGTGGTGCACCCTCGAACTGGCCATTGTCAGCAGCCTACAGGCCTTCCTTTAAACAGACTGCTGGTTCACCATTGGACCCAGTGGTCTGTGCACACCCGCCGCCACCTGCACACTCCCGCTATCACGGGAGTCGGCAAATACACTGGGTGGGCCTTTATTGGCTCACCCGCGTAAAATGGTGGTGCGGACCCGATCACAGGTGGCGATTGGGTCCGTGCCCACCCGCGCCAACACCTGCTCTCCACCCCTCACAACGGAAAATTCTGCCCCATGTTGTTCCTTTCAGAGTGCTTACCCTTGATCTGATATTATCACATTCTGCTTTCTTACCTTTATGCCACTATCAGCACATCCTTTAGCCCTTACCACTACCATTAACACTCCCTCTCTCCTCTTGTTCATGGCATATCTGTCAATCTCTCCTTTGCCCCCATATGTTGCCACCCTTCCATCAACCTTCATCTGCTCCACCACCCTTAAACTTCATCACATAAATTCCCTTAACATTCATAACTTTGCGTGATATACAATGACCAATGATCTGACTGGAGTAGCCATTATCCTGCAGGATATCTTAGATGTACCATATTTCAGCATCAAGCTTGCACAGTGAGCAATACTTCATGATACCCTATTTATGAGACGGCCGGTAAGGCCAATCTTATAGTATGTGGAACTGCAGGAATCCCAACACGTATATTGACCAGTGAAGGAGGACTTGCAGTAGACAGTAGTAGAGAACATATTGGCAGGTTTTTCAATTAGCACATCAAAGAAAGGGAGCTTGCTTGACTGCTCAGGGGACCCAGGTTTATGTGAGCCTACTATTACTTAAAGTCAGCCTGCCTCTCTTAAAAGGGAGGTGCGTTCTGGTAAAACATGTGCTGAAACTGTTTGTAGAAGAGAGTATGAGCAGGAAGAAAGGTGAATTATGCCACAACAAGGTAGATTACAGGCTCCAAGGTTTTCTGGCAATGCACTGGATGCCTTGGTGGGGGAGGTGGAGAGGAGAGATGTTATCTCCACAGAGGGCCGTCAGCCAAACGTTGTAGAGGCAGTGGGCGCAGTGGTGATCTATGCCAGAAGTCAAGCCTCAAGGACCCGGATGAATTGCCACAAAGTGTTCAATGACTTCACATGAGTGGTCAAGGTCAGTGAATGTACTTTCAAATGCCATATTCTAACATATGCACCACCAGCCTCACACATTGCTCGATGCCCCAAATCCCATCATGCTCCTATCAACAAAGCAATTATGGCCCATATTTAACATTCATGATTTCACCTCATCTTCACAATGAACACTGATGCAACTTACACATGCTGCTAGCCACATCACCCAAACATTTGGCACCACAGTCACTGACTCATTTTCCTTTCTCTTGCAGGACAAGGGGGCCGTAATGGAAGGTAGCAGGACTGAACTGGCAAGGGACAGGCAAGGTTGTATATCCTTATTCCAATGGAGGAGGTAGTGCTGGCTATCATCCTTTTAAGGATGACAGCATTCGTACTCCCTGCCAGTTCACCAGTCAGTCAGCCAACCCAGACTGCTGCTCGGTCACGACAAAATTGTGCCTTCTAGGACCAGGGCTGCTCAAAGTTAATCTGTAAGGCCTTCTGTAGTCTCCCCACCGAAAGTCCGCAACTTTCTACCAGCCATGTTGCAGCCACTGGGGTAGTTGCACTTTACTAGGACATGTAAAGGCACATGAAGGCACTAAAGGAATGCACAAGGGTGATTAGTTTTTCTTTGTAGGCAATATGGCATGACATGATCTAAAAATTTGGTCTGGATTGTTTAATTTATGTTGGCTTTTATTTTAACATTCTGGTCAACTGGAGGCTTCTGAAAGGCAATTAAGGATTGGCAATGAATGCTGGCCTAGCCAGCGATGCTTACATCCAATGAAAGAATTAAAAAAAGGCTGTGATGGTCAGTAACAGAGGGAAGGGAAGGTGTGGGATGGTTGAGCTATGGGGAATTGGGTGGTTGTGATTGCTGGTATCACACTCAGATGAATCATTCACGGAGATCCTGGCCAGAAAGGGGCTGAGTTCGTTGCCTCCTCCATTGCTCTTCCTTCTCCTCCCTTTGCTCCTTATCTGCTCACTGTGTAGCTGGTGGCAAGGATTCTTCCTTCATGAGGGCAAGGTCTTATAGCCTACAGCAGATCACCATGAATATTGACATCTACTTGGCCAAGTACTACAGGGCTCCTCCAGAATTGTCCAGGCAGCAGAAGCATTGTAGCAGCATGCCAATGGTCTGTTTTATCATATTTGGTGTGGGGACATGGCTCTCATTGTGGTAATGGTGCCCATAATCTGTGTAGGTTTTGCATGAGCCTTGTTGTTAGCAGATCGCCCTTGTTACCTAGTGAGCACTGTTTGGTTTTGTTGTGGTGGCTCAGATGCAGGTGGCAGAGCGGACTGCTATCAATGAAGGCATCATAACTGTTTCCTGCATAATTCTTTGTGTATGGTCACACTCCAGCTGAATGTTGAGAGAGAGGAATTCCTTTTGATTGGATATATCGCAGAGTTGACATGTGGCATCTGCAACACAATGTGTGTGCAGTCAATGGCACCCTGTGCAGTGGGCAATCCTTATGAAGTTGTGTGCTCACTTCACGAGAGAATGAAATGTGTTCACTCTCTTGGAGTGCAGAGAGTCAGTGCCCTTCTTATGTAACAGTGGAAGGCAAACTGTGAGCTATTGCAAATATCACCTGTTCCAGCCTGGAAGGAACAGAAGCATAAAGGCTCATGGCCACAGTCAACTTCAGAACCACTGGAGAATGGGCAGAGGTCACATAGAGCAGGATGAGCTGCTGAAAGAGGGAGAAATTCTCACCCTGCTCTGCGGCTACAGTTGTGGCTGCAGTAGGTGTAGATTTCAGGGATGATGTCCATGGTGAAACACAGGCATCTGACACATTGTTCCTTGCTCAGGGACAGGTGGGAACAACCTGGGTGGGTATGGCCTCCAGCTGGGAGCCCTCCATCCCCTCCTCTTCCTCCTCCTCCCTCTTTCAGCAGCTCATCCTGCTCTATGTGACCTCTGCCCATTCTCCTTGTCATGCCTAATTCAAAGGGAATGCCTGCTACTACACCCTTGTCTGGGAGTAAGCGATTTGTACAGAATCATTGAACCTACCTCTACCCCCTGTCGACTTTAGCAACTTTAAAGAGCTGTAGAAACCACCAAACACTTCTACAATTGCAGCAGGAGCCAATAGAATTCAATTAACAACTAACCTGAAAGTAATTGATGGTCCCTTTAAATAGCTCTGGTGGAGTGGTTCCTTCCTATTGCTGAATGTGTATTCAGCGATGCATGTTTAAGTGATGGTGTTTCCTGGAGCAATGAGCTCCAAAGTGACGGTGTGGCATCAAATCATTATTGTTCAATCTGCTGACTCTGCATATTTCTGGTGGACACCCCTGCACACATGCTAAAGCAGATACCAATATGGCTCTGATGTGGCTCACACCAGAATTGCTCCCATGTGCCGCCTCCCATTTTGGAGGCAAAACGACACTCATGGTGCCAAAAATATGGGCACTAAGGGGCAGCATTTTGCACTCTATTTCTCCCATTTTCTAAAAAAGAACATATGGCTCCAATTGCTTCAGAGCTTTGATCTAACAACAATCACATGGAAATTACAGCATTGCAGTTGAGAAGGATTTGCTAGGCTATGAGTATGGTCAAAATTATGTGCAGGTTAAATTTATGCACAGCAAAACTCTGCAGAATGTTTGAGTTTCTGAATTGTACATAGTTTATCTATGACAGGCAATGATAAGTGAACAAAGTAAAGAAAAATTCTTCTGCAAGTAGCTGTGCCCAAAAATATTTTGTGTTTTAGCCAAGATTGAAGGATGATTTGTGAACACAAAGGATATTTTAACCACACCTTTCATAGGCTATGCTAACATCTCATCAATGTTAGAAAACGTCAATAGTCTGCTTGTTTTGCAGAATTTAAATGCAAATAATTATGTTTTGCTGGAAGAACCAGTCAGATACATACCTACGACATGGCTCAATGTTATTTTTCAAATTTAATTGAAAAGCGCTGAGCGTAGAAAATAGGGCCCTACCCAAAGTAATTCATTTTTATAACCAAATTTCCCACTAGCCACTAACACAAACAAAATTTGAAAATAAGCTGGTGAGTAAAACAAGTAGTGAGGAGAAACAACTTCACAGTCACCCAGTCCATAGATTTGAGCGTAAAACTTAGGCTCATGCTTTAGTGTGGTACTGAGGGAGTGCTGCACTGTTGGAGGTGCTGACTTTTGGCTGAGACATTAAAATGAAAGCCCTTGATTAAACCTGTCTGCTTTCTCAGACGGAGGTAAAAAATCTCATGACACTATTATAAGTTGTTCTTGTTGTTGAGAAACAGGAGCTCCCTGGTGTCCTGGCCAATACATATCCCTCAACCAACTTCACTAAAACAGCTTATTTGTGGGATCTGTGTGCTAATTAACTGCTACATTTCCTAAATTATAACAATGACCACACTTCATTTGCTGTAAAGCACATTGCAACGTGGTTGATGTTGTGAAAGGCGCTATATAATACAAGCATTTCTTTCTTTACATGGTTACTTTGGTCCGAATTATCATAAAGCTGGAAGGGTTTTGTGCCCTGGCCTGTACCCAGCGCCCACCATTTTCGCTAGGGGATTGCGGAATGGGGGGAGAATGTATTTCACACAACTGTGATTCACAGAGGCGGTGGAACATTTAAGAATGCAGCTGGCTTCAAACAGAAGCAATTTTTGTCACCTAGGTTTCTGAAATGTGACTTGTGCACTATTGCAAATTTGATTGAAAGGTCTAATCCCACTGGAGTTATCTGGAGAGGTAATATAGCCTTTTGGAGATATCAGGTACCCCTTTCAGAGAGGTCAGGTATCATTTGGGAGAGGTCAGGATTGGAATGTTATGAATAGATAAGAATGTGCCTAAAACGTAGATAAAGGTCTATGGAACAGACAAACGGTCAAATATTTAAATCCCCTACTCTTTAAATTTACAAAAAAAGCAACTTTCAGTTGAAAAAAAAAATCGGTGATTGCAATTTCAATAGATGTTTGTTGACGTAAGCCTGAGGGCTATTATTATGGTATTATTTCTGCTTGACTGCTTCTACAACCTATCATTAGTACAGTGGGGTGGGGGGGGTTGTTGGGGAAGGGTCTGTAAGTTTTTTATTCTTTCACAGGATATGGGCATAGCTGGCTAGGTCAGCATTTATTGCCCATTCCTAATTGCACTTGAGAAGGTGGTGGTGAGCTGCTTCTTGAACCGCTGCAGTCCATGTGGTGTAGATATACCCAGAGTGCTGTTAGGAATGGAGTTCCAGGATTTAGACCCAGCATCAGGGAAGGAGTGACAATATGGTTTTAAGTCAGGATGGAGGGAAACATGCAGCTGGTGGTGATCCCATACATCTGCTGCCCTTGTCCTTCCAGTTGGGAGAGGTCGTGGATTTGGAGCCTTGGTACTTGCTGCAGTGCATCTTGTAGATTGTATACACTGTTACCAATGTGCATCAGCGGTGGATGGAGTGATTATTGAAGGTGGGGATGGGATGCTAATCAAGTGAACTGCATTGTCCTAGATGGTGTTGAGCTTCTTGAGTGTTGTTGGAGTTGTACTCTTCTAGGCAAGTGGAGAGTATTCCATCACACTCCTGACTTGTGCCTTGTAGATGGTGGACAGGCTTTGGGGAATCAGGAAATGAGTTAATCTCTGCCTAATTCCCAATCTCTGACCTGCTCTGGTAGCCACTGTATTTATATGGCTGGTCCAGTTCAGTTTCTGGTCATTGGTAACCTCCAGGATGTTTATAGTAGGGGATTCAGTGATGGTAATGCCATTGAATGTCAAGGGGAGATGGTTGGATTCTCTCTTGTTGGAGATGATCAATGCCTGGCACCTTTGTGGCATGAAAGTTACTTGCCACTTGTAAGCCCAAGCCTGGATATTGTCCAGGTCTTGCTGAATATGGGCACGGACTACTTCAGTAACAGAGTAGTCGCGAATATGCAATCATCAGTGAACTTCCCCAGTTCTGACCTTATGATGGAGGGAAGGCCATTGATGAAGCTGCTGAAGATGGTTGGGCCTAGGACACTACGCTATGGAACTCCTGCTGTGATGTCCTGGGACTGAAATGATTGACCTCCAACAACCACAACCATCTTCCTTTGTGCTAGGCATGACTCCAACCAACAGAAAGGTTTCCCCCTGATTCCCATTGTCTCCAGTTTTGCTAGAGCTCCTTGGGTGCCATATTCAGCCAAATGCTGTCTTGATGTCAAGGGCAGTCATTCTCACCTCACTTCTGGAGTTCAGCTCTTTTGTCCATGTTTGGACTAAGGCTATAGTGAGGCCAGGAGCTGAGTGGCCCAGACGGAACCCAAACTGAGTGTCAGTGAGCAGGTTATTGCTGAGTAAGTGCCACTTGGTAGCACTCTTGATGACACCTTCAATCACTTTGCTGATGTTTGAGAGTAGACTGATGAGGCGATAATTGGCCAGGTTGGATTTGTCCTGCATTTTGTGGACAGGACATACTTGGGCAGTTTTCCACATTGCTGAGTAGATGCCAGTGTTGTAGCTGTGATGGAACAGCTTGGCTAAGGGTGCAACTAGTTCTGGAGCTCCAGCCTTCAGAACAATTGCTGGAATGTTGCCAGGGCCCATAGTCTTTGCAGTACCCAGTGCCTTAAGCCATTTCTTGATAACAAATTGGCTGAAGACTGGCATCTGTGATGTTGGGGACCTCAAGAGAAGGTCCAGATGGATCATCCGCTCAGCACTTCTGGCTGAAGGTTGTTACAAATGTTTCAGCCTTACTTTTTGTACTGATGTGCTAGGCACCGCCATCATTGAGGATGGGGATATTTGTTGAGTCTCCTCCTCCAATGAGTTGGTTAATTTCCCATCACCATTCACGACTGGATGTGGCGGGACTGCTTAGGTCTGATCTGTTAGTTGTGGGATTGCTTAGCTCTGTCTGTCTCATGCTGTTTTTGCTGTTTTGCATGTAGAAGTCCTGTGTTGTAGCTTCATCAGTTCAACACCGCATTTTTAAATATGCCTGGTGCTGCTCCTGGCATGCCCTCATTGTATCAAGGTTGATCCCTGGCCTGATGGTAATGGTAGAGCGGGGGATATGTCGGGCCATGAGGTTACACATTGTGGTTGTATACAATTCTGCTGCTGCTGATGGCCCACAGAGCCTCATGGATGCACAGTTTTGAGTTGCTAGATCTGTCCAAAATTTATCCCATTTAGCATGATGGTTGTGCCATACAACACGATGGAGGGCATCCTTAATGTGAAGATGAGACTTTGTCTCCACAAGGACTGTGCGGCAGTCACTCCTATCAATACTAAAATGGCTAGATGCATCTGTGGCAGGTAGATTGGTGAGGATGAGGTCATGTAGGATTTTCCCTCTTGTTGGATCCCTCACCACCTGCCGCAGAGCCAGTCTAGCAGTTATGTCCTTTAGGACTTCGCCAACTCAGTCCATAGTGGTGCTATTGAGCTACTCTTGGTGATAGACATTGAAGTCCTCCACCCAGAGTACATTCTGCACCCTTTCTGCACTCAGTGCTTTGTCCAAGTGGTGTTCAACATGGAGGAGTACTGATTCATCAGCCGAGGGGGGGAGGGGGTTTGGTAGGTAGTATTCAGCAGGAGGTTTCTTTGCCCATGTTTGACCTGATGTCATAAGACTTCATGGGGTACAGAGTCAATGTTGAGGACCTCCAGGACAACTCCCTCCTGACTGTACACCACTGTGCTGCCACTTTTGGTGGGTCTGTCCTGTTGGCGGGACAGGACATACCCAGGGACGGTGATGGTGGCATTCGGGACATTGTCTACAAGGTATGATTCCATGTCAGGAAGTGCTGAAGAAGAGTCATATGGACTCAAAACATTAGCTCTGTTTCTCGGACCACAGATGATGGCAGACCTGCTGAGATTTTCCAGTAATTTTTGTTTTTATTTCAGATTTCAGCATCTGCAGTATTTTGCTTTCATCTTATGTCAGGCTGTTGCTTGACTGGTCTGTTGGACAGCTCTCCCAATTTTGGCACAAGCCCACAGATGTAAGTAAGGAGGATCTTGCAGGGTCAACAGGGCTGGATTTGCCATTGTCGATTCCGGTGCCTAGGTCAATGCCAGGTGATCCGTTCGGTTTCATAGCTTTTTGCAGATTTTGTAGTGGTTTTGATGCAACTGAGTGGCTTGCTAGGTCATTTCAGAGGGCATTTAGGAGTAAGCCACATTGCTGTGGTCTGGAGTCACAGACCAGGTAAGGAGGGCAGATTTCCTTCCCTAAAGAATATTAGTGAACCAGATGGGTTTTTATGACAATTGACAATGGTTTCATGGTCACTAATACCAAGACTAGCCTTTTAATTCTGGATTTATTAACTGAATTTAAATTCCACCAGCTGCCATGGTGAGATTCAAACACATTGTCCCCAGAGCATTAACCTGGGCCTCTGGATTACTGGTCCATTGACATTACCACTGTGCAACCGCCTCCCCTAAATGGACTGAATGTGCTTTTATCAATGTGAGTGTTTTTTCCCTACAGTGAAGTCTGCAATAGATACTTAGAACTTTATTTTATTTAATCTCAGCATGGCTCATGAGGTCTCCCCATGGTGGATACTGGGTGAGATGGCATGAAGGGTGTAAGGGTAAAAGTTGATGGGTGGGGGTTATCGGTTGGCATGAGTTGACACGAAATTGGCATGGGACTATAAAGTGCCATTGGAGGAGCCGAGGTTGGCCCTGAGTGAATGAGGGACCATGTCGAGTGGATGGTATGAGGTGGCATGGATGGGGCATGGGGAGTGTTGGATGGGGAGGTGAGAGGGTATAAGGGACGAGGGATAGGTACTGTTTTTTTGTTTTAATGTTTGTATTATGACCGGGATGAAGTCCCAGAGCACCAGGGCAGGCCTTTTCAACAGCCCACCTCTGCACTCGGCAGCCCATGTGGCTGCCTCTGCACTGTGTTATGAACCGATGCAGTTGGTAAAGCAGAGTTATTTAAAAACTCTCAGAGGGAAACTTTAAACTACTGCCAATACCAATAATTTTAAGTGTTATGTTTGAGATGCAACACTAAACTCAGGAATCAGACCACTAACTCTCAAGGTTTTACCTTAAACTAAATGAAACATTTTATTAATTTACATAGGTTAAAATATATTTACACATATCTACAAACTACTACTATCATAACTTTTAACAAATTCCCAAACTAATCTCCATTAAGGCAACAACAACCCATAGATTTAACCAAAACACCAGGCAAAGCATTTTCACCTTATGAATTCAAAATGTGGTTCCTTTCACTGTGGAGCCAGTTGGAGGCTTACAGCTGCCTTTTGATCGTACACTGCCTGCACACCTGAAAACTACTGAAGTTATACCTACCACCACTGATTGAATCAAATTCTCATTGTCTCACCTGCCTCTTTGAACTTCATCTTTTAACAATGAAACCCCTTACATTGTACCAATTTTATTAGTAATATAAACATATTGCTTGGTAGCTGCTAGAATGGCGTCAAGTTTTCACCCCACTTATTCTCTAGTCAGAAAATGCAAATGCACGCTATCTCTCTAACATATCAAAACTAGTACGTATCAAAGCAGCCAGACTATCTGGCTTTAATCCAATTAAGACATACCAATTAAGAATAAACTTTTATTTCAAAAGAAAAATATTTACAAAAATATTATATACATTAATAGCTTCATGACAACTGTTTCCCGTGGATCCAACTCCAGTTAGCACCCATGCCCCCCAACCATTCCCCCCACCCCCAAACCCACCTCCCCAACCGAAAACCTGGTTTGAGGAGACCGACTCAAACACGAAAATCCGGGCCTTTATATTTTGCTTCCATTATAAAATGATATAGTTCAAATCCTACTCCAGGACTTGCTGGCCACGGAAGGTGCATTCATAATTAGCCAAAAAGGTTAATTATCAACCGGCAAATTCTTTCCAATGTGTCAGAGCTGGGAGTCTCCTGGTCAGGTAGAACCATGTGGTTGCTGCGGTGCAATTGACTCCCCATATTAAAAGACACTGGCCACAATTTTCTGCTCTGTTGGCGGTGGGCGTCATGGCGGGCGTGAGGAGGCAATATAGTAAGAAGGACAAAAATCAGTTTCTTATTGTCATGAAACCAGTTTGCGATCATCTGCTCCACCTGTCAATGGCGGGCCATGTTTCCCACCACCACACGTCAGGAACCTAATTTCAATACTTCGGCTTCTCACTTTAAGCCCCGCTCGCCAGAATCATCCCCCCACACAGATCATCCAGATCACATTGACATGTTTCACAACTGTACATAAGCGACGTGCCTGGTGGGCTGCACTTCGCTCAGGACTTTGAGGGTTTGTTTGCCCACCTTGCTTCGGGCAGCACTCATGGTCATCAGCACCAGGCTTCACAGGCAGCACCACATCACATTTAGAGGGGCTCATAGGCAGGTCTCTACCTACAAGACCAGCCATAAAGCGGGGGTAGCTTTTCAACGGTTGCAGGGCTAGGGTTTGCATGGGGAAGGGGCAGAAGTGGCCTCAGGCAAGGGAATAGGCCATAGGGCGAGGGCTTAACTGAGGAAGGAGGATATCCCAGGGTGTGTGTGGGGGCAAATATTGATCTGTGCAAGTGGCCTCAAGATGATGAAAGCTGAGGAGATGATCTCCAGAGGAGATGAAACCAGATGGTGATGTGAGGGTGTGTATGGGAGAGTGAATGGTGATGTCCCTTGAACTGGCAGTGAGTGAGATGCCAGTGATTGTGTGATGGGCTTGTGAGTATGTGAGTTTAGAGTGATGAGATGGTTGCTTTACCCTAGTGGGACGGATGAGATAATTCTTCTTCTTTCTGCACTGGATGTCCAACGTCTTCTGTGCAGTGGTGGCACTGACCACCACGGCCACTGCCTCCCAAGTGATGAGATTTCTGGACCTCCTGTGGCCAAAGCAGGGGTAGAGGACATCATGGCGGGCCTCCAGAAGGCATTCCAGTGAAGTGTCACTGAACTCTTCTTGGCTTTCTGGGCAATGTCTTCATTGCAGCAGTCCTGGTCTGCAAGCATTAAGAACTGTGTGTGTTACTGCAGTTTAGATGTGGCAACTGGGGTGAGGAAATAGTGAGGTAATAGCATGGGGGCAGTTTAGAGGCCACTTGCCAGTGAGACAATGTGTTTCTTGTGGCTGCATAATTAATGAGGTGGAAAGTGGACAATACGACGTGAAATCCTTCCATTGCGGCTGACGGGTAAAATGTCTTTTTTCATGCCTGCTACCACACTTAGTGCAATTTTGGGATGATTTCACCTTCCATGCGCACAGGGTCTTGAATGGACTTTACTCCATGGCCAGCATCCTCCTTGCTTCGAGGGATTGAGAGGAAATGACATAGTGTTCTTCTGAGATTGGTTGTTCCAAGTTTAGAATCTACCTTGAATATTCTGTCAGGCACTATGGTGCTGGTAACCCCCCAGAAGTGTTTTGAGCATTTTGAGAGTCTTGCAAAGCCGTTGAATGATACATAATTATAAACATAAATCTCAGATCACCAGAAAAAAAACATCCTTTGGGTACAAATTGTACAAATAATACTGACAGCTGGCAACTACAGTGTTCTTTGAGGCCTAGTTTGAAGGATGAAGTGTGCGGGCAAGAAACAGTGAAGACTGGAGTGTCTGGTGTAATCAATCTGCCTCCAAATCAGGTCAATTTTTGACCAACAAAATAATCTAAATTTGTTGACTTCCATCTATTCCTCCCTACCCAGGGCTCAGTGAACACCAACAATGAGAGCCTTGCACACAATGTGAAATGATCAATAGAACTATCAACACAGCACTCAGCTGTATTAAAAATGATGAATAATATGTTAGGTTGTGTTGCTAAAAGGAAGGGCTATAAATGAAAAGGTGCAATTAAGAGAGATTTTCTTGGGTTTGCAACCAAATGCACTAGGGTTGTCTAGGTGTATCAAATATTGAAAAATTGAGGGGGTTGGAGAGCATGCCTGTAAACCTTTCCAATTATCCTTCTATTAATTTGTTTGGTTCTGTTCCTTTACAGGCATATGCCTCGACTTGCCAAATTATTCAGTATTTTCTGTGCACCCAGACACAGGTCCAGGGAAACCTCCAATGGTTTGAGCCTACTTAGATCTCAGAATGCAGTTCTGGTTATCTGGTCATAAACAGAATGTCATTATCAGGAGGAAAGAGAGGCAATGAAGATGATCCAAGCATGAAACATTTCAGTTATGGAGGATGTTGGTTTTTTTATTTATGAGAAAGAAACTTTGGCAGGAGACGTAATGATTCTGATGGGAACTGACAACACAAGGCTAATTGCAGAAGATTGTTCACTGAGATGAAAATTTCAAAGCAATGTAGCTTTGTTTCCATTGAAAAATTTTCAAGAAGATTGACAGATTTTTATTGTTTAGGGGTTTAAGGATATATATTAATGGTATATAAGTAGAGTTGAGCTACAAATCAGCCATGGTCAATTTGAATGGCAGAACAGGCTCGGGGGACCGAATGGCCTATACATGTTCCAATGTTCCTGAGCATTATGATGTTCTGCAATGTTGTGTAAAACCTCATGTATTCCTTATATGGGTGAAATCCAGACCATTTTTTTCAGACTTTTGGCTTCATGCTTCATGTTGCCATCATGAAGAATGTACGAAAGCTGTGGGGTAACTGACCCAATCTTGAATTTAACTGGGGTGTGTATTTGAACTCCAAGATCTATGTAATCACTCACTGATCCTATTTATCTTGAAAAATGAGTGGAGCAGAATTGTCCCCTATCATCTATATTATTCAATAGCTTCATCAATGGCATGTTGGATAGTACCATTATTGATGTCATTATTTATACCATGTTAGATGGCTAAGGAGAAGATCTTAAAGAAATTGGGCTAAAAATTGGTTTCAACCATTTTTGGGTATGGGGGTTGCAATTCACAGGGTGGAATCGTCCACGCCTGCTGGTGTTGGGTGTGTTCGGCGGCGTGAGTGGATAATATGGTGAGAAGGCCAAAATCGATTTCACTACATTGTGAAACCAATTTGCTATTGTCCACTCAGCCTGCCGATGGCGGGCCGGGTTCCCCGCCATTTGATGTCGGGAACCTCATTGTAATATTCAGCATATCATTATAAGGCCAACCCACCATACTCATTCACCCCCACTGGATCGTCTGCTCACATCAGCAGGAAAACACGCCGGTGCAGAACACGTCTTGACAACTCTGACGCGCAGAAGTCGGGACTTACTGCCAGGTCCTTGCTCACAGTACGGGCATCCGAGGAGCAGATGACGCTGAAGCCCGACAGCAATGGCACACTGGAGGAATGTTCATGGCATGCTGGGTGGATTCTCATGGACATGGCTCTGCTGCAAAGCAGCTCACGGAAGTTGGAAAATCACCGATGATCCTGACATCAGTTGATGGTCGGGGGATTGGGAGAGGAAGAGGTGTTGGGTGGCTGAGGTTGGGAGGGGTGAATGAAGGTGTTGGTGGGGTGAAGTTAGGAGGGGGGGAATGAAGATACTGGGGGTGAGGTCGGGAGGGGGGAATGAAGGTATTGGGGGTGAGGTGGGGGGGGATTGAAAGTGTCAGGTGTGAGTCTGTGAGGGGGGAATGAAGGTGTCAAGGAGTTGGGTTGGGAGGGTGAGAGAGTATGCAGGGAGGAGGGGGTAACGGGGAGAAGATAGCAACTCTGGAAGTAGGTGTAAGGAGGGGTGGAAGGTGTAAGGGAAGGAGTTCGGAGGGGAGAAGGATTGCAGGGGGAGGAAGGAGTGCGGAGAGATGAAAGAGTATGGGGGCGGAAGGAGTCTGGAGAGGGGAGGGATTAAAGGTGGAGGAAAGAGTCAGGAACGGGGGAGGAGTAATGCTGGAAGAAGAAGTGAGGGTGCCTGAGGGGGTCAGGAAGGGGGAATGAGTAAGTCTGGAGGAAGAAGTGAGGCTGGAGGAAGAGTTAAGGCTGGAGGAAGGAGTCAGGGGGAGAAGGACTAAAGGTGGTGGAAGAAGTAAGGGTGTCTGAGGGAGTCAGGGCTGGGGAGAGGTACAGCAGGGGGAGTCCAGTGGGGTGGGAGGACTAAAGTGGGGGGTTCCAGGGGGAAGGGGTTCCGGGAGTGTCGGGGGGGTTGGGGGTGGAAGGGATCCAGAGGGGGATGGGTTTCTGGGGGGAAGGGATCCAGAAAGGGGATGTCCAGGTGAACATGCAAGGGAGGGGTCTGCTGGGTCTATGACTGCCTCCTGGGGAGCAAACTGAGGGTGGGTGTGGTATGAGGGAATGGTGAGAATGACTGAGAGCAGAGTGAGGCTATAGGGTGAGAGGGTGAGGATTTGATGGTGGTGTTAGAAGGGATGGCGAGGGTGCTTGGTGGGGACTCGGAGGCAGGCACGGACCCTCGGGGTGTGAAGAAGGAGCTTGGGGAGGTTAATGTGGATGGGGGTGGGATTTTTGGGAAGGAAGAGAATGTGTATGTTCACCAGGACATCTCCGAAAGAAAAGAGTTGTGGCTGGTAGGTCATGGAGAGTGGCAAAAGGTGATGCTGGGGGACAATTGTGATGGCGGAAAGGAAATGGGTGACTAGGAGAGGGTAAAGGGACGGGGAGCGGAAGTAAAACCAAATTAGCACCATGCTGTCCAAATTGAGGTTGAAATGAGAGTCGTGGTGGGCGAGATTAGGTGCTGCATGGGAGTGTGATCAGTGGGTGGGTGTCGATGCAGGTCAGCTCAAATGGACAACTGAAAGAGAACCCCAACAGGCAGCATTGAAAATGTGCAGGACATTGAGATAACTGTGATACAGGAAGGATCCGTGTGTGTGGGATAATGCTTGCTTGAGGCTCCGAAAGGCCCTGCCACACATAGACTTCTCCCACTAGAATCACTCATGGGCTAGCTGCTCCCTCTGTGATAACAGAGGACGAGGTTGAGGGGATCACAGGCAAAGGAGACTCAGGGGGAGGGTCAGCCTCTGAGATTCCTGAGTGGATGATCCAGGGGTGTCCAGTTGCCGCTTCTCCTCCCTTTGGGTGCCTGCGGGCCCTGGCCTAACTTGTTGAGGGGAAGGAGCGCCTGGAAGAAGTTGAGATGTCCCTTTTCCCTCTCGTGTTGCCATTGCATGAACTCACCCATGGCTCCCATGATGGAGTGCGGGTCTGCATGCATCTTCACATTCTGCTGGCCCAGGGTCTCCAAGGCATTTGCCATCCTCCCCATGAATCCTTCATATGTGCACATGTGGGCACCACTTCATCAGAGGTCAGGTGGATACACTCCTCTGACTCGTGAGTCTCTCTGTGTGATGTTCCCCTGCCTTCTGCTGACTCTCCAGGATGAGTTGCAAGACCTAACCCAGAGATTCATCATCTGACTTGGACCTCACAGATGCCTCTTCCCTAGCAGTCCTCTGAATGCCAGGGAGCTTGGCTGAACCTGCCTCCTCCTGCTGCGGATATGTGTCTGTGTGGTAACAACCAGATTGTAAACCTGAACCTGCTCTGGATCTAGGTCCCACTGAAGTGTGTGTCTCTGCGCTTGTGGAGAGTGTGGGTAAGTGCAGTGACGTGTTTCCCAAGCTGCTTATTTCTAACTCTTCAATGGAGGAGGTGACCCCTTGGCTGGAGGTGAGGACCTGGATGCAGAGGGGTTGGCTAGCTGAGGATTTTGGTCGCTTGGCAGAGCTCCCTGTGAACCGAAGGAGAGATAGTTAGTGCATGGCAGCAGAGTCAAATGCAGGAGAGAGAGCACTCACAGTTGTGTTGAGAGAGGGACGATGTGGTGCAGGATCCTCATGTGGGTGTTCACCACCAACCTCACTGTCACCGCAGGCAGGGTTCATATCCTTGCCAGTCAGCATGATGGCACACTCTTCAAAGTGAGTGAGAGGACTAATGTGGGCCACCTCACCCACATGCTCCTTCTGTGATGACAGAGGACGCGGTTGAGGGGATCACTGACATGCCGATGTGAGCAGGCTTCTCCTGCATAGGAACAGATGGATGCGTGGCATTGTGTGGAATGTTTGTGTGGTGAGTAGAGCCCTGGATGGAATAAGGACACGAGATCGAGAGAGTATGAGCCTGACAGAGATGTGAGGGTG
Organism: Carcharodon carcharias; assembly: GCF_017639515.1. Taxonomy (NCBI): domain Eukaryota; kingdom Metazoa; phylum Chordata; class Chondrichthyes; order Lamniformes; family Lamnidae; genus Carcharodon; species Carcharodon carcharias. The sequence goes on along the minus strand of NC_054479.1, from coordinate 102,712,621 downwards.
TGTGTGAGAGTTAGTGGTGTAGTCCCTTAAGGTGTGAGATCCCTGTGGAAGTGTGATGGGTTTGTGAGTGTGTGAGTTGAGAGTGATGAGAAGAGTGAGTTACCCTGGTGGAATGGATGAGACCATTCATCCTTTGGCGGCACTCGGTGGCAGTTCTCTTTTGCTAGGCCTTGGCCTTGACCATTGCTGCCACTGCTTCCCATGCTGGAGTGATGATGCCAATGCCCCTCCTGTAGCCAGAGTGGGGGCGGAGGACATCACAGGTGGCCTCCACGGTGTCCAAAGGCACTCAAGGGATGCATCACTAAACCTGGGGGCTGCAATCTTTTTTGCCTTTCGGGGCCATCTTGTCTTCAGTTCAGCAGTCATGGGCTGGAAGCACTGTGATGTGGTGTGCGTGGCTGGACTTTAAATATGGCGCCCAGTGTGATGAAACAAAGAGGTGATGGCATGGCAGGCGAATGAGAGACTGCCTGCCATGGAAATGGTGTGTTTCTCAGGACTGCATAACTGACGCGGTGGGTTTGGGATGATACGACATGAAATGCCGTCATTGCAGCTGGCGGGTAAAACATCGTTTTACCCACCCGCTACCACACTTAGTGTAAATCTGGAACAACTCCGTCCATAGTCTGCTTGTGCCTGGTTCAGTGACATTGGCAGCTTGCAAACTTGGTGCTATCTCCTCATTTCAATGATTTCTTAGTGCATCTGAGCTGGCTGGCTGGATGTACAACAGGGGGCCTAACAGTGTGTGAGGCTTCTGTGTTTTGCAGCTAGCCTCCAACTCTTCAAGACAGTCTATTCCTCTTAAAGTGAAGCTAACTGAGTCAAAGGAGGCTGCAGCTGGCTGTCAATATTGCAATTGGAGACTAGTCAAATGCAGCACCAGGGCAGAGAGAGAGCTCCACGGTTCATGACAAGGAGGTTGAATGGAGGGGAGATGTTATGTTTCCACAGAACACTAGGAATGCCCTTCCAACACAATGGGAGCAGATGTTAGCGGGTCAATGCAAGGAGTCTGGCACTGAGGATAGGGCAGTGTTATCTAGTTGAAGTTTAATAACCTCACCTGGGTGGTCAATGCATTTGCAATGCAATGAATGCATCTTCCATGGCATCTCAAGCCCACTTTAGTACCAACCTCTCATGCTGCTCAATGCACCGTACCCTTATCACTTGTCTCGAAATGGTCGCAGGTACTTGGGGCTGATGCCTAACCTTCAGGTATTCTACTTCACCCTCATGCTAAGAGTCTTGCACTTACCTATCAAGGCTTCTACATACTTCCAGCTATTCAGGCATGGCAAGCACATCATTCAAATACAATGCAACACAATCACTGACATTCTGCCTCTTGTTTTGTAGGACAAGATGCCCTATAATTGCAGAGAGCAGCTGACCACTGGGGGCTAGGCCCACCTTTATCCCCTGAGCCTGACAGAGGCGGTGGTACTCCTTAACATGGGGCCAGCTGTGAGTCAGAACACACTTGGTGCTGTAACTAGACAAGGGCCAAAGGAAAGTTTATGCTCTAGCTCACCAAAGGTCAGCCAGCCAGCCTAGACATCTGCCACCCATGCCAAGGTGCAGCCTGAAGTCAGACCTCAAAGCCCAGAGCTGCTGGCTGGCATCCTCCAAGACCATCTGTATCTGGCTCCCATTAACAGTCAGCAGCCTTCCACCAGCCAAACTGCAGCCACTGGGGTGGCACTTCATAGGTACACTAGAACAGGCAAAGGCACATGGAAGACAGGCACTGAGGGAATGCACAAGGGTGGATGGTTCTGTTTTGTTTGTTTAATTGGATCCCAGGAATAAAAATCAATTGCAACATGTCCAGTTTTCAATGGAAATTGGTACTGTTTCAAGTTGGCCAGTTCGAATGCCAGTCTCAGTTGACCAATTTGAACTGGTTCCAGTTGACCAGTTGAACTGTCTCTGTATTGTTGGATAAAGATGTTAAGGAAAAGATTTTTGTTGGTGGCTTTTATTGTCGGGTGTTGGCCAAGGGGATCCTGTGAATAGGTGTCTTTGATGGAAGTTATGATGGATCCATGATGACAATGGAATGTTCCCCTTAAGGGAAATGGAATTTGGCTAACCATCCAGAGTGACGGAGCCCAGGATGCAAGCTTGTTGCCTTCTCCTCCTAAAATGGCTTCTGGATTCTTGGTGGCAATGGTTGCACCCTCATGATGGTGATGCTGTGAAGGACGCAGCAGGCCACTGCAAGCTTGGACACGTGTGCCGGTGTGTACTGAAGAGCTCCCCGTTAGCAATTCAGGCATCAGAAGCATTGTTTCAACATGCTGATGATCTGCTCTGATATTCCTGGTGGCTCCGTGGCTCTCATTATACACACATTGTCCTCATGTGGCTGGGTGGTGGAGGGGAGTCATGAACCATATATGCAGGGGTAGCCTTTGTCCCTGAGCATCCACTCTCTGGATGTTCTTGGGGGCATAAAGAGGTCGGGAACTGCAGACTATCTCAGAATGAATTCATTGAGGCTGCAGCCAGGATAGTGGGCTATCACTGATATGATGTACTACACAAGGTGCTCCATCCACTGAACACTATTTGAGTGGTAGCTCTTACGTTTCCTATACCTCTCTCCACTGACCTGGGATGCCCACAGAACCACATGCGTGTAGCTTATGGTGCCCAGTACTATTGGGAATCCATCCTGGCAAAGCCACATACCTTAATTCTCATCCTGCTTCTCTCTTCTGAGGGGAAAATGTTGCTTTCATCTCAGCTGGCATGGATGGCCTTGTTACCTCCTGGATACATTGTTGAATGATGAACTGGAAAATGTTGCATATGTCATCCACTCCTGTCTGGAAAGATCTGGGCACAAAGAAGTTCAATGTGACTGTGACTTTTATGGCCACTGGCAGCACTGCCTTGAGGGCACTTATGGTTGGGTGTGACCTCTCAATCATTACAATTATAAGTGTAGTTGACTGAAATGTTCTTCCTTCTCTTCTCTTCCACCACTTATCATGATTTTTCCTTCTTTTCTGCTATCCCCCTGTTGCTGGGATGTAACGGGTAAGGAAGACATAAACTGTTCATACAATACTTGCGATTAAGAAAACAAAAACAGAATTACCTGGAAAAACTCAGCAGGTCTGGCAGCATCGGCGGAGAAGAAAAGAGTTGACGTTTCGAGTCCTCATGACCCTTCGACAGAACTGATTAAGAAGACAGAGAAGTGTTGGGAGATGGTCGCCAGATTATCTGGTGATTATCACATTTCTGTTTGTGGGAGCTTGCTGTGTGCAAATTTGTTGCTGTGTTTCCTACATGGCCAATGTGTAGATGTGCACCTACTAACTTGGCACCTGCATTCCCTTAGCAACTTCGCCATCTGCTGTGAGAAGAACAGTGCTCAGTAGTGTGAACAGTATTGTGTCAGCTGTGGCTCAGTTGGTAGTACCTTGTCTCTGAGTTAGAAGGTTGTGGGTTTGTCCCAATCCAGGACTTGAACACAAAATTTAGGTTAACATTCTAGTACAATACTGGAGGATTGCTCACTGTTGAATGTGCTGCCCTTTGAATGAGCCATTAAATTGAGGCCCCATTTGCTTTCTAGTAGCACACAGAACAGAGAATAGTCAACAGAAACACATAATCAAACACCAAACAGTTAAACAATTGAGTACTACGGAGGACACCAGAGGTAACAGTGCAGGAGTGGGAATAGAAGCCATTGCTGCTGTTTCTTAGGCTATGAATAAGAATGGAACGGAAGTAGGCAAATGCAGTCCTGACCAACTGGATGAAGCATTGGAGGGGGATTGTGTGGTCATCTCTGTGGAAGTCTGTAAACAGGTCAAGAAGCATGAGGGGTTGATAGTTTACCTTTGTCACAATCACATAAGCACAAAAAGTATGAAATTAATTCTGATGTTATTTAATGGATATAGTCTCCCGCCTGTTCCCGCCACCTCTATTTAAGGCTGGGAATTCTGTTTGGGGTCAGGACCCCGATATTGTGATCAAACGCAGGTGTCGACCCTGCACTGTGTTGGGAATAGTCACCCAATAATGATATTTGCAGGATTGACCAATTAATGGCCAAAGGGCATACTCACCATCCAATTAAGCATGGCAGGTGGGTCGTAAGACAATGACACATCTACAGCTCTGAGATGGGAGCAGTCAATTCCAAAATAGATAGAGAGGGCACCTCAGGATGGAGGCTGATCAAGTAATAAAATTTAAATTGAAAGAGGCCACAAAAAAAAGGCTTGGCTGTGATGGTGGAGGGGCACCGCTGGATGGCCAGCAGCCTCAGTTGTGTCCTCATTGACATGATGAGTACAAGGGATGTCTCTATTGGGTTGAAGCATGGTCTCCCACCACACCACTTCACTATTTCTGCCAGGATGCCACCTCATTTAACTGGCTGAGTTTTGGCTGCAGTGTAGAATTTGCTTGCTGACTGGAAAATTCAGCATGGTAAAGAGGCCTTATTGGTCCCTGAACTGGCCTAATTGTTTAACAGCAACTTGCAGGTGAATTGCCATCTTGCCTCTTACCTGGTTTTTTTAAAAAATGGCTCCAGGTCAGAACCATGCTGGCAAATTGCCACGACGGCTGGGGTACAGAAATTCCGTGCCCAACTCCCTCCAGTCTCGCCCCCGACGAACCTCAGAAATTCAGCCCTTAATATCAGTATGATAGTTAATAAAATTTGAGCCGTGGATGCAGTTTGGGGAAGGTTAATTCAGAAACCTCATATGAGTAACTACAGGTAATGCTGTGAATTGGACAATTGATAGAAAATAGTTCTGTGCCAATGTGTGGAAAGCAAATTGGAGTTGTGTAACTAAGATGCCATATTTTTAAACAAAACTTGGCAAGACATTATATTGCTCTTACTTCACCTTATAAAAAAGAACTGTGCAGAATTAAGTTGCTAAAAGGGTGTTTCAGAATCCAAAGGGTTAAATTCACCATCAAAGGGAAAATGCTCAGCAAATAACTGCTTAACTGCTTTCAACTTCCTTATTCTATTCAAATGAGCCTGAGGAGCAGAGCTATATAAATGGACTAGAGAAGAAGACTCTGTATTGGCGAGAATAATTCATGAGGATGACCATAGTGCCTACTCAAGTCCCAAGCTAATACAATGGAAAAGCTTGTATTAGTTGCCCTCTGGGCTGTGTCTTTGTGCAAAGGTAAGTACATCTCACACACTATAAAGTATCTATGATTTAGCAGTGATATAGCTTCTCTATGTTTTTTGATTTATGTCAACAGTTATTATGTGATATGAAATAAAATAATATTATCATAAAGATGTTATTCTTTAACAAGTTTGACAATTAATTTGAATAAAAAATTTGGGTCACTAGTGGAGAGTAGGAATTCCAGTGGGTGATTCCCATTGCACCAGCCCCAGTCCTTTCGTTTGGCAAACTACAAGGAGCTGACACAATAACTAACTGCCCTGACCCTCACAGGAGATACCAGCTTAAATCACAATGGACAGTATCATTGGGTCCTATGCCAATTCCTCCCACTGAAAGTTTTCACGCATCCCAAATCCTCCGGAAAGTTTATGGATTTTCTGGATCCACATCTGCAGTTGGGTCTCAGCACTCCTGGAGGCAGGAATGACCCAATTTACTTAAAGCGCTGGTACCAAAGTCAGGACTTTAGAATTTAAAACCCTCCTAAATAATTCATTTTCTTCAAGGTGAGTCCTTGCAATGAACTGTTGCACAATGAACTGTAGAAATTCTATGATGTTTAAGATGAATGATTCTTTAACTTGGGACTTTTGTTGAAAATGTGTAAAATCCCAGTGGCTTTCATTGTGCAGGTAAAGGGGGCTGAAAGCAAAAGCAGTATAATCTGTGGAAAAAAAATGACAGATTCTTCTTACTTTTGATTGCATGAGAGAAACTGTGTATGTTTCCTCCATTAAGGTAATGAATCCAATACCAGTGCGTTTTTAAGAATGCATAAATTGGGTGGAATCATCCCGGATTTGCACTAAGTGTGGTAGTGGGAGGGAAGAAAGTTGTTTTACCTGTTGGACGCAATGGCGAGTTTTCGCACCCTATCGTCTCCTTCCTGGTGTGTCCTCCCTCATTAATAACGCATTCACAGGAAATGTGCTGGATCGCTGGCGGGTGGGCTCGGATTTGCTCACCATGCTGTGACATCAGTGCTTCCTTGCTTTGGACGTCATATTTAAAGCGCACCAGAGTGCAGCCAACATCATGGGCTGAATTTTACATCCTGTGGGGTGGTCCACCCGATTGGGCGTAAAATTGTGCGAGAAAATGTCAGGCGAATATCCCCACGTCATCGTGCACTCGCACGATATTTCGCTTGGCGGGCGCGCACAAAAGTTGAAAGAAATTGTCTCTGACTTTTACATGGCCTATTCAACCTTATGGTTAGTGGATGGGAGACCCGGCCTGGCGGCCTATGCATTTTTCATCAAATCTCATTCAAGGGCGGGATGAAATTTCTGTTATGAAATAAAATTAAAATAAATATCTAAGTACAGAATTTTTATCAGCTATATTTTCAGGTGATTGAATGTGATGCATGGACATTTTTTTGCAGCTTTTAAAACCTTTATTTTAGCATTTTGAGGTCTGCAGCTCCCTGAGGCAGCTGTCTGCCTTCAGGGAGCTTTCTTGTAGCGCTCAACTGGGCCTGTGGAAACATCATCGCCCACCCTCTTCCCGCCCCCCCATGCCAGCAGCACCAAGCTCTTCAGCACACGTTTCATGCTGGTTAGCTGTTGAGTAGCCAGCTAGTGTGAAATCACGGTCGGGGACCGATTGTGGTCGAGGGCTCGTTGCCCACCAAAGGTAAAATTCAGGCCCATGTCTACTGACCAGGACAGCTCCAGGTGACAGATGGCCCCAAAAGCAAAGAAGACAGCAGCCCCCGTATTTAGTGACGCCTCTCTGCGGTGCCTGCCGGATGCAGGGAAGGCCACCACGATGTCCTCTACCCCTGCTCTGGCCGCTGGAGGTCTACCAGATTCAATAATCGAGCCTGGGAGGCGGTGGTAGTGGTGGTCAGCGCCACTGGAGCACAGAGGAGGTCAGCCATCCAGTGCAGGAAGAGGATGAACGATCTCATCTGTTCCACCAGGGTAAGTCAACCACTTCATCACACTCAACTCACACACTTCCAAACTCATCACACATCCACAGGGATCTCACACCTCAAGGGATAGCACTACTAACTCTCACACACACTCGCACATCTCCATTAGGATCTTTTGTCCTCTGGAGCTCCTGCCCTCATCTTGTCCATGGCTCCGCTCACCACACAAACATTCATGCAGTGCCATGCATCCTGCTCACACTCTCTCCATCTCTTTTCATGCAGGAGAAGCTGGCTCACAACAGCAGGGAGAGGTCCCAACAAGGGGTGGAGTGGCCCACATTAGGCCCCTCACTTACTTTGAGCGTGCCATCACGCTGACTGGTGAGGACGTGGACCCTGCCTGTGGCAATGGTGAGATCGGCAGTGAACATTCTCGTGAGGATCCTGCACCACATCATCCCCCTCTCAATGCAATTGTGAGTGCTCTCCCTCCTGTTTTTGATTCTGCTGCCATGCACTAATTATCTCTACTTTGGTTCACAGGGAGCTCAGCTGAGTTTCTGATGCCCTTAGCCAGCCAGTCCCTCGGCTCCATCTAGGTCCTCACTTCCAGCCAAGACGACACCTCCACCATTGAAGAGCTGGAAATAAGCAGCCTGGAACTCCCATCACAGTGCTTACCCACACCATCCACCAGCACAGAGATGCAGACTTGCCTAGATCTAGAGCAGGCTCGGGTTCACAATCTGGTGGTTACCGCACGAACACATGTCCACAGCAGGAGGAGGCAGGTTCAGCCGAGTTCCCCAGCACTCAGAGGACTGCTGGGCAAGAGGCATCTGTGAGATCTGAGTCAGATGACAAGCATCTGGATTTGTCCTTCCAACTCATCCTGGAGAATCAGCAAAAGTTGGGGTGATCATCATGCAGAGATGTTGGAAGCCCTCAACAGAGTGTGTTTGCCTGCTCTCTAATGAAGTGGTGCCCACATGTGCACGTATGGAGATCTCCATGTGAAGGGTGGCGGATGTCATGGAAACCCTGGTCCAGCAGAACGCAGAGATGCACGCAGATCTGCACTCCATCATGGAAGCAATGGATGAGTTCCTGCAGTGGCAATGTGAGAGGGAAATGGGGCACCTCAACACACCTCCAGGTGCTCCTTCCTCTCAAGGAGTCATGCTGAGGCCCTTGGGCACCCGAAGGGAGGACAACCTGCAGCTGGACACTCTTGTCATCCGCTCAGGAATCTCAGAGGCTGTTTGCTCCCTCCGAGTCCCCTTTGCCTGTGACTCCCTCAACCTCATCCAGTGTCACCAGAGGGAGCAGCTGGCCCATAGGAGGACAGCTAAAGCAAGCTGGGACTCTCAAGGCTTTGGTTCTCAAGAGGACACACGCCAAAGTTATTAAAGGCAAAAAGGCCAATCATTGCACAGGCTGTCTCCATCCCTGCTGTGGATGTGAGGGCAGCACCTACAAGAACTGGTAGGCTAGAAAAGTTAAGAAATGCTGATCACAAGTGGTCGCATGGGTGAACACTTTTTGTCACTTTACAATCTGAAAATATGTTCAGTTTCACTGCATGATGTGTAATGTTGTCTTTCAGCTTCATTGACAGGCTTCGTGAATCCTTCCACTGCATCCCTCCCCGCTAGCAGTTCAGCTGCACACAGCTGGACCATGAGTGATTCTGGAGGGAGAAGTGTGTTTGTAGCAGGGCCTCTTGGAGCCTCATGCAAGCACTCTCCCATGCATGCGAAGCCTTCATCCATCACACTCATCTCAATGTCCTGAGCATTTTCAATGCTGCCTGTTGGAGTTCCTTTTCAGTTGTCTATCTGAACTGACCTGCATCTTCGCCCACCCACTGACTGCACCTCCATGCAGCACCTGTGCCCAATCAACACAAGGCTCCACTCACTTTCAATTTTGACAACCAAGGTCATAGTGAAGTTTTGGATCAGATCCCCCTTCCTTTCCCCTCACCCAGTCACCCATGTCCTTTCCCCATCACTGTCACCCTCCGGCATTACTTTTCACCTCCTCACTGTTACCTACTAACCTGAAACCTTGTCCTTCCTGGAAGTCCAGGTGAACGTGTACATTCCCTACCTTCCTGAGAATTCCACCCCCATCCACATTGACCTCCCCAACTTTCTCCTTCCACCCTCAGGATCCGTGTCTGCCTCTGAGTTCCCACCAACCACTCTCGCCATCCCTTCTACTGTTGCCTTTGCACCCTCACCATCCCACCCTACTGGCTCCCTCTGCCCCTTCTCATACTCATCATCCTCTCCTACCATGCCCACCCTCAGTTCACTCCCAGGAGGCTGTCATTGATTCCACAGACCCCTCCCTGCACATTCACCTGGACATTTCACCTGTTCCTTACTCTCTCCTCCACCTTACTCCCTCCTGCACCCTTACTCCTTCCTCCCGCTAGACACAATCCCCCCTCTGAACCCTCTCCTATCTCTGGATACCTTCCCCCCTCCGAACCCTCTCTGAACGCCCTCCTATCCCAGGACACCTTCCCCCCTCTGAACTCCCTTTTCCCCCCGCATACATTCCTCCCTCCGAACTCCTTCCTTCTCCCATACTCCCTCTTCCCCTCACCAACGTCTCCAACCCCAACACCTTTGTTTCCCTCCCTCAACCTCACCAATTCCCTGACACCTTCATTCCCCCTGCCAAATTCACCCAACCCCGGTACACATTCCCCTCTCAGTCACATATAGGCCTTCTTCTCCCACAGTTACCTGCCCCCCCCCACCACCCCCACCTCCTCCCCAGTACACCTTCCTCTCCCACCACCCCTACCCTCGCCGATCATCTGTAGAAGCCTATGGCCAAGACCAAGATGTTCCAAAGCAGACCTGAAGCATCAATGGAGACCTCCCACCTTCCGAGAGCTGCTTCACGGCAGAGCCATGTCTATGAGAATCTACCTATCATGCGATACATATGTTCCTCCAGGGTCCGGTAGCTGTAGGGTTCCAGCATCACCTGCTTCTGAGATGTCTGCAATCTGAGCAAGACCCTATTTCTGCAAGTCTCTCTTGTCCAGGCACATTCTGGGCTGGTGTGTTTTCCCACCGACGTAGTGATGAATCAGGGATGCGTGGATGATTCAGGTCAGACCTTACTTCGCATCACATTGCCGGATGCAAATTGGGTTCACGTCGGCCTCCAGTGGGATTTGCTTTCCGCCATGGCAAACAGCATCGGATGATTCGGCTGTCTTTTCATGCTGGCGTGAAACCGATTTATGCCCTTTATGCCAAATTGTCCCCTCTGCCCACCATGGCACCTGCCACCAATGGGACTGGACGATTCCCCTTGTTGTCTTCAATGCCACCCAAGGATATACATTCCTTCAGTATAATGTACTTTTCATCTTAAGGTAAATTTGAGAATTAAACTCATACCTCAGTATGTTAGTACCATAGACCATAAGGCATTGACAGCACAGTTGGAACAATTCAACCTATTGTGAATGTGCTGGCACTTTGATAGAAGAACCCAAAGCTGCTCTCTGATGTTCTACCAATAATCCTGTAATCTCTGCTTCAAATATTTATCCAGTTTTTCTTTAAAGCATTGAATGGCATCTGCCTCAACCACTCCCTGTGGTAAAACATACCAGGATCCAAGAATACTGAAATTTCTCCTAATTTTTTTCTTCACTCTTTTATCATCTAATTAAATACAGTATCAAAAAATGACTTGAAAAATTAAAGCTTGTCTGTGAGCTATTTATGATGAAGCTATTCAAAGAAGCCTTTTTTGATAGGAGAGAGTGCCCAGAAGCATTATAGTTAAACTTTCTCGATTGGCATCTCAGACTAAAAATAGCCTACCATTTGTTAGTACACTGTCCAATTCTCATTTCATACATAGTTCATATAAGAGCAAAGTTATTTTGGATTGTATCAATCAGCTTATAAGCTGAACCTGAGGAGCCATGTGTTACTATTGCTATTGAAAGATGAAAATACATTCATCACAATCCAGTGCTGGTTTCCTCTGATAAAGCAGCATCTCTAAATCAATAGTTCACTTGGCACATTGAGGAAAGTTCATATGTTGGAATGGAATTTTGACTTAACAAATTTTGGCTGTAATTCAATTTTTTTTAACACTAGTGTGTGGTGGAATGTAATCTTCATCAATTACAGTAAGGCTTAGCTATCAAAATAACTACCTTTCCTAATTCCTTAATTGAGTATGAAATTTTACAGTTCAATAAAAGGAGCAACAGTCTGGAACAATACCTTGTTGAGCCTAATTGACAATTTATTTCAATTTACTATCAATCCCCTTGAAGCCTAACACCTGAGGCACTGGCTCCCATTTTCTCCGTTCTGACCCACCCTTTGATTTGTGTCCTGATAACAGATCCAGTAATGCTATGCAATTCTTGTAGTCATAGCTAAATATGTGATCATTACTTAAATGCCTGGATAGAATAGTAAGAATAGCAGTTTCTTTAACACATTTGTTTTCAATTTTTTTATCTTCTCTAAAAACATTCGATACTTGCTTTGCATCAAAGCGTTCTTCACTTCCTGATATCTGCAAGAGCAACTTGCATTTATATAGTGTCTTTAATATAGTAAAACACCCCAAAGCACTTCACAGGAGTGTTATCAAACAGAATTTGACACTGAGCCACATAAGGAGATTTTAGAACAGGTTGTCAAAGGTTTCACCAATGAGGTAGGTTTTAAGGAGTAAACTAAAGGAGCAGAAAGACGTAGAGACACTCCAGGATGGAATTCCAGAGCTTTGGGCCTTGGCAGCTGAAGGCAACTAATGGTGGACCAACGGAAATCAGGAATGAGCAAGAGGCCCAAATTGGAGGGCACAGGGTTCTTAGAGGGTTGTTGCACTGGAGGAACTTTCAGAGATAAGATATTGATATCATCCCTCTAAGTTTTAAGAAAAATATCTTCTTTTCATTTGCATATGCTGCAGAAAGTGCAGAAAGCCTATGCTTTTTCTAAAAAATTTGGAAGGCAGCCAAGCTGGCCAAAGATAATAAGCCAGCTTTTGGATTACGTTAAACAGCATGAATGATTACATAATATTTGTTAAATGTACATGAATGCATGAAACACAAAGGGGCACTCAGCCCATCAAGATTGTGCAATTCCCCCATGTGGGATGCTATTACTTACTTTGAAAAGGGATAGTTCTGTGTCAATTAATTAAGCAAGTTGCAAAATATCTATCCATTCCTCAATCCCACTCCCTTCTTGTTTCTGTTACAGCATCACTAGAGCATTTGTTAAAATTTGAGATTAATAGAATCAATGAAGTGGTAACCCAATGATAGTTCCTTAGAATTTGTTCGCCTGTAAAAAGGGACAACGCTCCACATTTATCTAGTAAAATGCATAAATAACTGCTGACTTTGCAAATCCCAGATTGTGTGGGCGGCGGTCCAGGGGGCCAGCATGCCATGCAGGCCTAGAGGCCCTCCCTGCCTGTGTAGGTGTAGTGGCAGGGGTTCTACTTTGCCCCCCACCAACCTCCACTCACACACCCCCCTGCCCCCACCAGTGGGGCCCAGATGCAAAGATCTTTTTAAAGTTAAACTTTGAAATCATTGGAAAGAGGGCACTACCATTGCTCCTGCTTTTGCTTCTGCTTTGGTTTTGTTGGCATCACAGATTAACATGCATTTTCCACCAATATTATATGGTTAGTGCTAGTTAACCAGACGTGACCTGTTGCTATGGTAGTCCCAATAATGAAAAAATAATAGATGGAAATAATCTAGAGAATTTCAAGTGACGGGGCTGTGACTATTTCCTTTGGCAGCTTGTTCCATTGTGGTATTGTCCTTGGGAAGAAAGATTGTTGATGGTTTTCAAATGAAAACAAATGGTTTTCAGCCTGTGTTTTGTCTTTGCTGGGGAACTTAATCTGGAGGGGAAATTTAACTCTGGAAAGCTGGCCTTTTAATGAGCATGCAAGACATGTTAATGCATGCAAAAGGCTACCTGACATTGTTTATCCTCCTGTTGGGAAACTGATTTTTGGACTCATGCCAAACTAAGTTTTCCCCACCCATTAAGCTTCATGCTGCAGGTGGGACCGGAAGTTTTCTTTTATTCATTCAGGGGATGTGGGCGTTGATGTCTAGGCCAGCATTTATTGCCCATCCCTAATTGCCCTTGAGAAGGTGGTGATGAGCTGGTGGTGAGGGAACAGCGATATATTTCCAAGTCAGGATGGGTTGTGGCTTGGAGGGGAACTTCCAGGTGGTGGTGTTCCTATCTATCTGCTGCCCTTGTCCTTTTAGATGGTAGTGGTCGTGGGTTTGGAAAGTGCTGTCTAAGGAGTTTTGGTGAGTTGCTGCAGTGCATCTTGTAGATGGTACACACTGCTGCCACTGTGCATCAACAGTGGAGGGAGTGAGCGTTTTTGGATGGGGTGCCAATCCAGTGGGCTGCATTCTCCTGGATGGTGTCGAGCTTCTTGAGTGTTGTTGGAGCTGCACTCATCCAGGCAAGTGGAGATTATTCCATTGTGCTCCTGACTTGTGCCTTGTAGGTGGTGGACAGGATTTGAGGAGTCAGGAAATGAGTTATTTGCTGCAGGATTCCTAGCCTCTGACCTGCTCTTGTAGCTACAGTATTTATATGGTTAGTCCAGTTCAGTTTCTGGTTAATAGTAACCCCCAGGATGTTGATAGTGGGGGATTCAGAAATGGTTATGCAATTGAATGTCAAGGGGCAATGGTTAGATTCTCTCTTATTGGAGATAGTCACTGCCTGGCACTTGTGTGGCATGTATGTTACTTGCCACTTGTCAGCCCAAGCCTGGATATGATTTAGGCCTTGTTGCATTTGGACCTGGACTGCTTCAGTGTCTGAGGAGTTGCAAATAGTGCTGAACATTGTGCAATCATCAGCCAACATCCCTACTTCTGACCTTCACGTAACCCAAACTGAGTGTCATTGAGCAGGTTATTGCTAAGCACCTGCATTTGATAGCACTGTTAATAACCCCTTCCATCAACAGTGGAAAGAATCCACATAATCTTTTGTTGCTTTGTTGAGAAATTTCTTTACTTTCATCTGGCAGGTTTTGAATTCCTTCCAGTCCTTCTTGTTCCCAGACATCTTAGCCTTGTTGTAAAGTTGCTGTTCCTTTCTGCATAGCTTATGGTGTTCTCTCTGGAACCATGGGAGGTTTCTTCTGTTGGATGAAAATTTGGAAGGTACATATTTATCCTTGGCTTCTGTCAAGGCATTTTGCAGTTGATCCCATTTTCCTTGCACTGACAATGAGGTTTAAAAAAAGGTAACAATTACTAAAATTCTGAAGATGAATTTTAATTTTTTCCTTGTCAGCTTTTTTTCTAATAAAGATTTTCCTCTCGGCCATTTCCTTATATTAATATGAGTGATGCAGCTCAGATACGATTACTGAGTGATCACTAATTCCTGGCTCCAAAGGCGTTTGTGAATAATCTTGTATTGTTCGTGAGCATGAGGCCCAGGAGATAATTCCCTCTTGTTGGTTCTTCAACCAGCTGTTTCACACCACTATCAACAATCATATCTAAAAGATCTTCATCAGTCTTTCCACAAGTGTAGTGATTTAGGATAGTGTCTCCTGCAATCCAGTTAACATTGGGTTGATTAAAGTCTTCTCTTATTATGATGTCAGCATTTGGAGTCTGACTTTGGTTCCTTTTCAATGTTTTGTTGAGCTCCTCAATTATACCTTTCTCATCATCTTTGAGTTTATAGATTGTTCCTATAATGACTGTACATCTCCCTTGGATTTCTAGTTGATTCCATAATATTCCACTACTCTCATTACTACTAAGATCCTTCTGCTCTGTTATGACAAGTAGATTTTGAAGTACCCTCTCACTTACCTGCCATGGCATACTGCTGCTGCTTTCAAACTGGAGGGCTACTGATTGGCCCTCCAGCTTTGGTAGCTTGCTTGCTGGCCATTAATTGACTGGTCTGTTTTCCAAACCATGTGAGCTTCTGATCCAAATTTGAACCTGATGACAAGGTTCAGGAGCCCACAGGGAAATCCTGCCCAACATTTTAGTTTGAAGATGTTTCATCAGAAATTGGGAACTGATGAAAGGTTATTGACCTGAAACATTGGGCTGGATTTTGTACTCACTGGCATATGAATGGCAGTACCTGTTCATTTCACTTAGACTTTCCCACAGAGTTTCTATAAGGTTTTGCATACTTAAAAGTAATTAGAGAGCCATTGCAGCATTGTGCCCTCTCCAGGGAATTTGGGATCTGTGTGAATAGGGCACAAAACTGGGTATCTCCCTAAGCAATTAGGTTGAAACATCCTTAATAAACAATGCAGAGTCCGATCTAGCATGTATCATGTAGAATTCAATGTCAAATCATGTACAGAATGTGAAATAATGAGCAGGAAAGAAAGATGGGATTAATAGAGGTAGATAAAACAGACAAAAAGAAAGGTTAAAAATCAAATAAATTTCAAACAATGATTAAAAGCAGAAGGAATAAAACTCCACATTGTAAAAATTATTGGTGCTAGAAACGTTGTTTGGCAATAAATAAGACATTTTGCATTATACTATGTTTAATCATACTGGAATGTTGGTCTTTATTGCAAAGGGAATTGAGTACATAAGTCAAGACATTTTGTTACACTTCTACAGGGCATTGGTGAGACCACATCCAGAATACAGTGTACGGTTTGTTATCTATGAAAGGATATAATTGCATTAGAAGCTTCACTCAGCTGATTCCTGAGATGAAAGAGTCATCTTATGTAGGGGCTCCCCTTATCCCTCAGGGACCTGCCCCACACTCAAGTTTGTGACACCAGATTCACAAGTGTATGGCTTGAACAGAATGACCAGCGAGACAAATTTCTTCTGATAATTCATAATTGCTTTACTGAATCACCCACAACCCCACAGTACAAAACCACAAAATTTAAAACAACCCATTCCCAGTACCTGACACAAAGTCACCATGACTTGGGCTTGAACTTACAAAAATGCTAACTCCGCACAAAGTCCCCACAACTCGCTTTAAACTTACAAAAACACAGGTAAAACACCACGTCTTGCCCTGAAACCATAAGAAAAAACCGTCAGACCAATATCACCAAGAAATGGCTGAAACACGTTACAAGTGTAAGGAACATATAATTTTATTTTTCTTTATTTTTGTGGGACTGTGGGTTTAAAAATTGGACTGTGGCTTTAAAACCTACCATGGCAACAGTTGAAAGGCATGTTCACTGGAACAGGATGAAGAATATATAATGTTGCTACCTCCTGGAACAGGGTGTGCCAGGTTGGACAAAATGGTGCCAGCAAGGGGTCCTGAACTAAGGGGTACTGCCTAGCAACAACATTTTAATTGGGTCCTGATCAGGTGACCAAGGTTTTGTGTATTAGCAATGAGCAGAGAGAACCTAGCCTACAAAGTGAGCACACCTAAAACCTCTCTCTTCTATGTGTGTAAGATTCTAGTAAATCTACAAGGCTAGCTAGCTGGCATTTTCTTCATGACCAGGATGTTTCTCTTGTCGGGTGGGCTTGGCGAGGGCGAATGGGGACAAAATAAGGCCCGCCCAGCATGAAAAGCGCGCTGCAGCACTCAGTACTGCCTGAGTGGGAGGGAGGAGGGCGAGTGTGTAAGTTTGTGTATGCATGCAGTTGTGTACAGCAAAAGCTGAAATGATGAAAATTTTAAAAAATAAAGAATTTTAAATTGTTACAAACACATCCCTTCATGTGACTCTATCACATGAGGGGGGACATGTTAGAAATTAGTTTGAAATTTTAAAAAAATTTTTCATGATAGAGGAAAACCTTATCCTACCCATGGATGAGGTTTCGTGAAAAATCCAAAGGCCAGTTGGCCTTTTTGCCTGCCGCCAACCATAAGGTTGGGTGGGCAGCGGAAAATTTAATTCAATTATATTTTTAATGGCCTTAATAGGACACTTGCCCAATGTCATCATGCATCCTTTTATGCTCGTTCGGGTCGGGTGCATGCCCAGTTGACGAGCAGAAATTTCTGCCCCATATCTCTGTAACTGCTCTCTATAAAAAAACCCCTGTAAAGAGGAAACGGAGAAAATCACCAGTACAGTCATTGAAAAGCAAGTTTTCAACCAGTGAACCACAGACTGAAAGTGCTGGAAGACCATCTCATGTCATTAACAACGAACTGCAAGGGATTTGGAAGACATCAATCAAAATCAACACATTTAATCTTGTACTCCGGATTGGTGCTTTGAAGTGTTTTATCTGACCTTAAAAATCAATGTTTTGTATGTCTTATGTGTGTGTGTGTGTGTGTTTGTGTATAGGGGTTAAGAGGGGTAGAGTTTAAGTTATAGAGTTAAAAGTTAGCAGTTTATATTTCTTTCTTTTGCCAGTTATTTACTTGTTAAGTTTACAAACCTGGTGCTCGTATTCTGCTAACCTAAATTAAACAATTAGGTAGAATTAGGCAATTTGGTGGTCTAATCAAACTTTTTACATTTGTCTCGGCTTGGGGAGCAGTGGGGCTTGATATTACAGTGCATTATCCCCAATGAATCATGACAAAGTTTGGGGGCTCGAGCCTGGGATATTTTGGAACAAAAGACAACGATAATTTGAGAGTAGATTTAATAAGTAATAAAAGCTAAAAGGAAGCACTAGGTTTGTACTATCAAAAATAAAATGGCACTGGAAACTGCTAAAACTTTCCTGCAAGTGGAAAAGATATCCCTGACAATTTTACAAGGGATCCCAAAAACCAGGCTAATTGAATTGGCAAGTAAATTAAGAGCAGGATTGTCTGCCAAAACTAGGAAGACAGAGATAATCCCAGAGAGAGCACAGCATTTAAAACCGGAAGGAATACCTGAGAGACCGAGTTCTCCATGGGTTGGTTCATTGGAATGAGCTCAAGTTCAGTTGCAAAGAAAAAAAATGGAATTAGAGGCAGCAGAAAAGGGAAGAGAAAAGGTATTCCAAAGGGGTGAGCCAGAAATGCAAGAGAGAGAAAGAAAACGAGAAATGGCAATGTGAAACTTGATCTCCAGAGGGAATTAGAAATGGCAAGGTTAGAAAAGGAGGAAAGAGATAAAGAGAGAGACAGTGAATTTCAGCTTAAAATGCTGGCAATTAAAAAAGAGACACCAGTAGATGAGGCAGGATTTATCTCCAGATTGTAATCGGTGTTTTGTATGTCTCATGTGTGGAGATGTTTAAATTTGTACAAGCTCTTCCAAAATTTGAAGAAAGAGATGTTGAAGCATTCTTTATTTCATTGAGAAGATAGCTAAATAGATGAATTGCCCATGCAGAGCAAATTGACAGTTAGAGCATAGGATATTTATGATTCACTGTCAAAGGAGGTTTCTAGGGATTATGATATAGTGAAAATGGACATTTTGTGTGCATATGAATTGGTCCCTAAAGCATACAGACAAAATTTCAAAATTTAAGGAAACAGCCTGGGCAAATTTACATTGAATTTGAAAGATTTAAAAAAAGTAGTTTTGACAGGGGGATATGAGAATTAAGAGTTCAACTACCTTTGAAGCTTACAGAGAGATCATTCTCTTAGAAGAGTTTAAAAACTCTCTACCTTCTGGAATAAGAATGCATGTGGAAGACCAAAGATTTGCAATTGCCAGACAGACAGCAGTAATGGCTGACAATTATGAGCTGATCCACAAAACCAAACCTTTTTTCTATCAACCCCATAAATTTGAATAGGATAGAAAGTGGGAGAGTGAAAGGAAGGCAAGTAGCCAGGGTAAAGAGTGGATAGCTGGGAATACTTTGAAGTTTCCTTCCCAGATCAGGAAGGAAGGTACTGTGAGTGGAGGTGAAACTGGAAGGCTGAAGTGTTACCACTAATAAAGTGGGACACATTCATTAAGAATGCTGGAAGTTGCGAGGGAAGCCAATGGGACTTATTGGAGCTCATAAGAGTGAGTCCAAAAAGGGAACTCAAAAAGAAAATGCTGTGGATCAAATTGTAGCTTTAACTACAAATAAGGGACTGGAGGTAACCACTGCTGTGAATGCAGGTGAAGTGAATAAGCTAGAGGAGAGATATAAAGGGTTTTTGTCTAAAGGGAAGATAACCCCTTTTTCATCAAATGATGCAGCTAAATCCATAACTATATTAAGGGAAACAGGAGCTACTCAAACTCATTTGTTGGAGATTTCCCTCCAGAGAATTCAATGAAAGCTAAAGTATTGGTCAATGGGATAAGTGGAGAGTATATCCCAGTTCCATTGTACAAAGTGCAATTGGAGTGTGATTTGTTGTCTGGATCGGTTGTAGGAGTGGTTAAGAAATTACCCGTGGATGAAGTGGATCTACTCCTGGGGAATGATTTGACAGGTGTGAAGGTTATAGCTTCTCTCATAATCAAGAAAGTCCAAAAGAGGGTAAAGAGACAGAGCAGTTACAAGAACAGGTTTCTGCTATTTTTCCATCGTGTGTGATGAACAGAGTAATTGCTAAACAAAGTCCATCACCAGAGGGCAACATAATATCACGAGCAGATGTTAGAGTAGCTGAAACTTTACTTAACGTGAGGATAATTAAAAGTAAATGTTTGGTATGTCTTGCTGCTCAGAAAGCAGATGCAGAATTAAACAAGTTAGCACAGTCAGCTTACACTGAAGTTGAGGCCGAAGGAGTTCCAGAGTGTTATTATCTTAAAAAGGGAGTTCTGATGAAGAACTAGAGACACCCTCACAGACCTGCAGATGAGAAATGGACTGTTGTTCATCAGATAGCGGTACCGCCCAAAGATCGTAAGTGAGTAGCACACGAGATTCCCATGGCAGGACATGTAGAAATACGGAAAACTCAAGCATTGATAAACAGGCACTTTACCTGGCCAAGACTTCATAAGGACGTAGACTTTTGTAAGACATATTGCCATGAATACCCAAAGGATTGGGACAAAGGATTAGATTTCTCACTATTTGCTACCAGAGATTCTCCAAATGAATCTATTGGATTTAGTCTGCCTGAACTGATCTATGGTCATGAAATAAGAGGCCCATTAAAATTGATTAAAGAAAAGTTCCTGAAGCCAAAAGATGAATCCTCTATGTTGGATGTTTCTAGAAAGACGCACAGGAGCATGAAAAGTAGCACAAAAGCAAACTAACGGAAAAGAGTCGGAGAAACAAGTCAAGTCAAAGTCCAGCACACATGATCCAGAGCAGAGTAATGGTAAAGAGGCAAAATCCATAAGTAGAGATCATAAACAGAGTAAAAGCAGAGAGCGGGGAAAAAGGGCCAAATCAAAATCTAGAAATCGAGATAGAGAACAGAGTAAAGACAAAGAAAGAGGGAAAAGGGACAAATCTAGAAGCAAAGGTAGGGCAAAAGGCAAAGTAAAGAAAGAAAAAAACATGCAACCTCAAGAAGCAGAGGCAGGGAACAAAAAACACAATGAAAACTGGAATAAATCCAGTAGTAATGATGCAGAACAGGGAAAGAATAAAGATCAAGAGAAAAAGAGTAAAATCCAGAAGCAAGGAAAGGGATGGAGAAGCCGGTGGGGTACTTTTCCAAGAAACTAAATCAGTATCAAAGGAAGTACTCTACAATAGAAAAAGAAACTTTCGCATTGTTGTTGTCTCTTCGACACTATAAAATTTAGGTCCAACACGATAACAAAGACGCACTAATCTATACTGACCATAATCCGCTGGCGTTCATTGAGAAGTTTAAAACTCAAAATGCAAGTTTGTTTAGATGGAGTCTATTGTTTCAACCATTTAATGTAAAGATTGTCCACATTACTGGTAAACAGAATGTGATTGCGGATGCATTGTCCTGGGTGTAAAATACTGAAGTAAGTTAAAGGGTTAGGAAATGCTTAAAATTGTATAAAGGGGAAGAAGAATGAATGAATGTAAGTCTCACATTTTGCTATCCATCTGTCGTAAAACTGGTGATGAAATATGTTTTTGAAATGGCGTTTCATCCCTTTTAAGGTGGAGGCATGTAAAGAACATATTTTATCATTTTTCTTTATTTCTGTGGGACTGTGGGCTTTAAAAACTACCATGGCTGCTGTTGAAAGACCTGTTTACTGGAACAGGATGAGCAATACACAATGTTGCTATCTCCTGGAACAGAGTGTGTCATATTGGAACAAATGGTGCTAGAAAGGGGCCCTAAACTAAGGGTCTCTGCCTAGCAACAATATTTTAATTGGGCCCTGATCAGGTAACCAAGGTTTTGTGTGATAGCAGTGAGCAGAGCGATCCTAGCCTGCAAAAAGAACACACCTAAAATCTTTCTCTCCTGTGTGTATAAGATTCCAGTGAATCTACAAGGCTAGCTAGCTGGCTTTTTCTTCATATCTCTGTAACCTACTCTCTTTGAAAATAACCCCTGTCAAGAGGAAAAGGGGAAAATCACCAGTAGAGACATTGAAAAGCAAGTTTTCAACCAGTGGTCTACAGACTGAAAGTGCTGGAAGACCATCTCATGTCATTAACAATGAACTGCAAGGGATTTGGAAGACATCAATCAAAATCAACCCATCTAATCTTATACGCCAGATTGGTGCTATTGAAGTGTTTTATCTCACCTTTAAAATCCATGTTCTGTATATGTGTGCGTGCGTGTTTGTGTATAGGGGTTAAGAAGGGGTAGAGTTTAAGTTATATGGTTATAAGTTAGCAGTTTATATTTCTTTATTTTGCCACTGGTTACAGACAACTTGTTAAGTTTACAAACCTGGTGCTCGTATTCTGTTAACCTAAATTAGACAGTTAGTTAGAATTGGGCAATTTGGTGGTCTAATCAAACTTTTTGCATTTGTTCTTGGCTCAGGGAGCAATGGGGCTTGATATTGCAGTGCACTAGCCCCATTGAGTTGTGAGACAAAATACTGGCAAAAAACACCATGTTTTTGCCCCAAACCTTCACAAAACCCTCAGACCAATATCAGTATGATTTGGCTGAAACTTACAATCCCCAACACAGCTGGTCTGTCCAGTGTTGACTGTAGGCCTGAGTCAAGGTGACCAAACTCGGCCTTTCTTCTGACTGCAGCCCAAAGCCTTCAGGCCACTATCACCACGATTTGGCTGAAAACACTTACAATCCCGAACTCGGCTGCTCTGTCCAACGTGGAATGTAGGCCTGAGTCAATGTGACCAACCTTGACCTCCTTCCAACTGTAGCCCAGATACTCAGATTTGCTCTTCTTTTATAATAATATAACTCATGCATGTCAAAACATGTTTCCTGTTGTTCCAATGTCCATTTTGTTGATTCTACATAAAATCCAGACAAATGTCATCAGCTTCTGCTGGTTGAAACTATACAGGGTTTTCCATGGAAGATATAGCCAGATGGATATTATTACTTCTCATTGTAAGAGCAAACCTCCTGCTGTTTGAGGTGGCACAGTAACAGCACAGCAACAGCACCTAGCTCCAAAGTTAAAGAGGGCTTGAATGACCCTATTCCAGTACTATTGTCTGTGGTGCAGACCTTAATTGCATAATTCCTTGAGTGTATTGTATTGATAATATGTTCTTTGTGCCATTGTATTGGGTAATCAGACTTCTTGATTGCATTAGTTGATGGCAGGTAATGGCATTTCCCTGGTACCATTGTTCCCTGATAGCAGCCAGTCAATGTCCAAACCCTTTGGATGAGTCACTGTTTTTTTAACCATATGTCTGAATTAACCCCATGCTGCCCAGCCTTGTACTGCTGACTGCAGCTTATCTTTTTGTAATTTATAGTTCTAATCATGAGGTCAAAACATGTCTGTGGATTTGAAATTATGTTTCATAAATTTCCCAGACGGAGGGGATTTTGATCCTATGCTTATGAGGAAATGTTGGGCCTGAAACCATTGGAGTGTGAAGATTAAGAGGTGATCTTATTGAAATACATAAGATCCTGAGTGGATGCCAAGAGAATGTTTCCCCTTGTGGGAGAGACTAGAACAAATGGACGCAGTTTAAAAATAAGGGGGTTCCCTTTCAAGACAGAGATGTGATTTTTTTCTTTCTTTCAGAGGGCCATTAGTATGAGGAATTCTCTGCCCAGAGACCAGTGGAGGCTGGATTGAATATTTTAAAACCTGAGTTAGTTCTTGATTAACAAGGGAGTTAGGGAGTATAGGGATACACAGGAAAGTAGAGTTGAGGCCACAGTCAGGTCAGCCATGATCTTATCAAATGGCACAGCATGCTCGAGGGGCCAAATAGCCTACTCCTGCTCCTAATTCATATCTTTGTATGTAATGGACAAACTCTAACTTTTTCTGGCTTGTTTAGTAATGGGATGTGAATCACTCTGGGTTTCCTGAAGAAGTGAAAGGTACTATATAAAAGCTAGTTGTTAATAGCAACATTGTTTGGATTGCTTTGATCTATTGCTGTTATTATCTCATTGGAGTGCATTTACAGTGCTGGGCCTGTTGAACAGTTAGTTTTATCAGCAGCCCGTTTCTCTTGCTGATTTTTTTTTAATGAGACCTGCATTATATTTAACCAGCCTCAGTGCATCCAAAATTGTTCTGAGGGACTAAGTTGCTGGAATGGCCTCACCAACTTGCATACCACTGCTCTGCATAATAATACAAGAGGATTAGGGAGCAGCGGTCTGACAGTGAGGTGCCATGAAGCTAGCATACATCTACTGTCTCTCAATTACCCATTTTGGTGGTATGGCATGTACAGTAGTTCTCATCAGTTTTTGTATTCAGGTGTAGGCAAATGAGCTCTGTGGGAATTTGGGCATAACTTCCCATCGCAAAGGTCGAAGCTGGTGTGAATTTCAGTGTAATATCAGTGTAACTGAGATAGCGGAAATTCTGGGGCCAGTTTTTTCTTCCATCTGACATATTTCTACAAGATTAGATTGCATCAGGATGTAATATACCTTTACTTATTGTCTTTCTTTTCTTGGCTCCTAACAGTTATCTGAAGGAACCAGTGGGGTGCTCCTCTGGGGTTTCCATGGCTCTTTTGCTGAAGTCACAGCAGCAAGTGGCAAAATGCAATGGAAAGTACCTGCATTACTTGTATATCTGAGCCTAATCTAATATAAATGTCTTCTTCTGAACCAGGTTTGGATAGCTCACCTGAAAAACATGTCCCCAGATCTTTGGAGGAAACAACATCGGGTAGCAGTAGTGGTAAGTATATATTTATCCTTTTATAGAGATGTGTGAACTTTTAAAATTGTAATTTAAAAAAATGCCTTTTAGACAGATGCCAGTGTTAAGAAATAAAAGGTTTTCCACTCTCCGCATCCATGTCAATTATAGGACACTCCCAAGTTTAATGTAGCACAGTCAGTTATGGTCAAATTCTTGCAATTTCAGAAAAGTACCCTAATGCACAGCAAGATATTCAGTTTTCCTCACAGGCTGCATTTAGAAGCATGGAAAGTCCATTTTGTGCCTAATACCCCAAATGCTGCTGGCCTTTATTTATGAGCTTTAACTACCTATACTCCTACTTTTAGTGAGTATGAACAAAGAACATTGGAAAACAAATCGGACAGCCAGCCCTCAAGCTTGCTCAACTTCCTGATTTCACTCTTGAATGGCCTATAGCTCTAATTTTTAAGACTGTGCACCCTTGTTTTGAATTTCTTTGCCGGGGAAATAATTTCTCTTTAATATTACCCTATTGAATTATTCTATTGTTTTAAGTACATCAGTCTGATCATTGATTATCATTTAAATCTTCGATTTCTCTATTCGTCCACTTCGTTGTGTGTACGGTCCCAAAATGTATTACCTCACTCTTCTCTACATTTATTTGCAACTGTTATCTATTTGCATATTTTGCACCACTGTCAGAGACAAATTTCTCCCCCTTTATATCTTCCCAATATCTTTTATAGTTCACCCCATTGTTTAATAAATTGAGGCTATTGAATCATAGGGATTATGGGATGATTTGATGGAGGTGTCCCATACTGTCTGGTGTAACTGTTAATAAAGTAATCTAACAGCACTTCTTACCTACCAACTCATTCAGTGTTGAGATACTGGATTCCTCAATAAGGAAGCAACAAATAAAAACAATATCTGGATTTTTGTGCAATGTGATTAGGTTACTGTGTGCAGATTACAGGCCACTTCCTTCCATCACCATCTGATTGTATTTCAACTGTTTTACAGGGCTCTGCAGCACATGGGGAAATGGAGCATTCAGAACATTTGATGACAAGTTTTACCATTTTACATCAACCTGCAACTATATTCTGAGTCGCCAGTGCACAAGTGGTGCAGAGGATTTCAACATCCAAATTCGCCGAGGGTCAGACGGTAATCTAGAACACATTTACATCCAGATAGAAGGTGTCAAAATTCTGGTGGCGAATGGGACAATTTCACTTCAAGATGTGATGTAAGTTTTGACTGTATATGCTTTTTAATTACAGACCTCTTCGTTGTTTGCTGTACTTTTGGTTCTGGCTACCAACATGTCACTGAATATTTCAATATAATTAATATTAGAATCTGGTATCAAAATGACTTTTATAGGAAATTGAAGCAACAGGGAATGATACAGCTCAAGAGCAGGCCATTTATTCCATTGTGCAGATGCTGGCTCTTTGATAGGGTTGTCCAATTAATCTCAATCCCCTGCACTTTCCCCGTAGCCTTACAAATATTTCCTTTTACTAATCCAATTCTCTTTTCAATGCTATTCCTGAATCTGCTTCCTCTGCCACTGCCCCCCACCCCCAATGCCCCCCGCACCCACCCCCCACTCCCCCACCACCCTTTATGGCAGTATATTCCAGATCACAAAAAACTGAAAAAATTGTTTCCTCATGTTGCCTCTGGCTCTTTTGATAATCATGTTGAATCAGCGTCCTCTGGTTACTGACCATAGTACCACACAAACAGATTCTCCTTATTTACATGATTAATACCATTCATGATATTTAACACCATTGCGCATCGGTGGTGGAAGGAGTGAATATTTAAGGTGGTGAAGGGGTGTTTATCAAGCGGAGTTCCTTTGTCTTGGATGGTGTCGAGTTTCTTGAGTGTTGTTGGAGCTGCACTCATCCAGGCAAGTGGAGAATATTCCATCACTTCTGACTTGTGTCCAGTAGATGATGGACAGGATTTTGGGAGCCAGGGAATGAGTTACTCACTGCAGAATTCCAGGACTTCGACCTGCTCTTGTAGCCACAGTATTTATATGGCTTGTTCAGTTAAGTTTATGGTCAATGGTAACCCGAGGTTGTTGATGATGGGGGATTCAGCAATGGTATTGTCATTGAATGTCACGTGAAGATGGTTACATCCTCCATTGTTGGAAATGGTCATTGGCTGGCACTTTTGTGGTACAACAGTTACTTGCCACTTATCATAACAAGTCTAAAGGTTGTCCAGGTTTTGCTGCATATGGGCACAGACTGCTTCAGTACCTTTGTTCAGTGCTGAACTCTGTGCAATCATCAATGAACATCCCCACTTCTGACCTTATGATGGAAGGGAGGTCATTGATGGAACAGCTGAAGATGATTGGGCCTAGGACAATACCCAAAGGAACTCCTGCAGCAATGTCCTGGGACTGAGATGATTGATCTCCAACAACCACAATTCTTTGTGCTAGCTATGACTCTAATCAGGAGAGTTTCCTCGCTCTTACAATTTTGCTAGTGCTTCTTCATGCCATATTTGGTTAAATGTTGTCTTGATGTAAGGGCAAATGCTGCTTGATGTCAAGGGCCGTCACTCTAACCTCGCCCTTTGAGTTCAGCTCTTTGGTCCATGATTGGGCCAAGACTGCAAAGAGGTAAGGAGCTGAGTGGCCCTGACAGAACCCGAACTGAGCATCCGTGAACAGGTTATTGATGTGTAAGTGCCGTTTGATAGCTCTGTCATCGAGCCCTTTCATCACTTTGCTAATGATAGAAAGTAGACTGATAGGCTGTTGCTATGAAGCATGTGAAAATTTTATAGTACTTTGTAGCGATATTATTTGACATCATCCTGCTCCAAATTCCAAATCTTCAAATGAATTTGAAAAAAAATCTTTACTTGCCCAAAGTTGAATCGTGTGATGTATATCACTTATATAAGATGACATTTTAATTGTTTCTTATTTTAGCTTAGAATGACAGTTTCATTCAACATTATCTTTGTGGTCTTATGGTCTTAATATATTTATTTTACAGAATAAGTCTTCCACATCATGACAAGGTAATTGGCATCCATAAAAGTGGAATTTACACAAAACTTTCAAACAGGAAGCATACTATATCTGTGAACTGGAACAGTGAAGATGCATTATGGGTAAGTTGGTTTTATTCAGTAGTTGCATATTCATTTTTAATACAGTTTTACATTTATTTATCCAGTGGAGTAAACAGATGCAAATAGCACATTGTAATTGTGATTTTTTTCAATGGAGAACAATGTGTGTTCTTTTATTAAGAAATATAAATCTTCAGGTATGTTAATAAATGTCTGATTCTCAGTGATTGGTTTACTATTGGTCAACAATTTTACCTGAAAAAACAGCTACAGTAAATAAATAACTAGAAATCAGGCAGAGGCAAAATCTCCAGCAGCATCTAAAAATAGGCTACACCTTTCAGTAGGAGACTGTACGTTTTCAAGGAAGGAAGAGCTAGGTAGATTGAATGGGCTTCCTCATTTATATTCATCCTGTGATTAATAGATTTGTGAGCTGATAAAAGATTTGGATAATACCTGAGTTACAAAAGTAAAGGTTTAACTCTATGTCACTTTCATCCAAACTTTGTTGCCTGGTTACAGCCTGGTAACTTGTGTAGATGTAGCTTTTGCTGCTTTATAAAAGGCATGCATTATTTAGGCAGGTTGAATATCTGGGAAAGGCAGAAGCAACATGTGTCAAAACTGCCACAATTACAAATAAGCTAATGATGCCTTTTGTGTTTTTGTGAAAATGTTCCTTAGCTTGAGTTACTTCTTAGAGCTGGAGATTAGAAAACCCTTTCATCGTGTGGGCTGAGGGTCAGCATCAAGTACTCCCAGCTTGGAAAAGGCATAGATCAGATTGAGAGTATAGTTTCTCCAGCTTCATCTGAACTTTAGAAGTCTGTCAGCATGAGATGATTTCCATATTAGTTAAGATAACCTTTTTAATTTTATTTTCATCCTTGGGATGTCTGTGTCATTTATTGCCTATCGCTAATTGTCCTTGAACAGAATGCCTTGCTAGGCAATTTCAGAGATCATTTAAGAGCCAACTACATAATTTGGGTCTGGAGTCACTTGTAGGCTAGACTTGGCAAGAACTTCTCTACTGAAGATTATTAGTGAGCTAGATGAGATTTTACTAGAATCTGGTTGTTTCATGATTGTTGTTTATGAAACTAGCATTTTATTCTAGATTAGTTAAGTGAATTTAAAATCTCCCAGATGCTGTGGTGAGATTTGAACTCATGTCACCAGAGCATTAGTCCTGGGCTCTGAAGTAATATTTCAGTAACATTATTACTTTGCTACAGTCCTCGGAGATTCAGTTTTGAAGAAATAATTTTGGTAGAGATAGAAGCCAATTGTTTCTTACATATTATATATGATTTGGAACTGCCAAGTGAAGCTCTTTCAAACACATATCTAAAACTTTGCATTTATGTTTTATTTGTAGGTAACTCTTGATGAACAATATCAAGGACAATTGTGTGGCCTTTGTGGAAAATTTGATAAAAACAGCAGCAGCACTTATGGTAAAAACAACAAAATAAAATATAGTATTTCTGAAAAAAAAATGCTTTTCATCTTGCACTCATCAAGACAGATGCAAGAATGCCAAATTTCAAAGGAAGCAACAATTTATACTGCATGAGAAAGGGGTGCTGATTTGCTGGCAAGTTGACTCTGATTGGTCGAGGCATTGCCATGGAGCATGCACCAGGAAACAATTGTCCCCCAAGCTTTTGTTTAATTCATAAAACACACAATGCCTGGAAATATTCATTTTGCCTGCAGAGGACAGGTCATTGTGTATGAATATATGTAGCTTTTAGCAAGCATACATGTCATTGCAAGCCCGACTAATAATCTAAAATTAGTTGTTAGTGTAATTCTTAGCACAATCAAGATTGTTCAGCAAGTGCTGTCCAATCATGAAATCACATTAAACATCTAAGAAAGTGATTATTTTCTTCCTATACGGAGTTAGGTTTCTAATGATATAATTGCTTTTTATGCTATCTGACAGTCTCAAGGTAATTGCTGACATGTGTATTATCATTCTGGTCGATAATATTCAATGAATTCATTGTCATGTCTCCATTTTATTTTTTACAGATTTAACTTTTATAAATACAAACAAGCTGGATGTTTTGGGCCACACATGTTACAGCAGCCCCCATTCAAGTCAATCATGTGAAACAAGCAGTGTAAGTTTACAACCAGAAATATATTTTGAAGTAACTACAGAAAAACAAGAGAGGAACTTTGACCTGATAGTCATGTCTTACCTGTAAAAATTACACTGTCGCTGACAATAGCAGACAAATGCTAAGGACATATATTTCTCATTTCTCTGTTGTCCATTCATACTGCCAACTCTAGTCACCTTTCCTACTATGTGCATCTCAGTTTATTTAAGGAAGTCAGGTTGGAAAATGTATGTTT